>NC_072389.2:96112621-96440121 GCF_028885625.2 Pongo pygmaeus | reverse complement strand
ACAGTTGGGTGAATCTGCAGATGCAGAAACTGCAGATACGAAGGGCTGGCTGTCCTTTTTCGTAAGACTGATCTGAGAATGCTCCCACAGACAAGACATCCTGGCCAGGGGCAGTGGCTCACATCAATAATCTCAACATTTTGGAAGGCCAAGGCAAGAGGATCACTTGAGCCCAGGAATTCAAGACCAGTTGGGCAACAAAGTGAGACCCCTGTCTCTATTTAAAAAAAAGACATCCTGGACCGGCACAGTGGCTCACGCCTGTAATCCCAGCACTTTGGGAGGCCAAGGCGGGCGGATCATGAGATCTAGAGTTCGAAACCAGCCTAACCAACATGGTGAAACCCTGTCTCTACTAAAAATACAAAAACTAGCCAGGCATGGTAGCACGTGCCTGTAATTCCAGCTACTCAGGAGGCTGAGGCAGGAGAATCGCTTGAACCTGAGAGGCGGAGGTTGCAGTGAGCTGACATCACACCACTGCACTCCAGCCTGGGCGAAGAGTGAGACTCTGTCTAAAAAGAAAAAAAAAAAAAAAAAAAAAGACATCCTGCTTGTTTCGCCTTTCCCATTTTTCCCTTTTACAATCGTCTCACTTCCTAAAAACAAACAAACCAATCCTACTTTTCATCCATTCTGAATTTTACCACCGTGCACTGTTCCAGGATGTAAAAACCTCCAGGACACCAAACAAAGCAAATTGAAAAATAGTATGAGTGCAGGTGAAATTTTCTTTAATTAAAGCACTAGAAATCCTTGGTAGGAGGGCCTCATATCTTTAGGTGTTTCACTTATTTCTGTTAAGGGTGAAGAGTAACTAGGAACAAAGTATTTTGGCCCTTATTAGGATGTTCTGATTTCAGATATACTGAGAATAAGGTGGTGGGAATGAAGATGACCTTCACTTTATGATGTCGTTTCTTTCATTTCTATAATCACAGAATGCATTACCCTGAAAGTCTTTGAGACTACCGTTAAACAGTACTTTGATACCACCTCTCTTATGACAGCATTTCTTTGCAAAAAACTCCTAGAGTCCTTTTAGTGCTTGAAACGGCAGAATGTGTAGCAGATTGTGGCAAAAAAGGTAGTAGATTTAAGAATTGTCTAGGAATACAAATGATGAAGAAAATCTGAAAATGCATTTGAGTTGATTTGGGCTTAAGTCGGAAACAGTGCATGAGTCTCCCCACCGATAGGAATGCTATCGTGACTGGGCACAATGGCCTTATTGCTTTTTCCCACATTAAAAAAATATACTTTATTTTCAGAAAAGTGTTTTATTAATTTAAAAAAAATCTTTGGGTCAAAAAGAGAGACAAAAACAAGTGTTGGTGAGGATAGGAAAAAATTAGAACCCTCATACATTGTTAGTGAAAATGTAAAATGGCACAGCCACTTTGGAAAACAGTGTGACAGTTCTTTAAAAGGTTAAACATAGGCCGGGCATGGTGGCTCATGCCTGTAATTCCAGCACTTTGGGAGGCTGAGGCGGGTGGATCACGAGGTCAGGAGTTCAAGACCAGCCTGGCCAATATGGGGAAACCCCCATCTCTACTAAAAATACAAAAATTAGCTGGGCGTGATGGCGCACGCCTGTAGTCTCAGCTACTCAGGAGGCTGAGGTAGAAGAATCACTTGAACCTGGGAGGTGGAGGTTGCAGTGAGCCAAGGTCGCACCACTGCACTCCAGCCTGGGCTACAGAGTAAGACTCCATCTCAAAAAAAAAAAAAAAAAAAAAGAAAAAGAAAAGGTTAAACATAGAGTTACTATATGACCCAATAATTTCACTCCTGGGTATATACCTAAGAGAAATGAAAACATATGTCCACACAAAAGTTTATACATGTATGATTATACCAGCATTATTCATAATAGTAAAAAATAAAAATGGAAACAACTCAATATCGACTGATGAATAAAATGTCGTATATGTATACAATGGAATATTATTCACCAATAAACCATTAAAACATTATGCTAAGTAGACAGTCACAAAAGATCAAATATTGGATGATTCTATTTACACGAGATACCCAGAGCAGGCAAATCTATACATAGAAAGTAGATTAGTGGTTGCCTAGGGCTGGTAGGGTGGGGATGTAAGGGGAAAAGGAGATTGAACTGTAATGGGCATGGGTGTTTTTGGAGGGTGATGAAATGTTCTAAAACTCTGGCAATGGTTGTACAATTCTGAATATACTAAAAACTTTGAATTGTACTTTTTAAATATGGGAATTGTATGGTATGTGGATTATACCGCAACAAAGCTGTTACTAAAAACATCCGGCACATAATCTGAATTTCTTAAAATTTCTAGACACAATTGAAAAAGCTCAGAACTGTTTACCAGTTAATTTAGTCAAGCAAATTACTTTTACTAAAAATAATAAAAATGACATGAGATTAGAACATAAAGTTGTAGATCACGAATCCAATTAAAACCAAGACAACTATCTCTACTGCAAAAGGACTGTGGGTACTAACTGAAAGCAATATTTACACAATTTGTTATAATGAAAAAGTTAATAGACCCTTGGAGTTTATTACATGTAACAAATCTTACTCTGCCTGTTGGAAAATAAGATGTTTGGAATTACCAAATATCTAGTTACAGACAGTTCCCATCAATTGATAAATGGACAAATAAAATGCAAAATATTCATACACTGGAATATTATTCAGCTATAAAAATGAATGAAGTACTTACTGACCAACGCTACAACATGGATGACCCTTGAAAACTATGCTCAGTGAAAGAAGCCGGGCACAAACGAGAGGGACAAGATGGGGAGCAGCTGCTAATGGGTACCAGGTTTCTCGCTGGGGTGATAAAAATGCTGTAAACTTAAGATATTGGGGATGGTTGTACAATTCTGTGAAAATACAGAAAAAAAGCAACCCACTAAATTTTGTACCCTTTAAATGGATGAATTTTATAGTGTGTGAATTACATTTTAATAAAGTTTTCTTAAAAGTTAGATTCTATTGTTTCTTGTCTAAGGTTCTGCTGGATATTACCATTAAAATGGTAAATATTATCCTGTTTGGGGTGTCAAACTCATGTCTTTTCAAAGTGTTGTGTGAGGAAACAAAGTCAATTAGAGCTCAGCTTGTTGCTTTTGGAATTGACAATAGTTGTCATGGGATGTATACTAAATAGTTAATGTGAATTGAAAAATGAGGCCAGGCGCAGTGGCTCACGCCTGTAATCCCAGCACTTTGGGAGGCCCAGGCGGGCAGATCACCTGAGGTCAGGAGTTCAAGACCAGCCTGCGCAATATGGCGAAACCCTGTCTCTACCAGAAATACAAAAAATTAGCTGGGCGTGGTGGCGGGCACCTGTAATCCCAGCTACTTGGGAGGCTGAGGCAGGAGAATCACTTGAACCCAGGAGGTGGAGGTTGCAGTGAGCTACAGTACTCCAGCCTGGGCAACAAGAGTGAAACTCCATCCCCCCCACCCCCCCAAAAAAGAAAAGGAAAATGAAGTTAGCCAGGAATGGTGGTATGTGCCTGTAGTCCCAGCTACTCAGGAGGCTAGGGCAGGAACATCACTTAAGCCCAGGAGTTCAAGACCAGCCTGGGCAACATAGTGAGAGTAAGACCCCATCTCCAAAACAAAAACAAAAACAAAACAAAACAAAACAAAACAAAACAAAACAAAACCCACAAAGAAAAGAAGTCTAATTTAGCAATAAAGACTGGCTTTACCAATTAGGTTATATGGTAGTCATTTCCCATTTTTGGAAAGAGCTAATCTATAGCCACAGTTTTGACAAAACTGTATTTAAAAGTATATCACACAATATGGTTGGGAATGGTGGCTCACGCCTGTAATCCCAGCACTTTGGGAGGCTGGGGCAGGCAGATCTCTTGAGCTCAGGAGTTCGAGACCAGTCTGGGCAACATGGTGAAACTCCGTCTCTACGAAAAAAACAACACAAACAAAAAACATAAAAATTAGCCAGGCATGGTGGTGCACTCCTGTAGTCCTGGCTACTCGGGGGGTTGAGGCAGGAGGATAAATTGAGCCTGGGAGGCAGAGGTTGCAGTGAGCTGAGATCGCACCACTGTACTTACTCCATCCTGGGTGAAAGATTGGGACCCTGTCTCAAAACACAACAACAAAAAAGTTATTAGAAAAGCGTATCACACAATAGAAGTATTTTGTCAAAAATATCATATTGGAAAGGTATACTGAAACTAACAGTATTTTGATTTCCCCAACTCTTCCATACATATTGGATACAGGGAACAGGATTCTTGTTGAAAGAATAATAAGACTACTTAATAGTCATTAGATAAGTATTGGTAAAGCTTTTTTTTAGGGTATTTTTCCTAGAAAAAGTAAAGTGAATAATCTTGCTTATTTTCCCAGACAGTTTCCAATTCTTTGCTTACCACAAATTTGAAAGACCTAATTGAGCTGTCAATTGACAGATAATTAAAAATAATTTTTGATGACAGATCATTATGTAATCTTGGCATATACGTCAGAAGAAATTCAAATAATTGTTACAGCTACAAAAAATGCCTTCCATTCCCATCTACATGTTTATGTGAGCAATATTTCTTAGTGCTTACATCCATAAAAATAAGAAATATAAACGGACCCAATTCGTCCAGATATGTCAACTAAGTGAACAACAAAAGTCCTAGCTGGGTGTGGACCTGTAGTCCACACTATTTAGAAGATTAAGGTGGGAGGATCACTTGAGGCCAGGAATTCCAGACTAACCGGAGACCTTATCTCTTAAACAAACAAACAAACAAAAGGCTTATCTCATTAAGAGATACATTCTCAATCAAACAAACAAAAGGCCTATCTCATTAAGAGATACATTCTCAATCAAAATGTATGCTTATGGCCAGGCGTGGTGGCTCAAGTAATCCCAGCACTTTGGGAGGCTGGGGCGGGTGGATCACCTGAGGTTAAGAGTTTGAGACCAGCCTGGCCAACATGGTGAAACCCCATCTCTACTAAAAACAGAAAAATTAGCCAGGCATGGTGGCAAGTGCCTGTAGTCCCAGCTACTCGGGAGGCTGAGGCGGGAGAATCACTTGAACTCGAGAGGTGGAGGTTGCAGAGATCGTGTCATTGCATTCCAGCCTGGGCAACAAGAGCGAAACTCGGTCTAAAACATATATATATACATATATATATATAATAAAAACACATATATAACACATATATATTTTATATATATAAAATAAAAACACACATATATAATACATATATATTATATATGCAGGAGGTACATAGTTTTCCAGGATTTTTTCAGGAGGTCATGTAATCAAAGAAGGTATGAAGATGGCTATCTTGGTCATCCACTCATCCCTTAAACATCCCAGGCATCGTGCATCTAAAATCAAATTTATTACTCATCTTCCTTCCTCCATTTCCATTTATGGTCAATGGTACTAGGCACCTGCCCCAGGAACTAGTATAAACTTCAACTGTGTCCACTTTTCTCATTCCATTTAGTTGCCATTCCTGCCCTCTCTCTTGACTCTGTTTCTTCCTTCCCCTTCTGCTGTACCACCAGCATCATCTCTCCTCAATGACTGCAATAGGTTCCTGAAGGGCTGCTCTACCTCTAACTTTCTGTTCTCCCACTCATCCTCTCCTCTATTCTCTTGCCAGGGTTATCACTCATCCACACAGTTCAGATCAAGCCACTTCCCAGGTTAAAGTGCCAAAAGAATAAAGTCCAAACATTTTACCATCGTTATATGCAAGACCCTCCATGATCTGGCCTCAAGCCACCTTGTCAGGGTCATCCCTTCTCTATGTTTCTCCACTTATCCAATGGATTATTCACCATTCCTTGGGCCTGACCTATACTTTTTTTTTTTTTTTTTTTTTTTGGCTGGAGTGTAGTAGCGTGACCTCGGCTCACTGCAACCTCCGCCTCCCGGTTTCAAGCAATTCTCCTGTCTCAGCCTCCTGAGTAGCTGCGACTATAGGCGCATGCCACCACACCTGGCTAATTTTTGTATTTTTAGTAGAGATGGGGTTTCACCATGTTGGCCAGGCTGGTCTCCAACTCCTGACCTCAGGTGACCCACCCGCTTCAGCCACCCAAAGTGCTGGGATTACAGGCGTGAGCCACCGAGCCTGGCCTGACCTGTACTTTTATAACAGAAACTTCAGTGCTGAATTTTCACTCTTTGCCTGCTAAAATGCCATTCACCTACCACTTCATATAGCTGTAATAAAAAAAGACAGTAACAAGCGTTGATGAGCATGTGGAAAATCTGCAACCCCCATAAACTGCTGAAGGTAATATAAAATGATGGAGGTGGTCGGGTGCAGTGGCTCATACCTATAATCCCAGCACTTTGGGAGGTCAAGATGGGTGGATCACCTGAGGTAAGGAGTTGGAGAACAGCCTGGCCAACATGGTGAAACCCCATCTCTACTAAAAATACAAAATTACAAAAATACAAAAATACAAAAATAGTCCCAGCTACTCAGGAGGCTGAGGCAGGAGAATTGCTTGAACCCAGGAAATGGAGGTTGCAGTGAGCCGAGATTGCGCCCACTGCACTCCAGCCTTGGTGACAGAGTGAGACTCCATCTCAAAAAAAAAAAAAAAAAAAAAAAAAAGATGGAGGAACTTTGAAAACTAGTTTAGCAGTCCTTGAAAAGGTTAATCATACAGTTACCACAGACCCAGCAACCCAAGAGAAATAAAACTGATGACCACAGAACAACTTCTACACAAATGTTCACAGCAGCATTATTCAAAAAAACCAAAAAATTGAAACAGCTTGAACATCATCAAATGATGAATGGGTAAATAAAACAGAAAGTAGGATCCATAAAATGGAATATTAATTGAAAATAGAAAGGAATGAAATACTGAAACAGGCTACAACATGGAGAAACATTAAAAACATGCTCAGTGAAAGAAGTCAGTCACAAAAGGCCACATGTTATGTGATTCCATTTATATGAAATGTCCAGAATGCGCAAATCGACGGAGACAGAAAGTAGATGAGGGGTTGCCTAGGAATGAGGGAAGTGAGAAAGTAGGAATTGACTGCTAATGGGTATACTCTCCCTTTCAACAGAGACAAAAATGTTCTAAAATTAGATAATGGTGATGGCTGCACAACCTTATAAACTGAAAAAAAAAAAAAAAAGGCCATTGAAGTGTCAACTTTAGGTGAATTTTATGGTATGTAAATTTTATCTCAATACAGCTGTTTAAGCCTTTTGTTGTTGTTGTTTGTTTGTTGTTCAGATGGAGTCTTGCTCTATCACCCAGGCTGGAGTGCAGTGATATGATCTTGGATCACTGCAACCTCTGCCTCCCAGGTACAACCAATTTTCCTGCCTCAGCCTTTCAAGTAGCTGGTATTATAGGCGTCCACCACCACACCTGGTTAATTTTTATATTTTTAGTAGAGATGGGGTTTCAACATGTTGGCCAGGCTGGTCTTCAACTCCGGACCTCAGGTGATCCGTCTCCCTTGGCCTCCCAAAGTGCTGGGATTACAGCTGTGAGCCACTGCGCTCGGCTGTTTACGCTTTTATCTTTTTTTTTTTTTTTTGAGACAGAGTCTCGCTCTTGTTGCCCAGGCTGGGATGCAGTGGTGCAATCTCGGCTCACTGCAACCTCCGCCTCCCGGGTTCAAGTGATTCTCCTGCCTCAGCCTCCCCAGTAGCTGGGATTACAGGTATGCACCACCAGGCCCAGCTAGTTTTGTATTTTTAGTAGAGATGGGGTTTCTCCTTGTTGGTCAGTTTGGTCTTGAACTCCTGACCTCAGGTGATCCGCCCACCTTGGCCTCCCAAAGTGCTGAGATTACAAGCGTGAGCCACCATGCCCAGCCTACGCTTTTAAATAAACTACTCCTCCTACAATGCCCAGTGCCTTTACGAAACTTGATCTGACCCCTCCTTGTAACAGCTGTTACTGGGGGTTCTAGCTTATCTTGTCTTCTTCAGTTCCCGCAGCTGTAATTTACAACTCAAATCACCGCTTTCTTCTTTCTGCAATCTGACCTAGTATTTAAAGGATTCTGAAACCAGCTATCTGGGGTTTTAAGTTCTCACTCCAACCCGTGCTAGGCAAATGAAGTTATGTAATCTCTTTGTGCCTCAATTTCCTCACCTGTAGAATGAGGAAAATAGGAGTACCTACCTTGCTTTTGTGTGGACAAGGAGGTTAATACACATAAAATGACAACAGTGCCTGGCACATTGAGTAGGCTGGATATGTAAGTGTTAGCTATTATTATTATTCTATTATAGTTAACTCTATATGCCTGTCTCTTTGCTCTCTTCCAGTTCACATTTTAAGGCTCTAAGGAAATGGAATAAAGCCTTTTTTATGTGCCTTGTATTTCCCAAAGAGGAAGAATATTATTACAGACTGGCAGGAGGAGAGCAGCACAGGGGCTGTGGCTTCAACCTTAGGAATACCTGACTTCGCCAGGGCCACGACATAGCAGCAATTGAGCAAATTTAATCCAAACCAGGGCCTACTGGCAGAAAAGATCAGGAAACAGAGTCCCAGAAAATGTTCCTTAAAATTTCCTACTTCCAAATGCAGAGAAGTGCCATACATATGAAGGAGTCAACAGACATGCCTAAATTTTTACATTTACCCAAATTCCTCCACGTTTTTCATTTATTGATTATTACTGAGTACCAATTATGTACCAAGTGCTGGAGAATGGAAATCCACAACCTTGCTTTCCCAGGCAGATGTCTTCCCCACAGTACTAAGAAAACAGATTCAAGGTGCCTGCCTCTAAATAAATAAATATGTACACTGTTTACTCAAACATAAATCACAAATCCTATACTTACAAAAAGTCATTCAAAAGGAAAAGAAATTTTTTTATCATTTAACTATAGGCATTTGCCATTGATGTAACTGATCTAAAAGAACAGTAGATTGCATCTGGCATAAGCGGACAGAAAAATCCCAGCACTTAGGAAGGCTGAGACAGGAGGACTGTTTAAGCCAGGAGTTCGAGACCAGCCTGGGTAACATGGCAACATGGGAAGACCTGTCTCAAAAAAAAAAAAAAAAAAAAAAAAATTATAGAGTAGTACTTAGAGAAGCAAAGTTCTTGAAAATAGGTTATTTATTAGAATCTAAAGTATAATATGACATCTTTTTTTTGTTGTTTGTTGTTTGTTTTTGAGACAGAGCCTTACTCTGTCGCCCAGGCTGGAGTACAGTGGCGTGATCTTGGCTCACTGCAACCTCTGCCTCCTGGGTTCAAGCAATTCTCCTGCCTCAGACTCCTGAGTAGCAGCGATTACAGGCGCATGCCAGTAGGCCCGGCTAATTTTTGTATTTTTAGTAGAGATGGGGTATCGCCACATTGGCCAGGCTGGTCTCGAACTCCTGACCTTAGGTGATCCGCCTGCCTCGGCCTCCCGAAGTGCTGGGATTACAGGCATGAGCCAATGCACCCGGCCTAATATGACATCTTAAATATAGCATTATAATGCATATCAACTATAGAAGCAAAATATTTTTCCCCAAATTTAATACAAATACTCCTCTGCAAGTGAGATTAAATTACAATATTCCATTCCAAACTTTGTGATCACACATACAAAATTCTGAGGACTCTAAAATCCTTGCACTTGATTATGGTCATTAGTGCTATATAACAGTGCTACTAGCAATAAAATAATTCTAGGCTGGAACCAAACAACTTAAAGGCTGGAAGAAACCCAAAATGCTTGAATTCCTTGATTTAGATCAGATAATTTAGAAGCTGCCAGTTTAACCTGCAAAAGCTTTTGTAGCTATCTTAATCTCATGACCCATTCATATCCTTCATAAGGAACCTTCAGTTCTTCTCATAACCCTCTAAGATATACTGTTGCTGTTCTTACTGCTTATAATATTTATAGCACCAGCTTGTCTTTATTTTCAAATGAACAAAAGCTGTGCTTTAAAAATTCACCTCAATATCCGATTCAGTCATTACTCCTTCAGGCATACCACATTAATGTTTACATCTCAAACTAAAGCGCACACTAATAAATTAGAAGAAAAAAATACTTTAACCTCGGCACAAAACAGTTGTTAAATAAACATTTGCTGAGTGAATAAACCTACCAAAGAATCCATATCTCTACAAACTCAGGTAGAAATATAAAATAATCCAGTACAGCCTAGATAAATATGTGGGGATTGGCCGGGCACGGTGGCTCACGCCTGTAATCCCAGCACTTTGGGAGGCGAAGGTGGGTGGATCACAAGGTCAGGAGATTGAGACCCTCCTGGCTAAGATGGTGAAACCCCGTCTCTACTAAAAATACAAAAAAAACTAGCCGGGCGTGGTGGCAGGCGCCTATAGTCCCAGCTACTCGGGAGGCTAAGGCGGGAGAACGGCGTGAACCCCGGGAGGCAGAACTTGGAGTGAGCCGAGATCAGGCCACCGCACTCCAGCCTGGGCGACAGAGCAAGACTCCGTCTCAAAAAAAAAAAAAAAAAAAAAAAAAAAAAAAAAAAAAAGTGGGGATTTCTTTTATAGTAGGTTTTGTTACTGAAGAATTATGGATTTGGTGGTAACAAGAAGCATTTTGTTGTTGAGAAGAAAACAAAGTAAAAAAGCTATTGGACATAGTATCTGGACTATTTTCAACATCCTGGATTCAATTGGGACCTTAGGGGGAAATGACAAAGCAGGGTCATCTTTCATTTCAAGAAGTATACTCTAGGATATATGGAATCCAAAATTAGATAAGTAAAAACTAATTTATTACTGGGACTATGCCAGGGATGATAGATACGGCATGCAATTTATCCCTACTTCCAAAGTAGGTACTGAAATGGAGTTTTAATTTCAGTAAGTGAAGAAAAGCCCAAGGACTCTGGTTCCCAAACTCTGCTGCACATTGTAATCACTTGGGGATTTTTAAAAAAATACTGGCTCTCAGCCCCAAATGTTCTGATTTAGCTGCCATCGGGTTACAACTTGGGCATGGGGGTGGGGTGGGGTGGTGGCGTTAAAGTGCCACAGGTGATTTTAACATGTAGCAGCTCTGGCAGTCACTGCCCCAGGGCTCTCAAATATGTGACATGAGACAACTTACACCTGAGGTCTGAGAATCTTCAGCTGCGTGAGGATGTCCTTCTGAACCCTGGGATTAGCTGTGGCCGTAAGGGCCATCACCGGAACAGAAGGAAACTTCTGGCGGAGCATATTCATCCTTTTGTAATCTTGACGAAAATCATGTCCCCACTAGTTGGAAAAAAAAAATACTGCTTTTCAGACTACTTGGAGCTTCCTTCTATAAAAAGCCAACACTGCTCAATGTATTAAGAACTACCTTATTCTTCAGTAAAATAGCAGACTAGTTCACTCAATGTGGGTTTTTATTCAGTAAATGCATATATTGTTGGTAGTATGTATTTATCGGTATTTCTGGATATAAAAAACAGTATTTACCTGACTGACACAATGTGCTTCATCAATAACAAAACGTGCCAAGAGCTTCCTCTCATAGAGATTCTCCAGAGTAGAAACGAGTCTGTTACTTGCACAGATCTAGGCCAGAAATATATTAGACATTTAAGAACACTGAAACACATCACCTTATGATTCTGTGGTCTTCAAATTCCATCACAACTTAAGCTGTATTAAAACCTCCATGTAAGGCCGGGTGCGGTGGCTCACGCCTGTAATCCCAGCACTTTGGGAAGCCGAGGTGGGTGGATTATCTGAGGTCGGGAGTTTGTGACCAGCCTAACCAACACGGTGAAACCCCGCCTCTACTAAAAATACAAAATTAGCCGGGCGTGGTGGTGCATGCCTGTAATCCCAGCTACTCAGGAAGGCTGAGGCAGGAGAATCGCTTGAACTCGGGAGGTGGAGGTTGCGGTAAGCCGAGATCGCGCCACTGCACTCCAGCCTGGTAACAACAGCGAAACTCGGTCTCGAAAAAACAAAAACAAAAACACCTCCATAGAAAATTGGTTCTTATTTCAATCTATGAAGAGAATAGCAGAAGTAATAGAAAATAGCAGATCAAATTTTAGAATGTTCACCAACATTAAGCAAACAGCTTATTTAGCAGGTTAGTAGTTCTAAAACTTTAGTCTGCTTCAAGACATCTGAGGGCCACCACACATTTACACTGGCAACAGGGTTACATATCTGGGTTATATGGATGCGTGTTGGCTAGGGGAAAAAATACATATTTTATAGCTCTCTTCATAACAGGGCCTAAAAGCAATGACATCTCAGTAGCAACGAGCACATGTAGCACTCACATCTTGACAGGGACATGTCAAAAGGACAGAGAAGCCAGCTTGATAGAGATGTCTCACTGGTCACATCTAGGACAATTAGAACATCAAAATATTTGATAATTGAATGTAACTCATTGAATAAATTAAGAAGTCATGAGTTCATGCTGTTATCAATAAATATGTGGGCTGGGCACAGTGGCTCACACTTGTAATCCCAGCACTTTGGGAGGCCGAGGCGGGTGGATCACTTAAGGTCAGGAGTTCCAGACCAGCCTGGCCAACATGGCAAAACCCCATCTCTACTAAAAATACGAAAATTAGCCAGGTATCGTGGCACACACCTGTAGTCCTACCTACTTGGGAGGCTGAGGCAGGAGAATCACTTGAACCCAGGTTGCAGTGAGCCGAGCACTCCCACCTGGGTGACAGAGTGAGACTCCACCTCAAAAAAAAAAAAAAAAAAAGAAAAAAAAAGTGTAACCAACAGGAAAACTCTTCCTTATGGCAAAACACCAACTACATTTAAAAAATAATTTTATATCTATCATAGTAATAATTGATTTGGGGAAGAATCATCAATGGATGCTAAAACTTGTGGGTAAAATTCTGATCACTAGCAGGGTATTTACATAGTCTCAAAGCATCCCACAACAGGGTATCTACTAATTACAAAGGCCAAAAAAAAAGAGTAACTTTACAGCGGAGAAGTCTATCAGACACTACCATAACCAAGCGATCAGTTAACTAACATTGTCAGTAATGGGACGAATCGACATCAAGTGCCTCCTGACAGTGGGCATGAGAACATATCACTGTTTCTGTGATATTCAAGGAGTAACAGGAATCTAAGCAGGAGTAAGCAAGATAAACTCAAATTGAGGGACAGTTCTCAAAACGACTGGCCTTCAAAAATGTCAAAATCACGAAAGATATTAAGAGAGAGAAACTGTTTACAAGATTACAGAGAAGGACAACTGAATGCATGCAGGATCTGGGATTTTCTTTTGCTATAAAGGACATTATTGGGACAACTAGTGAAACCGGAATAAGGTTTACAGATTAAGTAATAGTACTGCATCAATGTACATCTCCTAATTTTGATCATTGTACTGAGTTTATATAAGAGAATACTTTGTTTTTAGGAAATGTACAGTGAAGTACTTAGGGCTTAAAAGGATACCATGTCTGCAATTTTCAATCAAATGTGTCAGGAAAATATATGCAGAGAGAGAATAACAAAGCAATTATAGTAAAATGTTACCATTTGGGGTTTCTGGATTAAAGTTATACAAAAATTCTTTGCACTACATATACAAAATTTTGTTAAAATTTTAAAAATATATGTATTCTAGTGGTCTTTAATATATTTTAAAATAATGACGTAAATACAAACCTTTTCTGGAGTGACATATAGAAGTTTTATGATTGGGTCTTTTTTTGATAACTGGAGGTAAATATTTGTAGCTTCTGAGTCAGTCTTATCACCTGTCAGATATGTAGCTGGAATCTAAGTATAAAAGTAGTAAACAATTTCAATTTTATACATTAACCTGACAAAATTACATTTGTCCTTAGGTTTTATAAATATTTTATTAGTCACATATTCAAACCTATCAAAGGAAATACATATCTGAATATAACAAGTATGTAAGTACATACATTTTAAAAAACCCTTATTAAGCATAACTCAGGCAGGGCGTGGTGGCTCACACCTGTAATTTCAGCACTTTGGGAGGCTGAGGCAGGTGGATCACTTGGGGTCAGGAGTTCGAGACTAGCATGGCCAACACGGAGAAACCCCATCTCTACTGAAAATACAAAAATTAGCCTGGCGTGGTGGCAGGTGCCTGTAATCCCAGCTACTCAGGAGGCTAAGGCAGGAAAATTGCTGGAGCTTGGGAGGCAGAGGTTGCAGTGAGCCAAGGTTGCACCACTGCACTCCAGCCTGGGCAACAGAATAAGACTGTCTTAAAACAAAACAAAACAAAAAAAAGCAGAACACAAAATGGTCTTCTCATTGTTTATTTCCTTTTCTTGCTTTATTTTTCATCTTTGTAAATAAGATAAATATGAATTTGGTATACAAGATATTCCAGTCCTACTGTATGGCATCATTTTTTTTAGATAAATGTATTTCAGGGTTTTAAAGATTAATGACAATGAAAGGGCCATAATATCACAAATGGTTGAACAATGGCTACCATCACTGCACTAAGACTTTCTTTGGAAGAAAACCAAACTAGTGGTCTTATCAAGGGGTGGTGACTCATAACTCTTAAAACAGTTATTTTTAATCACAATGTGATTGAGTCGGGGTCTCGCTTTCACCAAGGCTAGATTGTAGTGGCATGATCATGACTCACTGCAGCCTCAAACTCCTGGGCTCAAGCGACCCTCCTCCCTCAGCTTCCTAAGCAGCTGGGACCACAGGTTTTCACCACCATCTCCAGCTTATTTTATTTTTCTGTAGAGAAAGTCTTGCTGTGTTGCCCAGGCTGATCTTGAATTCTTGGCCTCAAGCAATCCTCCCACCTTAGCCTTCCAACTCACTGGGATTACAGGCATGAGCCACCACCCCCACCTACATTGTGAAGAGTTAGGTAGAATGCATTCATTTACTTCCTTAAACTCAGCCATGAGGAAAAAAGACATATGCGTGCAGGCATGCATGTGTGTATGCATTTAAGATATAAGGGAAAGAGAACTATGCTGACCTGGCAGTACTGAAAAAAGAAATGATTTTCTATTAGTTAAAAAACTTTACATCAGCAAAAAATAGCATTGGTTAAAAGTTCTTACTAAGACACATTCTTGTAGAATAAAATCAGATTGAACTACAGGTTATCTGTATCAAATTTTCAGACTTCTGTTCAACTGCAAATTTAACTGCTGTGCTTTATTTTTTACAAATCATGAACTATTTAATAAAAAGGTTATCCAGAGGACTGAAATTTAATTGTTTCTAAGGCATGTTTTTATTAGTATTTTTATAACTTACATCCAAGGAAGTCAGCTTTTGGACTTGATCCACGATTAGTGATCTCAAGGGAGAAATGACAATAGTGACCCCAGGAGAAACACAGGCGGGGAGTTGGTAACACAAACTCTTACCACCTCCTGAAAGAGAACAATGAAAAAATATCTGTCACGTTCTGTCTTGAGAGCATGAATGTAAAAGTTACAAAGAAATCATATCGTTAATAGGACACCAAGGCATATTGTCCCTGGTGCCAACAATTTGCCATACTCAAGTGACTCAAACTATTATATTTAGGCAATTTAAATAATGTGTAAAAATGATCTTTAAAAAAAAAAGTGTTTTTTTTTTTTTTTTTTTTTAGATGGAGTCTCATTCTGTTGCTCAGGCTGGAGTGCAGTGGTGCCATCTTAGCTCACTACAACCCCCACCTCCCAGGTTCAAGCAACTGTCATGCCTTACCCTCCCCAGTAGCTAGGACTATAGGCATGCACCACCACATCCTGCTAATTTTTGTATTTTTAGTAGAGACGTTGGCCAGGCTGGTCTTGAACTCCTGACCTCAGGTAATCCACCCGCCTCAGCCTCCCAAAGTGCTGGGATTATAGGCACGAGCCACTGCGCCCGGCCTAGGACATCTTATATAGACATATATAATAGCAAAGGCAAGAATTAGGGCAGGAAACTTAAAATGTAATGAAATACAGTAAAGTTTTTATTTCTAGTAGTAGAAGAGACTCTAAAAATGACACTAGGATTAAAATAATTACTTTCTATATAATGTTTATTTACTTTTATTATTTATAAATCCCATCACTTTGGGAGCCTGAGGCAGGTGGACTGCTTGAGCCCAGGGAATTTGAGATCAGCTTGGGCAACACGGTGAGATCCCGTCTCTACAAAAAATTTAAAAATTAGCCAGGTGTGGTGGCACATGCCTGTAGTCCCAGCTTCTTGGGAGGCTAAGGTGGGGGGGATTGTTTGAACCCAGTTGAAGCTGCAGTGAGCTGCGATAGCACCACTGTATTCCAGCATGGGTGACAGATCAAGAGACCCTATCTCAAAAATCATAAGAAATAAAAATAAAATAAACCTTTTTTGGAATATTTACACATGCACTATATCTATATTATAATTATATATAATATGTATATTGTATTGTATATAATATGTCTATTATATATAATTATATATTATATATCTCTCTCTCTCACAAGTGGTTGAAATTGGGGTGGAAGGACCTTAAAAATGCCCTCTTGAAACCCTAAAGGACAATGGAAAGCCCTGGAAAAAAAAAATCAATGGATTAGATCATTGCCAAGGTTTTTTCCAGGGTTAGAGTTCTGAAACACCAAAATAGGGTTGAAAGGAAGGCACAGAGTGATTAATAAATCAATAAAAATTGAAATGCTGATTATTAAGCCAAGGCTATCTAAATCTAAAAACCAGGATGAAAAAGTTCAGATGCCCAGTCAACATTATACAATAATGACAGCACTAGCTAACTTGCTAAAGGTCACAAGTCAAGTGATAGACAGAGGGAGGACTACACGTAGGTACTGAAACTGCAAATTCTCCATGCGCTCTGCCCTGTTTATTTAATATTCTCATGTGAATGACTATAAATCATTGAACAGCTGTCATAAGCTTTAACAGCACAATGAATGTCCTAGACTCTTTAAAGCGGGGCCAACACAATATTGTGCTAAATGATTTTCATTTAATCCTCATGCCACTCTGTGAACCAGGTACTTTACTGCGATCACCATTGCACACATGAGAAAATGGGTCCAGGGAGTAAAGTGCCTTGCATATGGCCACACTGCTGTGAGCAGCAGAGCTGTTCTTTAAGTCCAGGCCTTTGGTCCATAGCTGATGGACCACTACTCATATATGCATACATGATTTAACCACTAGGCAACACCAGATTGTTGCAAATAAACTGCCAGAAATGGTCATGGTCTCTGACAGTGATTTTTCCATTTAATTTCCAAAATTGCTTAGACTAGAAAAACGAAAAATTCCCAAAGAAAAATTCTAGATCAGTTCAACACAATGAGCTTCGAGTTGAAAATCTTACAGGGCTATAAACTTCATGATGTCAACAACCAGAACAAAGGATAAAAGTAATATACTTTCTTACTATGGTACGGGAGGTTTAAGAGGTCCCTAAATGATAGAAATACTGTGTAGGTGGTCTTTTTATTTCTATTAAAGAGCTTTCATTTAACATCTGCCAATGGATTCCTGCCAATTCACTTCTAAAAATACATACCAGTCGGCATCAGGATAAAACAGTCTTCACCAAGCAGTGCAGCATTGATCGCCTCTAGCTGATTAGTTCTAAAATTATGCAGGCCAAATTTTTTATGAAAAATCTTCATCATTTCCTTTGTATGAGGAAAACTAAGACTTTGGAAACGCTCATGTTTCAGATTTCTGGATGCTAAATTTTGTGCTGACTTGTCTAGGAAAATAATCAACATTAAGAAAAATCAGTGCATGAATACAGTGAAAGTACAGCTTTAACATTTCCCTTGCCCTGCAGAATCACTGGCACACGTCTCCCTGCAGCACAGCTCTTAAACTCCTTCCTGGCATTCCTTCCCTACAAGTCTCAAAGCCACCAAAAACTTGCCAAAGGCCCAAATCAAGTATTTCCTTGACTTTTTCTACAGCACCTACCACTACTTTTATTCCTTCCTCTTCTCCCTCCTCCAACCGTGACCACCAAGACAATCATGGTTTTCTACTCACTTTAAATTCCCTTTCCTGGCTCTACTTCCTCCATCTGCTCCATAAATAGGGGAGGGAGTCTTTCAGATATTTGGGACTGGGCTCTGTAGACATTCTTTTTTGGAGCTTTCCTAGTCCTATGATCTTAAACATGACCTGTGTGCAGCAAATGCGTACACCTCTCTTAAGACCCAACTGACACCATCTTAAGTTCCAGTCCTGCACACAGCTCCCGTTGTCTGCAAGACATTGGTACCTGAATGACTTACCAGCACTTTAACCTCTAGACTTAAACTAGCCCTTCTCAGCTTTTCTCCAAATCTGACTCTGCCTCCTGACTCCCCTGTTTGTGTTACTGGTGTCACAGTTTTCCCAGTCATCAGTGTCTGAAACCTTGGAGTCATCTGAGCTTCCTCAGGCTCTTCTTTCATAACATCTCTCACACGTGCCACTGCTCTGCAGCCTGGCTGTCGCAACTCCGGTTCAGCACAGAGAACAAGAGGTACTCACGGAGCTCTGGCAGTTACGCTAACCCCAACACTCAACTGTCTCAAGATAATTGCAAACATCAAGTATGACACATTCTAACATGATACAAAAATAAATCCATTAATCGTTGTTTTAAAGGTCAGCAGCGTAACTGTAAGAACAACCTCCGTGGTATTAAGTCATCGATGGCAAAAATAGGGAGGGCTGTAATTTATAAACTTATTTCAGCTAAAAAATACTTTTGATAACTTTATAGGGTTGATGTAAGGTTTTAAAATTATTTTTGGCTTTTCTCTGGAGCCTTAACAGTGGCTAATTTCATTCCTCTCAAAACTTCTCTCTCACTAAGCTGTAAGCTCCAGGAGGGCAGGAACTACTTAGTATTTGTTATTCATCTTTAAATGATCAGCGCCCAGCATAGCACATGGCATGCAGTGAGTCCTTAGGCCCAAAGAAGTAGTTTGACTGATTTAAGACACTCCTGACTTCATATCCTTTTTAGACTACTCTATATTTTAACATTTTAACACATAAAACATGCCTCTCTAGTTTGTATTAATCGATTCTCATCAGTACAGAATTCTAAATTACATTTTTAGCATGAGAATTCATTTTTGCTTTTGCCCATCCCAAAATCATTAAAAACTTGGCCCTCATGAGTTTATTGTTTTAGGAACCAAAAAATGTTAATTCAAAGGCACATCACATTTGTAATGACTTTAGAGCCTTACTACAATAGGTTATAATTACACATTTTATAAAACTACAGCTGCTATAGAGACAAAAGAGCAACTTGCTTTTGAAATTGTGATTTGTAATTCATATCATCAGTAGAAATTTGCATAGCAACAATGTGGTTTTCAGGCAATGATGATCTGCTATGGTTTTTCTTATATAATTCCTATTTTGGGACAGTTTTGTTTTCATATAAGCATTCAATTTATTTTAAACTTACCAGTGTAATTCTGAATTGACTCTGAGAAGTTTATATTTTGAGCAGTAGATGCCACTGGAAGACAGTTTGTCTTGGCTGAAGAAAGTCTTTCTGATACTGATTTAATTGGCCGACCTTCCTTGATGGGTTGATAGGCAGCTGTGGAAGATTTGCTGGCTGCTAAATTATGCATTATGTTTTCCCAGTCATCATCATCATCAAAGTCATCTATGTCAAAATTATCAATATCATAGGAAGGTTGGGTTTCTCTTTCTAAGTCATTTATTGAAGCAGTATGTTTATTCTGATCTTTCACAGCAGTGCTTGTGAGAACATTTCCTGGGAAATAAGAGCTTTCATTTTTTTTTCCTAGTCTCGGTGTTTCAGCCCAGTTGCTACTTACAAAGGACTTCTGTAAATGGGTATTGAATAAAGGCCTTTCAAAAAGATTCTTCCTGGTGGCAGAGAATCCTGTCTTTCCTAGGGTGGTAGTCAGTAAACAGTCCCCAGGGGAAACAGCATTTGAGGGAAGGTGTGAAAAATTCAACTCCTTCATAGAATTCCCTGTAGGGCAGGAATCACCCTCCATAGGGCCATCAAGTGAATCAGGCCTGCATCTCCACATTGAGCCAAGAAGACTGGCATCACTTTTATTAAAATCTACTTCCGTTAGAAGTTTCCTTCTGAAGAGAGAAAAGAGAACAACGTATTAAATATAAGTAGTTTACTCTGGTAGGCCACAAAAGCAAATCTGTAGTTTTCATACCAAATAGAAATTGTAGCAAAATATATTCGTTTTTTTCCCAATCTTAAAAACATGAATACGAATGTTAAAGGAGTGGTTTGAAAAGTAAACAAATTTAAAACATAGTGGCATGATGATCATCCTTATGCCATTTCCAGGCCAGAAAGCCTGAACATTTTGCCCTGTCCATTTTTCACTTAGAGTGGTAGGAATATAATCAGACATATTCCAGAAGGGGGAAAATCAAGATACCTTATGTTCCGCTGCTGAAGCAGTTCGTTCCCACAATCCAAAAGTTTCAGTTTATCATCAGGAATAGTATCAATTAATTTACAGATGTGCTCCATCACGTGAATAAGCTGCTGCTGTAAACTTATCTGTCCAGCTATAAAATAATTATGTTGTTAATATTTTTCTTTGAAAAAAAAAAAAAAGTTTTGGCTAGGCGTGGTGGCTCATGACTGTAATCCTAGCCCTTTGGGGAGGCCAAGGCAGGAGGACTGCTTAAGTCCAGGAGTTCAAGACCAGCCTGGGCAACACAGTGAGACCCTGTCACTAAAAAAAAAAAAAAAAAAAAAAAAGTCTTAAGATCTTGATTTCTTTCTTTTCTTTTTTTAAAGTGGGGCTGGGCGCGGTGGCTCACGCCTGTAATCCCAACACTTTGGGAGGCCGAGGAGGGTGGATCACCTGAGGTCGGGAGTTCGAGACCAGCCTGGCCAATGTGGTGAAACCCCATCTTTACTAATAATATAAAAATTAGCCGGGCATGGTGGTGCGTGTCTGTAATCCCAGCTACTCGGGAGGCTGAGGCAGGAGAATCGCTTGAACCTGGTAGGTGGAGGATGCAGTGAGCCGAGATTGTGCCATTGCACTCCAGCCTGGGGGACAAGAGTGAGACTTTGTCTCAAAAAAAAAAAAAAGAAAGAAAGGGGGTCTGGCTCTGTTGCCCAGGCTAAACTGCAGTGGTGCAATCACTGCTCACTGAACCCTCAAACTCTTGGGCTGAAGAGCTCCTCCTGCCTCAGCCTCCCAAGTAGGTGAGACTACAGGCCTATGCCACTGTGCCCAGCAACACAACACATCTTTTTCTTTTTAATTAATTATTTTTTGTAGAGACAGGGTCTTGCCATGTTGCCCAGGCTGGTCTCACACTCCTGGGCTCAAGTGATCCTCCCACCTTGGCCTCCTAAAGTGCTGGGATTACAGGTGTGAGCCACTGTGCCCAGCCAAGTCTTAAGATTTTGAAAGTCACATATGTAAAATGTGAAGCAGTGTAAAAACAAGATCATAAACAACCATATATTGTCCTATTATCTTCCTGTGAATTAACTTGAAATTGGGTTGTCTCTATGCTTTATCATAAGAGCTCATAACTTTTCATTTAATTTCATAATATTTAATAAATAATATTTCTTGGGGTAAGCAAGGTCATTGGCTGGAACAAAGGTTTATCAGTTAACTATGATTTTATTTTCAACTAACGTCATGTGCAAAGCTCACTGCGCCAACACAAAGTGTATTGTTAAGCGTTGGACAGGCAAGAGCCCTACCTGTTGTTTTGATCTGCCTGGACTCCAGGCTTCCCTTTAATGGTAATAGTATAGCACCAAGATTTCCTATTAGACCTACCCTTCCCACTCCCTCAGTAGGCATCTGACACAAGGCAGCTCAGTGAAAATTAACTCTGGAAATACTTAGGACTGACTGGGAAAAAGTACCTCCCTTTTTCCAAGCTTAATATGATTCTGGTGGCCATTTCTGTCACCTTATAAAGAAAGACAGATTTCAAATAAGATTGATACAAAGGAAAAGTAGAAAGCAGGTAGAAAGAAATGGAGGTTTGACCCGGAGAGATGAGACAGAAGAGAGGAGAGAGAAGGCAAGTGAGAGAGAGAGCAACTCCTGATATGATGTTTGAACAACTGAATCCTGCCAGCCCACTCCCATTTTAAAAATTAAGCCATAACTAATAAATAGAATTTCAAAGCAGTTGAGGTTTTATTTCATTTTATTTTTTGAGACAGATTCTCACTCTGTCTTCCAGGCTGGAGTGCAGTGGTGCAATGTCGGCTTACTGCAACCTCCGTTTCCCCGGTTCAAGCGATTCTCCTGCCTCAGCCTCCTGAGTGCCTGGGACTACAAGCACACGCTACCACGCCCGACTTTTTTGTATTTTTATTAGAGATGGGGTTTTGCCACGTTGGGCAGGCTGGTCTCGAACTCCTAAACCTCAAATGATCCACTCGCCTCGGTCTCCCAAAGTGCTGGGATTACAGGCGTGAGCCACCGTGCCGGCCCTTTTCTTCATCTAAAACCTCAACTGCGCCTGGGCATGGTGGCTCACACCTGTAATCCTAGCACTTTGGAAGGCTGAGGCTGGAGGATCACCTGAGGTCAGGAGTTCGACACCAGCCTGGTCAATGTGGCGAAACCCTGTCTCTAATAAAAATATAAAAAAGCTGGGCATGGTGGTGCATGCCTGTAGTCCCAGCTACTCAGGAGGCTGAGGCAGGAGAATCACTTGAACCTGGGAGGCAGAGGTTGCAGTGAGCAGAGATTGCGCCAGTGCACTTTAGCCTGAGTGACAGAGCGAGAAAAAAAAAAGATGAAGAAAAGAAAAAAAATGGCAGTAGGAAGCAAGGACAATAGACGCCTTTGCCACCTCTCAGGCCTGAAGTCTGTGAGAGTAAAAAACAGTTTAGGTGGGCTGCAGGGGAAACAGTACATATCCTCAGAAAACAATTAGAGAAAGAAGGGGAAGAAAATGATCAGAGAAGAGGATGAGGCTACAGGGACACTGCTGACACAGCAGCCAGTTAAATGGTTTACAAGCCAGGAAGGACAGGAAGTGAGGACAGAACACGGAGTGAAGATGGCAGGGTGAGGAAGGGCATCTGCACAAGAATGGCCTGGGAAATCTGGACTTCTGGTGACTGAGAGAATGTGAGGTATGAGATGTAAAATGGAATTGCTGAATTCCCATCTTCTGTTTTCTCTGCAAGGAAAACAAGCATCAGATTGGAAAGAGAATACCCAATGGTCTGATGGAACTGAAAGCCAAGACAGGCTCAGAGGGAGATAAAAGGGGGTACCTAGCTATCAGAAACCAGTCCAAGACTCCTTGTCTAGACAGATTATACCTCAGAGTACAAAGGAAACCTGCAAACAGGATCTCAGAGCTCCTGTCACTGACACGTGTGTGAGGCATCTAGTGAATAAGAGAACTGATGGAAAGTGAGGACAGACAAACATTGTTCTAATTTTCAAAAAATTTGAAAGTGATTGCCAAAAACTACAGGCTGGTGATTTGATATAAATTCAAAGCAAAATTCTAGAGACTGTTATCAAACAGCTGCTTTGTGAGCTCTAAGGGGGAGGAAACAATAATAGAGTTAGCAAAAGTTCATAAAAACAAACCATCCATCTTAACGTATTTCCTTCTTTAAAAGGACTATTAGACTGGCAGATAACAATAGCTACCATTTATGAAAGGCCTGCAGTGTACTAGGCACTTTACCTTGAATCCTGACAACTACCCAGCAAGGTAGATATCATTCTCCTCATTTTATAGAAGAAAAAACTGAAGTCCAGAGAAGTTTAACGATTTGCCATAGTCAGATAGCCAAGAGTAGGAGGAGACAGGTTTCTATCACAGGTCTGTAGCACTCTAGAGTCAATGTTCCACCCATTCCTTCTTGCTGCCTCACACCTCGAACTTTTTGGAGTCACATAGTCAAGTCTTTTGTGTCTCCATGGATAAAGAACAGAAACATGGTCTGAAGACAGATATGTAACTAGCTGAACAAGAAGTGGTGATGAATGGACTGTTGTAAGCCAAGAGGGAAGCCTCTATTGACGTGCTGTAGAACTCTGTCCTTGCCCCTGTTCTAGCTAACCATTTTATTAGTGAAACTTAGCCCCTGTTCTAGCTAACCATTTTATTAGTGAAAATGATACAGAGACAGTATAATGCAGTGGTTATCAGTGAAAATTCAAAAGCCTCAAGACTGCTGTGTTCAGATCCTAGCTCTGCAGCTAATTCTATGACGGTGTGTAACTATTTAACGCTCCTGTATCTTAGTTTCATTATCTGTTAAATGGGGATAACAGAAACTACCTTAAAGTGGGCCAGGCGCGGTGGCTCACACCTGTAATCCCAGCACTTTGGGAAGCCGAGGTGGGTGGATCACAAGGTCAGGAGATCAAAACCATCCTGGCTAAAATGGTGAAACCCTGTCTCTATTAGAAATACAAAAAATTAGCCAGATGTGGTGGTACACACCTGTAATCCCAGCTAATCAGGAGGCTGAGGCAGGAGAATCGCTTGATCCTGGAAGGCGGAGGTTGCAGTGAGCCGAGGTCGCGCCACTGCACTCCAGCCTGGGTGACAGAGTGAGACTCCGTCTCAAAAAAAAAGGAACTACCTTAAAGTTTGAGGTAGTTTATTGTGATGACTGAATTAGTTAATATTGTAAGGCACTTTATAAGAGTGCCCAGCACATCAGTTATTTCATGAATATCTCTAAAATAAATTGAGTCCAAAATAAACAACAAAAAAACTGGAGGAAACAAAAACAACACACAGAGAACACTACACACATGACCTGCACATGCATGCAGACATCGCTAAAAAAGCCCAGCAGCCCTCAGACTCGAATGCGCGACAGAGATATTCAGAGAACAAAGAAGAGCTCTTGGAAATTGCCTTGATAGAAATTTTAAAATTCCATAGAAGAGTTAAAGATAAAATCAAGGAAATATCCTAAAAAGTAGAAAATCAAGAGATGAAAAATAGAAAAGATAATTAATGGAAGTCTAACATGCAAATCATAGAAGTTCCAGGAAGAGTGAAAAAGAGAAAAAGAAAGTAAAAAGAAATAATGCCAGAAAAATGTCTATAAGAGGATGTATATTTTCAGACTGAAGGTGCCTCTGAGCAGCAGACACCAAGGGTGGGAAGGGGGAGTGTCGTTTATCAAAGTCTTGCACTGCTATCTGATCATTTACACTAGATATTTAATAAAAAATAAAAAATGAATTAGAAACAAAACAAACAAGCAAACAAGTATTTAGCTTTAAATGAACATCAAGACCCAGACCCAGACTCAGAGTATATACAAGGGAGAATAGGAGGATAAAAGGTCAAGAAAGGAATTTCTAGCAAGGAGGGTTAAAAGACCTAATAATAAATATTTAGTCAAGGGGGGGAAAAAAACTCTATTATGATGAGATTACGCTCTGTGGTCCGTGTTTCTGAAACACATGATTTTGTGGAAGTTCTCATTTGTAAATAAAAATTTAAAAACCTCCTAGAATTAAAGTTGCAGATCTTGGCTCAGTATGAGAGATGATTTCTAACAAGTAGCATTTTCAAAATAGGGAATGAACGCCCTTGTGAGAGCATGAGTTCATGAGTTGTTCAGGCAAATGCTGGCTAACCAGTGAACAAGGTTATGACATTAGAAGAAAAGAGACAACAAATCTGCCATTTTATAACATACAGCCACAGGTTCAAAACACAATCTTTGGGTTACGTTGTTTTCAAAAGTAAGTAGTTGAAATACATGGTATGTCTAAAATATTGTTTGTACCGTCATAGTCTGTGCTGGTTTCTGGATTCGGCTCCTGCATACTCATTTTCTCAGGTTTTGACAAAAGATCTTTTGATGTGCTAAGAACATCCTCTTTTCTGTCAGAGGTGTCAAGGTCCTTTAACATACTGCAAATAAAAAAAATGTTAAGCCAATCATACTACAGGCTAGACTCAATAAATGTATAATTTTGAAACCCTTAATATTTTTCTACAACTGATCAGACAATATATAACAGAAAAGAGAAGTAGCTTTTTAAATTTCCTCAATTATAAAACTTCTTTAGCTGGTCCTCAAAGTTGTCCCTCCTCTGGCCCCAAGAGCCCTTTTCAACTTTATCTCCAATTACGTCCTTTCAGTAACACAAGGGTTCAATCATACTGTACCACTTACATTCTTCATATAAGCCCTGCATTGCCTATTTTGGGGATTTTGCCACTGATCCTCTCAGTTTGGAAAACCTGCCATTCCAATCTCTTTGTACCCAAATCACACCTGTTCTTCTAGCCCCAGCCCAAGCATTACTTCTCCAGCAAGTGATTATTAATGTCTCTTTTTTCTGAGATTTCAAAGCACTTTTTTTGGACTTCTCTTATTATGCAAATATATGTATATGTGTTTTTGTGTGTCTGCATATATAATTACCTCACCACACAGATTATACAAAAACATATTAACATATAAACCTGGTCAGTCTGATTAGATAGAAAAAATACTTTACAAATAACAAGATAAATTAGTACTGAATGAGTGTTAAAGAGAGGATACTGTGGAAATCCAAAGAAAGGTAACATTTTTTGGAACTTGAGAAGGCTTTGCCAAGGAGATAAGATTTAAGCAAACTGAATGACAAGTATGGGGAAAGTGTCTGTCAGACTATGAAAGAAAGATTTTAAAAAGGACAATTCTATTTGCTTGACATCTGGGAATCAACCTTATTTTCCTAAAGAAGAATTTTGGAATGCAACTTTCTAACTAAATCAAAACAGTGTGACTTTTTAATATTGTTTTTTAAACAATAACATAATTAAAGAAAATGATATGCTTTCTAGATTGTTGGTTTGACTCATTAAGACCATTGGTTTATCGCAAGGGCATAAGCGGAGATAAAGCTGAAAAAGGTAAATTGTGGCCAGAAGATGGAGAATCTTGAGGGCCAGCTACAGAGGTTTTGGAAAAGAGGAGTTTGAAAAACAGGTCTCTCTTCTCTGTTATACACTGTCTGACCACTTGACTTCTGAAATTCAGAGGTTACAACCAGTATTTTTTAAAACTGAAATAAAATGTAGCATAGAATTTAAGCTGTGCATTGCACAAAAAATACTGTGAAAATTCTATTTCAGTTTTATAATATATACACATATGTATACTAAGTTACAATGGGAAATATACAAAGAGAGTCTACCTTGGAAATACTCTGTAAAATAAGCTTTTTTAATTGCTAAGACTCTAGGAAATTTATTTATGGTATGACAATTTGATAAATTAGGTAGTCATTAAAAGGAATTAAATATGTAGCAAGTGGAAAATGATTTAGAAATAATGCTAAGAGAAATAAAGGAGAATATAAAATTATAATTACATGTTGATTACAACAATGCAGAAATCAAACACACATGTAGAAAAGGCTCAAAACTGAAGATGGATAAAGAAAACAGTCAGAATTGTGGGACTACTAGTATTCCTTCTTTCTCTCTCTTTTTAATTTTTTAGAGATGAGGGTCTCGTTATGTTGCCCAGGCTGGAGTGCAATGGTTACTCACAGGCGTAATCACAGCATGCTACAGCCTTGAACTGCTGGGCTTAAGGGATCCTCCTGCCTCAGCCTCCTGAGTAGCTGGGACTACAGGCTACTACCATGCCACCGCACCCAGCAGTGTTCCTTCCTTCTTATTTAGAATCCTTGTTAAAATGATTATATTATTTGTGTAATACACATTTTTAATAAGTAAAGAAAAAAGCCAGGCATTCAACAAGGAATCAGTATGACACCAGGGAAAGCACTACAGTGGATCTGAGTCCATCTGTCATTCATTGTATCATCCTGGGCAATTCCTTGCTCCTCCCTGGGCCTCAGCTGTTTCACCTGGTAAATGAGAATGCTGGTTTAGAATTGAGACTCTATATAAACTTTTCCTCAGTTTAGTATATATTATACTCTACCACTCAACTGGTCTGAGAGTGAGACTGGGATGAGGACAAAGTAACACTGACACTTAGCAATTTAAGCTGTTGATGAGTCGTGTGGAGTATCTATTTTTCTCGTAATACTACCAATTAACAATAATCATGTCACCAATTTGCTAAAATCGAGTGAATAACAAATACAATGGCCAATTCTATCCTGTAGGATTTTTTTAAAAAGTACTAATGTCCTAATTCACTTCCCATATAATGGCTTAGCTTTGTGTCATTTCAGGTCAGGTTTGGAAATATAATATTTTTAGAAATATATTCCTTATGTCAAAATCAACTATATAAGGCCAGGCAAGGTGGCTTATGCCTGTAATCCTAGCACTTTGGGAGGCCAAGGCGGGTGGATTGCCTGAGTTCAGGGGTTCAAGACCAGCCTGGGCAACATGGCAAAACCTTGTCTCTACTGAAAATACAAAAAATTAGCCAGGCATGGTGGCATGCACCTGTAGTTCCAGCTACTTGGGAGGCTGAGGCACAAGAATCACTTGAACCCGGGAGGTGGAGGCTGCAGTGAGCTGAGATCACACCACTTCACTCCAGCCTGGGTGACAGAGCGAGATTGTCTCAAAAAAAAAAAAAAAAAAAAAAAAAAATCAACTACATAAAATTGTTTGATGTTTCATGTAATTAATCATAATGGAACTTCATCTTTAGAATGCAACCAATTAAACATATAAACAGTGTTTTTTTTTGAGGCTTTCACTTGAATGTAAAAATAATTGTACAAAGCACAAAATACTTTTATATAGAAATGATATTATAAACTAAATTAAACAATTTAAAGTATCCCAGAAACAAATAATAATGCTAATTATTTAGCTAGTTTACCTAAGGCATTTTGAAGAGGAAGAAGAAGCAGAAATAATTTCTTCTGGAGAAGGTGGAACAAAATCCGTATCATAATCATCATCATCAAATTCAATACATGGAACTTTCTCAGTTGAATGTAATTCAGCTTCTTCCAAATTCTTCTTCTTTTTGCTATTATCTACAGTAAAACAGTTGATAAACATAGATTTGTTAGCCACTAATGAGACAGAAAGAACAGGGTATGAGTGATTAAGAATGAGTGCTTCTGGCAAGTCACAAACAATCACACCACTTTGTATGGATCCTCTCCCTTTACACGCTAATGCTGGCTTATTTATTCATAAATGATTATTATTGAGTCAACTGGATTAAGTCCAGTGAATGCTCGACTGAGGCCAAAGATTTGCTTAGGGATTTTCATGTCTGTCTCTGGTTAATTACAAAACACATATTTGCTATCGACGTTTCTAGTTTTTAACTTTTCACTCATATTTAAATAAGGGTAAAGTGCAACAGATAAGTCTGATAATAACACAAACATGGCTGCTTGTACAAATCAGCTTTACCACAAAGTTTCCCAGTTATTTAAGTCTCTCTTTTGGACTATGTGGGAAAACACAACCCAAATTGTTGCTGTCTATCTTTTAACAAATTTTCCCTTCAGAAACAGAAGCATCATTGATGAGACTATAGTTTTGCTTATCATCAATCACTTTTCAATGCTCTCTCACCCTAGAGTAACCTTCATGGGATTCAGGTGTTTAAAAATTTTACTCTCATATGTGCAACTGCTTCATAAGGTGGGTTACTTCCACACGTGGATAATCTCAGTTACTCAATTTTGGACATCTAATAATTACAAGATCTAGCCAGGAAAAACTTTGAATGTAATTTATAATACTTTAATAGTGCAATTAGAGCACATTACACATCAATATTAGGTGGCAACAAGCCATAAAGGAATTACAGTAGAAAGGCTTAGTTTCATTTTCCAATTTACCACTAACCACCATTTTAACCTCTATGGATCTTACAACAGCACCCTCCTTATCCTCAGGAAATATGTGACAAGACCCTGGTGGATGCCTGAAATCTCAGATAGTATCAAACCCTATAAGTACTATGTGTTTTCCTACACATACATACCTATGATAGAGTTTATTAACTAAGCACAGCAAAAGATGAACAACTAATGAAATAGCACAATTATAACAATATTCTGCAATAAAGGTTATGTGACTGTGGTCTCTCGCTCAAAATATCTTACTGCACTCACCCTTCCTCTTGTAAAGATATAAGATGATAAAAAATGCCTATAGGATGAGATGAAGAGAGGTGAATGATGTAGACATTGTGATGTAAATGGAAAATCCCAGAAATAAATGAATTCATAAGTTTTCAGTTTCAAGCTGTTTTGAGTATAGTGTGATAGAATCTTGCCCCGACCTGATCTGTCCACCTGGGTTGCTGTTAATCACTTAGCAGTGGTCTTAGTGATCAGACTGACTGTCGCGGTATCGCACGGCTTGTGTTTTCTTAATAATGGTCCCAAAGCGCAAGAGAAGTGATGCAATATATTTTCAGACCTCAGCCAGCTGCGGGTGACTGAAACCTCAGAGAATGCAAAGCTGTGGACAAGGGGAAACTCCTGTATTTTCTTCATGTATAAAATCACAGAGCTATCCTGGAAATTATATTAGCAGACTAAAACCTTCCATTTCATCAGTACGTCCTGCCTCAAAAATGTGGCCAACAGATTATTCAAAAAGCACCACTAAAGACCCTAACAACCTTAACGACAAAAGCTCTATATATTCATGACTATTCCCAATGGCTAGCTTTGAATAAAAAAGTACACTGAACATACTAAAATGAAGATAAAATAATTGTTACCTCTTTCATCTTCCAAATGAGTTTTCAAAGAGTCACTTTCCTGAGCATCTTCATTTATATGCACTTCAGCAATGGGGCCATCATCGATGCAAATCACATCGCTGCTTAACCATTCTGAGTCATCCTTCTGTTCCTCAGTCAAATCTATTTGCTCGCTTTCAGAGGAGGGTGGAGGCAAATCAGCCTTTACTGTGTTTGTTGTATAAAGCTGTGCTTTAAAAAAGTTTCTCTTACCCTTTTTTGATTTCTGAGCAGTGCTTACTCTTACAAAGTGACTTTGGGGTGGTGTAACAAATGATTTTGAAGTCTCAGAAGTATCAAAGTCATCCATATCATCCCAATCATTGATGGTACTTAAAGAATCTGGTGAAGAACTAAATTCTAATCTCTTGAGAGCAGTATCCCAGGATTTCTTTACAGTTGGTGTGTTTTGGGTAGTGCATAAAACTTCCTTTGGAGTCTGCAAGAAATCTGGCAATAATGGTTTTGATTCAACTCTCTGTGTTTGCTGTCCTGCTGGAGCATTTTTAAAGAAGTCCTTGATCCTTTGCTGATTTGTGGTGTTGGGTAGAGGTTCACTGAATGAAAAGTCTTCGGTAACATTAACATCTTTATTTCTTAATACAGGTGTTTTTGCTACTGACACATTAGTTACAGATACATTGTTATCTAAAGATGTTTTCTTTTTAAAAGTGAAACCTCTGAAAAATAATGGAAAAACTAGATTAGATGGATCCATTTTAACAAACCCCCCAACTCTACAAAACTAATTTTTTAAACTAATTCACACAGGTTACATTAATTGTATCCCAACTGAGCAAAGAATCCATCTCTCTCTTGATTTTAAATTTATCAGGTAACTTAAATTGTATTTGTTCTCTGGTCCTTCCCATTCAGAGGCTAATTATTTGGCTTTGAGAGGTCATTCCCACTACTTTATTTCTCAGGCTAGCAGTCCTTAGTTAATAGCATCTCCAGAGCGGGTGACAGCATAAATGAAAAAGGGAAGAGGCCGGGCGCAGCGGCTCATGCCTGTAATCCCAGCACTTTGGGAGGCTGAGGCAGGTGGATTGCTTGAGGTCAGGAGTTCGAGACCAGCCTGGCCAACATGGTGAAACCCCATCTCTAATAAAAATACAAAAAATTAGCCGGGCGTAGTGGTGCATGCCTGAAGCCCTACCTACTCAGAAGGCTGAGGCAGGAGAATTGCTTGAACCCAGGAGGTGGAGGTTACAGTGAGCCGAGACTGTGCCACTGCACTCCAGCCTGGGTGACAGAGCGAGACTGTCTCAAAAAAAAAAAAAAAGAAAAGAAAAAAAAAGAAAAAAGAAAAAGGGAGAGATTCAAATGTGGCTACTTTTTGCTACTCTGATAAGAATTTAAAGGGGAAAAAGAGTTAAAAACTACTAACTCTGTTAAAATCTGCAGGACAAGTAAAAGACGCGGGAATCATGGCTGTCTGCTGGATTTGATGATCTGAAAGTCAGTGGTGACTTCAAAGCCAGGCACCCAGAACAGAGTCTACAACCTGGTAAAAGCATCACTTATAATATAAATTATTATTAGATATCATTAGAAGGAGTCTGGAGTATAGCTTAGAGGAGAGGCAGAACTGGAGAGCTGTAGTTTCCTTATAAACTGTTCTTCGAAAGTATATAAAATTATATTAAAATACTTGGCCGGGCACGGTGGCTCACGCCTGTAATCCAAGCACTTTGGGAGGCCGAGGCGGGCAGATCACTTGAGGTCAGGAGTTTGAGACTAGTCTGCCCAACATGGAGAAACCCTGTGTCTACTAAAAATACAAAATTAGCAAGGCATGGTGGTGCATGCCTGTAATCCCAGCTACTCGGGAGGCTGAGGCAGGAGAATCACTTGAATCCGGAAGGCAGAGGTTGCGGTTAGCCAAGATTGTGCCATTGCACTCCAGCCTGGGCAACAAGAGTGAAACTCCGTCTCAAAAAAGAAAAAAAAAAGGCTGGGCACGGTGGCTCATGCATGTAATCCCAGCACTTTGGGAGGCCGAGGAGGGTGGATTACGAGGTCAGGAGATCGAGACCATCCTAGCTAACAAGGTGAAACCGACTCTACTAAAAAATACAAAAAAAAATTAGCCAGGCGTGGTGGCAGGTGCCTGTAGTCCCAGCTACTCGGGAGGCTGAGGCAGGAGAATGGCGTGAACCCCAGAGGCGGAGCTTGCAGTGAGCCGAGATTGCGCCACTGCACTCCAGCCTGTGCGACAGAGTAAGACTCCGTCTCAAAAGAAAAAAACAAAACAAAACAAAACAAACAAACAAACAAAAAAACCCAGAACTTAAAAAACACTTATTTGCCCAAATTTACAAGCTGAATTATTCATTTACTCAACAAATCTTTATTGAGCAAATATTATGTGCCAGGAACCATGCAAAGATGAGACACAATCTCACCTGGTGCTGCTAAAACATACTCTACCATTAATTGGCAAAGTGGGAAAATCAATGAATCTCTCAGCTTCGTTTCCTCACCTGTACAATGAGAGAGTTTAAAGAGAAGATATCTCATGTGTACAATGTGGCAAGTTAGTGCCTACGTGACAGCAAACCAATCAAAACACTTACGAAAATTTTGGTTTTGAAAGACTTAATTTATTATTAAGTGTTCTGGCTGAGTGACGTTCTAGTTGCTCCTGTAGATTATTTTGAGGAACAGCAGCCATAATCCTAAAAAGTGAGGGAAAAAGAAATCAGTGGAGTTAGGTACTTTGCATTAATCACAATGTTTTTTGAGGGGAGGAAGGACTTGATTCAAACAGGCATTGTTCAAACTGTGCCCAGAGTAATAGGACTTTTTTTTTTTTTTTTTTTTTTTGGTCAATAGACTGTTTTGACATTTACAACTAGTGACACTTGAAATATATAATCTTCAACTAACTGAAGGCTCACTTGAATAACAAAATAACCAGGTTCCCCCTCTCTTCCTCCACAATGCTAAAATAAGTACAAAAGGCATTAGGGAGGGGATTATTAGGAAAGGGCTTTTAGAAAAATGGGACCTGGCCTAGAAGGATAAATGGAAGCTGGAAGGGAGCGAGGTGTGAGGAAACGATCAAAGCACACGGAAAGCCCAAAGAACAAATGAATAACTGAATTCTGCACAAGGGCAGAACCACCAATGACAGCAAAGGTTTACCAGCAAGATACTACACTTCATAATCATCTAGTTTCAACCTGAAAGAATACGTTTACCAAGCATGTTTATATCTCTGTGTAACAAGCTGTGGTAACGCTGAGCTATAGCCCAGGATAACAAACAGCTTAAACCACCTTAAAATTACTGGGGCTAAAGGAGGATCCTAGCTGTAATGCATGCATAGTTAAAAAAAATCCTCACTTTAGCTGATAGTTATAACCCCATAAACCCTTTTGCCTACCTTTACCAGACATCTACTTTTATTTTATAGCATATATCTTAGGAGGCAGGGTTAACACTAGACGATATTTCTCGAAATATGAAGTTTCACATAAGCCATGTTCCACTCATTAACCTGTATCTATCAACCATCTTGACTTTAGATAACAGTGAAAAGCAGAATTTAGAAGAAACTAAGTTACACTCAATTGAGAAATCTTCATGTTTATAAGCATGATCATAATACAGCTTTTGTAACTCACTTTCTCCAGAAGGAATTATTTCTGCTGCTTTTCCCTCTTTAACATGCTTTAGGTAATATAGCTAGTTATTTAATAAACATTGAATAATTTACATTGGCATGTGAATTATATCTTGTTACCCCCAAAAAAGTAGATGGAAGGAATGAATCCCTACATACCTATCACCCAGATTCAACAATTATCAACTCATCCAATATTGTTTCAGCTATACATACACCCTGAGGTTCTTACTCCACCATTTTGGAAGCCCACCTCCCAAAATAGTGACATTTAGATTCTGTTATTACTTCTTTCACTCATTAGCAGGAATACTTTTTGTTTGTTTGTTTTCTTTCTGAGACAGGGTCTTGATCTGTTGCCCAGGCTGGAGTACACTGGCTCGATCACAGCTCACTGCAGCCTCGACCTCTTGGGCTCAAAGTGATCCTCCCACCTCAGCTTCCTGAGTTATCTGGGACTACAGGTGTACACTACCACAACCCAGCTAATTTTTAAATGTTCGGTAAAGACAGGGTCTCACCATGTTGACTAGGCTGGTCTCGAACTCCTGAGCTCAAGTGATTCTCCCACCTCAGCCTGCCAAAGTGCTGGGATTGCAGGTGTGAGCCATGCATAGCCAGCTGTAAGACTTTATCATAAGTTTCAAAATCATGATGCAGTACACTAAAAGCCCATACTTCACTACTATACAGTATATTCACGTGGCTGGCAGCAGTGGCTCATGCCTATAGTCCCAGCATTTTTGGCAGGCTGAGGTGGGCGGATCGCTTGAGCCCAGGAGTTTGAGACCGGGCTGGGCAACATGGCAAAACCTTGTCTCTAAAGAACTATAAAAAAGTTAGCCCGGTATGGTGGTACGGGCCTGTGGTCCCTGCTACTCAGGAGGCTGAGGTGGGAGGATTCCTTGAGCCTAGGAGGCAGAGATGGCAGTGAGCTGAGATCGTGCCACTGCACTCCAGCCTGGGCAACAGAGCAAGACCCTGTTTCAAAAAACAACAACAAAAAAGAAGTCTACACTTGTATCCCTTACATATATTAATAATAATAAATAAAAAATGATATTCATTCTTTCACCACCTTCAAATAGTGATGAATTTTTTTTCAGTATCATTATGAACTCATGGATTAAACATATTAGGTGTGTTTCAATCCAATACAGTGATCATCCTTACTGATTCTCAAATTAATTGATGTTTGGCCAGTGGGAGCCTTTTCAGGCGGGCTCTTCAGTCCTTACGACTTAACCTTATGAGTCATTGAGAGCTTCCTTCTTCTCAAAAGATGTTCCAGGCTTACTTTGTGCATTTTTCTGCACCAGATTTGGAATCGGCCATTTCCTCAAGCATCCCTAATTCTTGTTTTCTTTTTCTTTTTTGAGACAGGGTCTCACTTTGTCGCCCAGGCTGGAGTGCAGTAGTGACTCACTGCAGCCTCCACCTCCTCAGCTCAAGGGTTCCTCTCACCTCACCCTCCCACACAGCTGGACCACAGGTGCACACCACCATGCCCCACTAATTTTTTTGTGTTTTTGGTAGAGATGGGGTTTCACCATGTTGCCCAGGCTAGCCTCAAACTCCTGTGCTCAAGGGATCCTCCTGCCTCCACCTCCCAAAGTGCTGGGATTGCAGGTGTGAGCCACCACGCCCAGCCTCCCTGATTCTTTTTTTTTTTTTTTTTCCTGATTCTTTTTAATGGAGAATATTTTAAGACCTTAATCTCTGCATTTCCTAGGGCACCTCACCATTTGGAATCCAGTTTAAAAGTATTGATCTTGGCTGGGCACGGTGGCTTACGCCTGTAATCCCAGCACTTTGGGAGGCCGAGGTAGGCGGATCATGAGGTCAGGAGATCAAGACCAACCTGGCCAATATGGTGAAACCCTGTCTCTACTAAAAATACAAAATTAGCTGGGCATGGTGGCATGTGCCTGTAATCCCAGTTACTTGGGAAGTTGAGGCAGGATAATTGCTTGAACCCAGGAGGCAGAGGTTGCAGTGAACCGAGATTGTGCCACTGCACTCCAGCCTGGCGACAGAGCTAGACTCTGTCTCAAAAAATAAATAAATTAATAAATAAAAGCATTGATCTTTTGTTGAGGCGTCCTCTCTCCAAGGTGCTGTACAATGTGGGAGTCTTTCCCACATGAATAAATATGAAGTGATAAAGAGTGAAGTCAGACTATTGCCCCCTCAGAATTTCAACATCAGCAAAGTAGACTACTGACAACGAGGCAGGGGAACACAGATCTTCAGTCTTATGACACTAAGCAGAACAAAGTGGTCCATGGCATCATCACTTACCCTTTTCCCACATTCCTTCCATAACTTACATATTTTTGGATCAAAACTAGCCATGGTATTTTAATAAGAGATTTCCTACATTACTCCACAGCATGGTTTTATATGTTTATTTAGCCATCCCAGGAGTACAATTGTTTGATTAACTATTTTATAACTGTAGTGATTACGCTATGGATTCACAGCTAGCATGCAGTCAACCTGAACTCCAGGGACCTCTTCCTGCTTTTAAAATGCATTGCTCTTTGGTTATTCCTCACGAGGTAGCACCCTCCAGCCAGAATCATATTCTGAAGTATGGTAATGAGTACATAATTTTCTTACTCAAAATCCTCAGTGGGAATGCTTTTAAGAAGTTGGTGAGTACTGGCCGGGCATGGGTGGCTCAAGCCTGTAATCCCAGCACTTTGGGAGGCCGAGGCAGGCGGATCATGAGGTCAGGAGATCGAGACCATCCTGGCTAACACGGTGAAACCCTGTCTCTACTAAACATACAAAAAAATTAGCCGGGCGTGGTGGCGGGCGCCTGTAGTCCCAGCTACTCGGGAGGCTGAGGCAGAATGGCATGAACCCGGGAGGCGGAGCTTGCAGTGAGCTGAGATCGTGCCACTGCACTGCAGCCTGGGCGACAGAGCGAGACTCCGTCTCAAAAAAAAAAAAAAAAAAAAAGAAGTTGGTGAGTACTAAGAACCATAAGGGTGTCTCTTCTGTACATATTCCATTAAAATATCAATACAATTGTTTGACACAAAAAGAAAATTGTTCACCAACATGCCTGTAGTCTCAGCTACTCAGGAGACTGAGGCAGGAGGATTGCATGAGCCCAGGAGTTCAGGGCTGTAGTGTACTATGATCACATCTGTAAACAGCTACTGCACTATAGCCTGTGCAACACTGTGAGACCCCACCTCTTAAAAAAAAATTGTTCATCCACAATAACAAAGACTAGTGATAAAGGAGAAAAATTGTTCATCCACAATAACAAAGACCAGTGATAAAGGGTGCAATGAGCACCCAGAAACTAAAAAAATAAACCTATGAATTAGAATGACCACAAGAATCACAAGTTCAATCTGGAAAATGATTAAAATTTTCTCCTACACATATGAAAGAAGTTATCATGCCATTACAAAAGAATATAAATAAGCAGGCCAGGAACAGTGGCTCACACCTATAATCCCAGCACTTTGGGAGGCTGAGGTGGGGGGATGGCTTGAGCCCAGGAGTTTGAGACTAGCCTGGGCAATATAGGGAGATCCTGTCTTTAACCAGGCGTGGTGGCACACACCTACAGTCCCAGCTACTCAGGGAGGCTGAGGTGGGAGGATCCCTTGAGCCCAGGAGTTCAAGGCTGCAGTGAGCAATTCTGTGCCACTGCTCCAGCCGGGGTGACAGTGAGACCCTGTGTTTTTCCTTAAAAAAAAAAAAAAAAAGTCACAGGAAATGTAAGCTTCAAGCATTACCTTTAAAACTGGCTATTAAGAATTTTTCAAATAGGCTGGGCACGGTTGCTCACACTTGTAATACTAGCACTTTGGGAAGCCAAAGCGGGAGGATCGCTTGAGCCCAGGAGTTGGAGAGCAGCCTGGACAACAAAGTAAGACCTGTCTCTACAAAAAACCACAAAAATTAGCTGAGTGAGGTGGCATGTGCCTGTAGTCCCAGTTACTCAGGAGGCTGAGGTAGGAAGAATCATTTGAGCCCGGGAGGTCGAGGTTTCAGTGAGCCATGATCACCCCACTGCACTCCAGCCTGGGCCACAGAGACTCTGTCTCAAAAACAAAAAAAAGAATAAAAGTAAACACAATAAACCTTTAAAAAAAAAAAAGAGAAAGAGAGAGAGAGAGACATGGGATGGAGAAAAACATAGTGGAAAAAAAGAGTGCCTTTTCTTTGAAATAAGTGACACTAAAGTTACTGGTTGGGGATCTATCAAAATTAAGACTAGGTCAAACCTTACTTTTTATTCATTTTGTTGTCAAAGATGGCTATTTCAGTCTATCAAGGGATAGACTGCCAAAAAGACTACTCCAAGACATTCAGTGCCAAGTAACATTTAGATGTTTCTGTTTCCAGTCTTCTGCTAAAAGTGGAGATTTTAGGGGGTGGTTCCTGAAAAACAGAGCCTCGCTCTGTAAGCCTCACTCAGTGACTGTTCAAAGGGGAGGAGTTACTTTCCCTAGGGCAAAGGTGGTGAGCCTAACTAAGAATGATCAAAAAATCTAATTTTTGTATTTTTTTAAGTTGAGGTATTTATGAACCTCAGCTTTACCTTAACTGGGGCACTGGGGCAAGCAACTTTCTGTTCTCTGATAAAATTAAACATCAAACACAATTTCTAGACAAAGAGAGATTTTTGACAGAATTTTATGTCATATGTTCTCTTCGTTCATGGTTTCTTAAACTTCTTGATTCATATATATAGAATCATACAGTATGTATTATCAATGCATTTTTGAAAAGGCATCTAATAAAACTCAAACCATGTCTAACAAACACATTAAAACACAAAATTACAAGTATTTAAAATCTAGAACCAACAAATACCATATATTTTACACTAGGGGTGAATCCATTAAAAACAACAGCAAAAACAATATTGTTCTCTCATTTTCACTCCTATATTGGATGCTCTTGCCAATGCAAAAATATTCGAAAAAGAAAATACTAGAAGAGATGAGATTATCATTACATGTAGACAACTTGATTATATACCAACACAATCCAAAGAAAATCAGTCATAACAATAGATAATTAGAACTTCAGAAAATTGGTTAAAGATAAATATAGCTATAAATGTAGGATAAATGTAGGGTAAAATCTCAGACCTTTCATAGTTTTTGACTTAATAGATGCGCACACAGAGAGACAGAGAAAACAGATGGAAAATATGAGAAGTTAAGAGACATGGAAGACAGAGAAAGGAAGTCTAACATGAATATAGCCAGAGTTCCAGAAGAAAATAGGGAAGAATTATTATTTGAAAAGATAACAGCTGGGACTTTTCCAGGATTAATTAAAGACACTAACCTTCAGATTTGAGAAAGCCAACAAATTCCAAGCAGGGATAAAAAGAAATCCACACCAAAATATATCAGTGTACCATATGGACAAAAAATTGATTTCTCTTTAGCAAAAATGAAAATCAAAAGACAGTGGAATGATATCTTCAATGTGCTGATAGAAAATAACCCAGAATTCTTTTCCCAGAAAAAATATCCTTCACAAATCAAGGGCAGTGAATTGTACACTAGGTTTTTAAAGGTGAATTTCATGGTATACGAATTATATCTCAATAAAGCTGTTATTTTTTAAAAGTAGCTATAATAAAAGCAACAGATAAGCGTTGGCAACGATGTGGGGAAATCAGAACCCTCATACACTGCTTGTAGGATTCTAAAATGGCACAGCCACTTTGGAAAACAGTCAAGCAGTACCTCAAAAAACGAAACATAGAGTCACCACATGTTCTAGTCCATTTTCATACTGCTATGAAGAAATACCTGAGAGTGGGTAATTTATAAAGAAAAAGAGGTTTAATGGACTCAGTTCCACAAGGCTGGGGAGGCCTCACAATCATGGCAGAAGGCAAAGGAGGGGCAAAGGCACATCTTATATGGTGGCAGGCAAGAAAGTGTGTGCAGGGGAACTGTCCTTTATAAAACCATCAGCTCTCGTGAGACTTATTCACTCTCACAAGAACAGCACGGGAAAAAAACCATGATTCAATTACCTCCCACGAGGTCCCTCCCATGACACATGGGGATTATGGGAGCCACAATTCAAGATGAGATTTGAGTGGGGACACAGGCAAACCATATCACCATGTAACCCAGCAATTTCACTCCTAGCTATATATGCAAAAGAGTGAAAAATGGGTATTCAAAATAAATACTTGTATACAAATGTTCACAGGAGCATTATTCACAATAGCCAAATTCAGAAACCACTCAAATGTCCATCAAGTGATGAATGGATAAATGTGTATATCCATTCAACAAAATGTTATTTGGCCATACAAAAAAATATAGTACTGATAAATGCTACAATAATGAGCCTTGAAACCATTATGTTAAGTGAAAGAATCCAGCCACAAAAGATGAAATAGTGTATGATTCCATTTATATGAAATGTATAAGAATAGGCATATCCATGGATACAATGTAGATTAGTGATTGCCTAGGGTTGGGAAAGATGAGAGGATTTGGGGATGATGGCAAGGGGTATGCAAATTTCTCTGTGGGCTGATGAAAATGTTCCAACATTGATTGTGGTGATGGTTGCATAACTGTGAATATACTCAAAGCCATTGGATTATACAGTTTAATGGGTAAGTTTTATATGTGTAATGTATTTCAACAGACCTGTCATTCAGGCCAGACACAGTAGCTCATGCCTGTAATCCCAGCCCTTTGGAAGGCTGAGGCGGGGGGATTGCTTGAGCCCAGGAGTTGGAGATCAGCCTGGGCAATATGGTGAAACCCCATCTCTACAAAAAATACAAAAGATTAGCCAGGAATGATGGTGCATGCCTGTTGTCCCAGCTACTTGGGAAGCTGAGGTGGGAGGACTGCTCAATCAGGAAGTCAAGGCTGCAGTGAGCTGTGATTGCACCACTGCACTCTAGCCTGAGCAACAGAGCAAGACCCTGTCTCAAAAAAATAAACAAATAATAATTTAAAAACAATACAGCTGTTATTTAAAAAGCCACAAGAAATAAAGACACTTCCAGATTATCAAAAAAACAATAGTTTGTCATCAGCAGACTCATACAGTATGGGAATCATACTGTATTCACACTGTAAGTGGAATCATACAGTATTTGCCTTTTCGGGACTGGCTTATTTCACCCAGCACAGTGTTCTCAAGCTTTATCTATGCTGTGAGACATGTGTCAGAATTTCCTGTGTGCAGAGCTCGCTGCAGCCTCAAACTCCTGAGCTCTAATGATCCTCCCACCTCTGCCTCCGGAGTAGCTGGGATTACAGGTGTGAGTCACCATGCCAGGCTCCTTCCTTTATTATTATTAATATTTTTTGAGATGGAGTCTTGCTCTGTTGCCCAGGCTGGAGTGCAGTGGCGCAATCTCGGCTCACTGCAACCTCCGCCTCCCAGGTTCAAATGATTCACCTGCCCGAGCCTCCTGAGTAGCTGGGATTACAGGTGCCTGCCGTCAAGCCTGGCTAATTTTTCTGTTTTGTATTTTCAGTAGAGAGGGGGTTTCACCATGTTGGCCAGGCTGGTCTTGAACCCGTGACCTCGTGATCTGCCTGTCTCAGCCTCCCAAAGTGCTGGGATTACAAGTGTGAGCCACCGCGCCTGGCCGCTCCTTCATTTTTAAGGCTGAATAATATCTAACTGTAGATACATACCACATTTGCTTATCCATTCAAGGACGTTAGGGTTGCTTCCACCTTTTGGCTATTGTGAATAATGCTGTTAAGAACATGGGTGCACAAATATCTTTTTGAGAATTGCTGAATCACATGGTAATTTATTTTTAATTTTTAAGGAACCACCACACTGTTTTCCACAGTGGTTGCACCATTTCACATTGCTATAAATAATGCACAGGGCTTCCCATTTTTCCACATCCTAATTTCTCCACATCCTCAGCAACACTTGTTATTTTCTGGTTGTTTTGTTTTGTTTTATAACAGGCATTCTAACAGGTGTGAGGTCTTATCTCCTGGTTTTGATTTGCCTTTCTCTAATGATTAGTGATAATAGGCATCTTTTCATTTGCTTATTGGCCATTTGTATATCTTCTTTGGTGAAGTGTCTATTCAAGTCCTTTCTCCATTTTCTAAATGGGTTACTTGTTGAGCTGTATAAGTTTTTTTTTTTTTTTTTTTTTTTGAGACGGGGTTTCACTCTGTCACCCAGGCTGGAGTGCAACAGCTCATGGCTGCCTCAACCTCCCGGGCTCAAGTGATCCTCCCACCTCAGCCTCCTGAGTAGCTGGGACCACAGCAGAATACCACCACACCTGGCAAATTTTTAAATTTTTTGTAGAGCCAGGGTTTCGCCATGTTGTCTAGGCTGGTCTCCAACTCCTAGGCCCAAGAAATTCTCCCATCCCGGCAGCCTCCCAAAGTGCTGAGGAGTTCTTTATATATTCTGGGTATTAACCCTTTATCAAATATATCATTAATTGGAAGAGTTTGAGGAAAATTGGGGTTAATTCTTTAAATATTGGTTAGAAATGACCAGTGAGGCCATCTGGCCCTGAGCTTTTCTTTGTTGGGTGATTCGTGATTACTAACTCAATCTCCTTACTAGTTATAGGTCTGTTCAGATTTTCTGTTTCTTCATGATTCTGTATTGGTGGTTATGTGTTTTGAGGAATTTATCCATTTCATTTATGTTATCAAATTTGTTGGCATACATTTGCTCACAATATTCTCTTATAAATCTTTTTACTTCTGTAAATCAGTTATAATGTCCCCTTGTTCACTTCTGATTTTAGTAATTTGTCTTATTTTTTCTTAGTCCATTTGGCTAAAGTTTTATCAATTTTTTTATCATTTCAAAGAATCAATTCTGTTTTGTCAATTTCTCTACTGCTTTTCTAGTCTCTGTTTTGTTTATCTCTGCCCTAATATTTATTATTTCCTTGTTTCTGCTAGCTTTGGGTTTGGTTTGTTCTTTTTACTGTTCCTTTAAGTGTAAAGTTAAGTTATTGATTTCAGATCTTTCTTTTTTAATGTAAGCATTTGTAGCTATAAATTTCCTTTCTAGTACTGCTTTCACTGTATTCCATGAGTTTTGGCATGTTGTGTTTTCGTTTTCCTTTGTCTCAAGATATACTCTAATGTCTCTTGTTTTCTTCTTTAATCCATTGGTTCCTCTGTCCTTTAAAGTGTTCCCATCAGGCACTTTCTTATTACCTGGCACAACATTCATGGTCTTCGTGTACTTTCCCTGCTTCAGCCATAGAATCACCATCTCCCCAAACAGCCTTCATTTATTTTAATGAGGAAAAATCTTTAAAATCTAAGACCTGGCCATTAGATATGATCTGCTACTTGCATATCATTGCTCCTAGGCCCTTTTAGTAGACAGATCTAGGAAATATAAACACTTCTATCTATTTCTGTATCTACATCTATACATCCATTGATCTATCCATCTATCTTAAAATTCAGAAAAAAACCCATCATATATTTATTCATTTATTCAATCTGAAACTATAGGAAGTAATTTCAAATTGCTACACTCCTGTCATTAAAAAAAAACCTACTAGGAAGAGTTCAAAATTCAGTTGCATTTCTTTCTTTAGATTAAGGGTACATAATTAAAGTGCTATATTCAAAAGTTACTTGATTGGTCACTCCCACCTCACCTTCAGGGTGATTACATTCATCATTTGAAATAGATTAGTTTGTGTTTGTACTGTTCTTGTGGACTTGATTTTTGAATATATAAGACATTTACATAGTTCTAAAAGTTAAAACTACATAAAAGACTGTTTTTCCCCACAGAGAAGTGTTCTTCCCTCTCCATCCTTTGCCATCTACCTCCTGTGGGTTATCAATTTCAATAATTTCTGATTTATCTTTCCTGTTTTTCTTTTTGCAAAATAAGCAGACATTAGAGTCTCATATTTTCCCTTTTTTTACATAAAAAATATCACACTGTATGTACACTTTCCATTCATATGTTAGAAATCACTCTATACCCGTTTGTAAAGATTTTCCTCATTCTTCTTTACAGCCGTACAGTACTCCGTTGTGTAGATATTTATCAACAAATTTCCTGTACGGACATTTAAAGTATTCTCCGATATTTTACAATTACAAATAATGCTGCAACAAATAACTTCGTGCATTCATATTTCCCTACTGCTGAAAATGTAAGGCCGGGCATGGTGGCTCACACCTGTCACCCCAGCAATTTGGGAGGTGGAGACAGGACTGCTTGAGTCCAGGAGTTCAAGACCAGCCTGGGCAATATGGTGAGACTCCGTCTCTATAAAAAAAATTTTTTAAATTAGTAAGGCGTGGTGGCATGCACTTGTGGTCCCAGCTACTCCAGAGGCCAAGGTGGGATCAATTGAGCCTGGGAGTTTGAGGCTGCAGTGAGCCAAGATCACACTACTGCACTTCAGCCTGGGCAACAGAGCAAGATCCTGTCTCAAAAAAAAAAAAGGAAAGAAAGAAAAGAAAATGTATCTTTAGGGAATATTCCTACAAGTGGAACGGCTGGGTCAAAGGGCAAATGCAGGTATAGTCTGCTGGATTGCCAACTTCTCCCTCAAAGGGGGTTTTACAATTTTGCATTCCTCACAGCCTCACCAATGGGGCTTCTTGTGAAGCTTTCTAATTAGTGCAGAGCTGATAGGTGAGAAATGGTATTTCAGTGCAGCTTTAAATTTACACTTCCTATTTAGGCGAAATTGAATATTTTCTTCATATATTTAAGGATGGTTTTTGAATCTTTTTTAAAAATTGTATCTGCTCATGTATTCTGCCTTTTAAACCAAATTTTAGTATTTTTTTCTCCCAATTTAGACTAGGGATAGTAGGTCTTTAAAACGTATTTTGCATATTTTTTTCCTGGTTTCTCATCTATCTTTTAAATTTGCTTATGGTGTTTTTCATTTTTGTAATCAAGAATTTGCTTTTCAATGTAGCCAATTTTTCCCCCTCTTTTATTGCCCTTCTCCACATCCAGGTTACAGAAAACTCATCTATGTATTCTTCTAGTAGGTAATTAAAAAAAAATTAGATTTCTGGTTCATTTGGAGTTTATTCCTGTGTCTGATATAAAGTATAGATATAATTTTGTTTTTTCAAGCGGCTAACAAGTTGTCCCAGCACTATTTATTAAAGAGTCCATCTCTGCCCTAATAATTTCAGAACCACCTTTATCATACACTAAATTTCTTTATGTGTTTAGGAGACTAATTCTTGACTTTCCATTCTATACCATTGGTCTATACCACAATATTTTCATGATAGAAGCTTTGCAATATGTTACAATATCTGGAAGTCTACTTTCTCTTTGTAGCTCTTCTGTTTTCCTATTCTTATATGTTTATTTTTCTATATGAACTTTAGAATCAACTTGTCTAGTGCCAGAAAAAAACCCTGTTGATATTTATATTGAGATTGCATTAAATTTATATATTAACTTAGGTATAACTGGCACTTTTATGATGTTGTTGTCCTATCCTTGAACAAACGATTTCATTTGTTTAAGGCTATTTTTGTTATTCAGAAGTGTTTTAAAGATTTCTTTACCTAGGTTTTACATGTTTTTCAATTCCTAAATATTTTCTCTTTATCTTGTTGCTGTAAATGGGATTTTACCCTTCATTATATATTCAAACTTCTTGTGTATATGAAGACTACTGATTTTTGCATATTCTTATAAAATTCCTTTTCTGTTTTAGTTAGTTTCATTATTGATTTTCTGCAGTATTCCAGATACACTACCATATCACCTGCAAGTAGGGACAATATTACTTTTTATTTTCCAAATCTTGTGCCTCTAATTGATTTATCTAACTGCATTGGCTAAGCCCCCAGTACAATGTTAAATACAAGTGGAGTCGGTGAGTATCTGTCTTTTTCTCAATCTTAGTAAAAATGCCTCTAGTATTTTCCTATTAGATAAAATACGGGATTTAGGAATAAAGTGTGTGTGTGTGTGTGTGTGTGTGTGTGTGTGTGTGTGTGTGTGTGTGTGTGTGTGACGGAAAGAGAGAGAGAGAGAGAGAGAGAGAGAATACCATCATTAAGAAGTATTGATCGGCCGGGCATGGTGGCTCACATCTGTAATCCCAGCACTTTGGGAGGCCGAGGTGGGCAGATCACCTGAGGTCAGGAGTTTGAGACCAGCCTGGCCAAGATGGTGAAACCCCATCTCTACTAAAAATACAAAAATTAGCCAGGTGTGGTGGTGGGCGCCTGTAATCCCAGCGACTTGGGAGGCTGAGGCAGGAGAATGGCTTGAACCTGGGAGGTGGAGGTTGCAGTGAGCTGAGGTCATGCTACTGCACTTCAGCCTGGGTGACAGGGTGAGACTCTGTCTCAAAAAAAAAAAAAAGAAGTATTGATTATAATATAATTTCTTAAGAGTTTTTACGATATATTGGTGTTGAATCTTGTCAAAGGCTTTTTCAGCATATATAAAAGTAATTATATGACAGTTCTCATATAATTAATAGGTTAATTAATATGGTGAATTACATTGATGATTCTAATGTTAAACCATCTTTGCATTCCTGTACACATCTTGGTGATGAGCTAATATTTTTGTAATAGAGTGCTGGATTCTGTTCTGTTTGGTAGTATTTTATTTAGAACTTTTACATAATTTTTATACATAATATTCATCTGTAATTTTCTTTGTACTACCTTTAATTTGTATGTTAAATATTTGTTTTATACTTGCTTCATAAAAACCGATATAAAATAATTATGCTGTGTAAAAGAAGTGAGATACAAAAGAATACATACTGTATTATTACATTTCTTAAAAGTCCTAGAACATGCTAATTATTCTACAGTGACAGAAACCAGATAAGTGGTTGACTGGCAAGAAGAGAGCAAGAAGGCAGAATTAAGGGGGATGAGGAAACTTTTGAGAGTGATGGATATGTTCATTAACTGAATTATGGTGATGATGTATGTATGTCAAAACTGAACAAATTGTATACTTTAAATATGTGCAGTCTATATTAATAAAGCTACTTTAAAAAAGAGGGTCTAAGAACTAAACAGTGTTTTAAGATGTTTTACCTTATTTCACTTTAGCCCTTCAACAACTGGAGACAGACAACTAAATCAGCATTTACAATACCAAGCCATTTAGAAAATAAAGAATTTGGAAGTTTTCCTTCTTTTCTATGTTCTAAAACAATTTATTTAGCATTATGATTATTTCGACTTCATAAATGTAGTAGAATTTTCCTGTTAATCCATTTGGACCTCATGTTTTTTATTTTTCAGTGAGATAGTTATTTCATAACTTTAAAAACTTATTCAATGGAAATTGAGCTGTTTAACTTCCAAATCTACTTGAGTCAATTTTGGTAAACTCTATTTTCACACATAATTATCCATTTCATTTTAGTTTTCAAATTTGTTTACGTAAAGGTACGCAAATTAATCCTGTTATAAAAACTATCCCGTGTCAATGGTTACTTACCACTTACCATTTCTTACTCTGTATATTTGTAATTTCTATTAGGTTAATTTATTTGCTTCATTAAACAATTCAAATCTTTTTTTTTTATTTTTTTGAAACAGAGTCTCACTCTGTTGCCCAGGCTGGAGTGCAGTGGCACGATCTTGGCTCACTGCAAACTCTGCCTTCCAGGTTCAAGCAATTCTCCTGCCGCAGCCTCCTGAGTAGCTGGGATTACAGGCGCATGCCACCATGCCTGGCTAAGTTTTTGTATTTAGTAGAGATGGGGTTTCACCGTGTTGGACAGGATAGTCTTGATCTCCTGACCTCGTGATCTGCCTGCTTCGGCCTCCCAAAGTACTGGGATTACTGGCGTGAGCCACCGTGCCCAGCCAGGATAAAAATCTTAATTTTTGAATCAGATGTTTTTCTGTTCTCGTACTAATTTCTCTTTTTATCTTTATTATTTATTCTCTTGTGCTTTCCTTTGATTTACTTGTTTTTCTTTTCCTAACTTTCTAAGATTCGAATTCACTGCATTATTTCCCTTTCTTCATTTATAATATGTACTGAAGATTATAAATTTTCCCCTGACTTGTGCCTTACCTTTTTTTTTTTTTTTTAGAATCTGATATGCTGTTTTTTCATTTAGTTAATTTTCAGAAATCCTTTATTTCAGTTTCTATTTTCCTTACATCCAATAGTTGTTTTCAGTTTTCCAGATGGAAGGGCCTTTCTGCTTTTTTATAAATTTCATTTTTAATTTCTAGTTTTGTTGCATGGTGATCATAATTATAATATTTCTACTTTATGAAATTACTAATGTTTTCCTTGTTACCTAATATATGAACTATTTTTATGAATGTAAATTGTTTACTTGGGAAGATGATATACTGCACTAATTCTTCAACTTTTCTGTAGGTTTTTTTTTCTGTAGATTTTTAAAACTTCAAAATAAAGAAAATGAGATCTAGAAAATCCCTTTGTATTGAAAATCAAGAACCATACTTGTGAATAAGCCATCAGTCAAGTAAGATATCATAGTGAGTATTCAAATATACTTTAAACTGAATAATGGAAGTCTACACATAAAAATATGTAATATGCAACTAAAGAAGTAGTTACAAGAAAATGGATGACCCTAATTATTAGAAAAGAAAGAAACTGAAAAAATAAGCCTGATGAAAATAGAAAGGAGGAAGTTTTAAAGACAAGAGGGTCAGACGCAGTGGCTCATGCCTGTAATCCCAGCACTTTGGGAGGCCAAGGCAGGTGGATCGCTTGAGGCCAGGAGTTCAAGACCAGCCTTGGCAACATGGTGAAACCCCATCTCTACCAAAAATACAAAAATTAGCCAGTTTCATAAACCGGTCTCAAAATAAATAAATAAATAGATTAAAAAAAATTTTTTAAGAGTAAAAAATAATAGATATATAATAGAGAGGATCAATAAACCAAGTTTGTTCTGTGAAAAGACATAAAAAGAAGAGATTGAAAGACGAGATTTAACTACATATGCTATAGACATTAAAAGATAACATTAGGTTGTTATGAACAACTTTGCATCAATGAATTTTAAAATTTAGATGAGATGGACACATTCCTTAAAAATTAACTTATCAAAACTCACTCAAAAATAAACAGAAAACCTAATAGCCTTATAACCATTAAAGAAGTCCTATTGATGGTCAAAAATCTACCCACAAAGATAGCATCAAGACCAGAGTGGCGCAGGTGAGTTCTTCTAAGCACTTATGGTAGTAAAATATTCCAGTTTTACATAAGTGATTCGAAAATATAGAAAGAACCAACTCCCCAACTCATTCTGTGAGGCTAGCATAACTCTGATACTAAGTCCTGCAAGGGCAGCTCATCAGTGAAAAATTCCAGGCTAATTCTTTTTCATAAATGTAGATGCAAAAGTCCCAAACAATATGTTAGCAAAGTAAACCTAGGCATGTATAAAATATACCAAGAGCCACGGGCATGGTGACTCACACCTATAATCCCAGAGCTTTTGGAGGCCAAGGCAGGAGGATTGCTTGAGCCCAGGATTTCAAGACCAGACTGGGCAGTATGATTAAATCTCATCTCCACAAAAATTTATAAAAATTAACTGGGCATGGTGACACTTGCCTATAGTCTCAGCTACTTGGGAAGCTGAGATGGGAGGATGACTTGGGAGATCAAGGTTGCAGTGAGCTGAAGTCACGCTACTGCACTCCAGCCTGGGTAATAGAGTGAGACCCTGTCTAAAAGGATAAATAAATAAACAAAATAAAAAATACCGAGACCAAGTTGTGTTGTCTAAAAAATGACTCAGAAGTGGTTCAACATTTAAAAATCAATTAATATAACTGACCACAACATTAAAGCTGAACAATCATATCATTGTCTCAAGACTTCTAGAATAAGCATATGATAAAATCAAACATCCATTCACGGTGAAATCCATTCATAATGAAAACTCTTATCACGCCGGGCATGGTGGCTCATGCCTGTAATCCCAGCACTTTGGGAGGCTGAGACGGGCAGATCACAAGGTCAGGAGTTCGAGACCAGTCTGGCCAATATGGTGAAACCCCGTCTCTACCTAAAATACAAAAATTAGCTGGGCGCGGTGGCGCAGCCTCTAGTCTCAGCTACTTGGAAGGCTGAGACAGGAGAATCACTTGAACCGGGAGGCGGAAGTTGCAGTGGGCCAAGATCGCGCCACTGTACCCCAGCCTGGGTGACAGAGCAAGACTCCATCTCAAAAAAAACAAAAAAAACCACAACTCTTATCAAACAGGAATAGAAAGGAACTTCTATAACCTGACAGAGAGAATATAGTAAGGTGAAATTTAGGAAGTTTTCTTTTTAGATCAGGAACAATTCCAGAATGCCCACTATCAACACTTTTATCCGATATACACTGGAAGTCCAAGCCAGAGCAGTAGAGCATGAACAATAAATAAAAGGCGTGTTAACTGGAAAGATGTAAAATCATTAATATTCACAAAGGCTATAATTTTGTGTGTGGAACATCTAAAAGAATCTTCAGATTAAATTATTAACATTCTTGGCTGGATGCAGTGGCTCAAGCCTGTAATCCCAGCACTTTGGGAGGCCAAGGTGGGTGGATCACGAGGTTAGGAGTTCAAGATCAGCCTGGCCAACATAGTGAAACCCCGTATCTACTAAAAATAAGAAATAAGAAAAAAATTAGGTGGTCATGGTGGTGCGTGCCTGTAGTCCCAGCTACTTGGGAGGCTGAGGCAGGAGAATTGCTTGAACCCGGGAGGTGGAGGTTGCAGTGAGCCGAGATCACGCCACTGCACTCCAGCCTGGGCGATAGAGCGAGACTTCGTCTCAAAAAAAAAAAAAAAAAAAAAATCTTAAGTGAATACAGGAGGCAAAATAATGTGACCACCACCACTATCCCCATCTTCCCATCCATCCGAAGATGTCTATATCCTGATCCTTGGATGTTGTGAAGATGCTTGCCTGCATGACAAAGGTGAATTACTGTCATACGGAATTAAGACTGCTAATAAGCTGACCTTAAAATAGGAAGATTATTCTGGACTAACCAGATGGACCCAATGTAATCACAAGTGTCTTTTTAAGTGGAAGAGGAAATAAGATGACAGACCAGAAAGATGGCAACTTCAGGAGGACTCAAAGTTGCTGGTTTTGATAATGGAGGAGGAAAGCCAAGAGTCAAGGAATACGAATAGTCTCTAAAAGCTGAAAAGGGGAAGGAAATGGATTCTGCCCTTGGGCCTCCAGAAAGGAACTCGGCCTGCCAACACCTTGTCTTTAGCCCAGTGAAACCCATTCAGACTTCTGAACTACACAACTATAAGATAATAAATCTATGGTGTTTTTTTTTATTTATTTATTTTGAAACTGAGTTTCTCTCTTGTTGCCCAGGCTGGAATACAGTGGCGCGATCTCAGCAAACTGCAACCTCCGTCTCCTGGGCTCAAGCAATTCTCCTGCCTCAGCCTCCTGAGTAGCTGGGATTACAAGCTTGTACCACCATGCCTGGCTAATTTTTGTATTTTTAGTAGAGATGGAGTTTCACCATGTTGGCCAGGCTAGTCTCAAACTCCTGACCTCAGGTGACCTGCCCGCCTCGGCCTCTCAAAGCGCTGGGATTACAGGTGTGAGCCACGATGTGTTGTTGTTATTTTTAAACAGAGACAGGGACTCACTGTGTTGCCCAGGCTGGTCTCAAATTTCTGGGCTCCCGTGATACTCCCACCTCGGCCTCCCAAATTGCTGAGATTACAGGCATGAGCCAATGTTCCCGGCCTCTATGTTGTTTTAAGCCACTAAGTTTATGGTAATTTATTACAGCAGCTATAGAAAACTAAGACAGTGTGTTTAGAAGACTGCTGGAGACAAGGTCAATATACAAAAATAAATAGTTTTTCTATATCACCAATAAACAAAAAATAAAATGTCAGAAAACTTATTTAAGATGACATCAAAAATTTAAATACCCGGCCGGGTGCAGTGGCTCATGCCTGTAATCTCAGCACTTTGGGAGGCCAAGGCGGGTGGATCATTTGAGGTCAGGAGTTCGAGACCAGCCTGGCCAACATGGTGAAACCCCGTCTCTACTAAATATACAAAAATTAGCTGAGCGTGGTGGCAGTAGTGGCACGTGCCTATAATCCCAACTACCCGGGAGGCTGAGGCACGAAAATCGCTTGAGCCTGGAAGGCGGGGGTTGCGGTGAGCTGAGATCACGCCACTGCACTTCAGTCTGGGTGACAGAGTGAGACCCTGTCACAAAAAAAAAAAAAAAAAAAAAAAAAATTTAAAGAAAATATTAAATACCTAAAAATACATCTAACAAATTATGTCCTTGATATCTATTCAGAAAATTGGGCCAGGCACAGTGGCTCATGCCTATAATCTCAGCACTTTGGGAGGCCAAGGTGGGCAGATCACTAGAGCCCAGGAGTTTGAGAGCAGCCTGGGCAACACAGCAAAACCCTGTCTCTACAAAAATACAAATATTTGTTGGTCATGGTGGCACGTGCCTATGGTCCCAGCTACTTAGGAGGCTGAGGTGGAAGGATCACCTGAGCCCAGGAGGTTGAGGCTGCAGTAAGCTGTGATTGCACCACTTGCTCTAGCCTGGGTGAGAGAGCAAGACCCTGTCTCAGAAAAAGAAAAGAAAATTGTAAGTCGTTAAGAGAAGTCGAGGGAGGAAACGATCATATGAACCATATTCACATTGGAAGACAATATTGAGATGCTAATTCTCCCCAAAGTCATCTATAACTTGATGCATTTCTAATCAAAATTCCAGCTTTTTTTTTTTTCTGGAACTTAATAGCTAAGTTCAATACTTTGCTAGAAGAACTTATAGGACTCAGCGTACAATTGTACTCACAGCTAACATTTATTGTATCATCAGCACTTTAAGGATACACGGCCAGATCAGCAAGGGAAAAAAAACACATCAGGTAGTGTCTGTAGGAATTCATGTGCAGGCTCCCAGTGCTCTCTAACTCCTGAGAAAGTACACGCTCTCTCAGTGAAAATGCAGCTATGTGTGTGCAATGTTTCTGCCCAAAAGAAGCTGGTTAGAGACTCCGAATCTAGGGGTTTTATTGAGGGCTGGTCACTTAGGCACCTTCCTCCCAACAAAACTTCAGACTCCCCGAAGGAAAACAGGTATTAGTGGCTACAGTGGGCAAAACAACCTGATCAGTGTAGGAAAGGTTTCAAAAGCCAAGTTCCCAGACACAGCCAGGGACCAATTTTGCAAGCAGGCTTTTCTGAAGGTAACAGTTGTAGGCCTACTATATTAGCTCATTGATGTACAAGTTATATTTATGAAATATAACATACAATAATTCACAATAAAAGATGTTAAAAAAAATAGTGCAAATCAAAACCACAATTAGGGCCAGGCACAGTGGCTCATGCCTTGAATTCTAGCACTTTAGGAGGCTGAGGCGGGAGGATTGCTTGAGGCCAGGAGTTCAGGACCAGCTTGGGCAACATGGCAAGACTCCGCCTCTATAAAAAATTTTAAAAATTAAAAACAAAACAAAACAAAACACAATGAAGTATCATCCTACCCCAGTTAAGATAGCTATTATCAAAAAGACAGAAAATAACAAATGCTGGTGAGGATGCAGAGAAAACAGAACTCTTACACTTCCACTGCTAGTGAGAATATAAACTAGTACAGCCACTATGGAGAACAGTATGGAAGTTCCTCAAATAACTACAAACAGACCTACCATATGATTCAGCAAACCTACTACTGAGCACTTATCCAAAAGAAAAGATGTCAGTATATCAAAGAGACATTTGCACCCCCATGCTTACTGCAGCACTATTCACAATAGCCAAGATGTGGAATCAACCAAGGTGTTCAACAAGCGATGAATGAATTAAAAAAACATAAAAAATATGGTACATATACACCACAGAATACTATTCAGCCATAAAAAAGAATAAAATCCTGTTATTCACAGCAACATGGAACCTGAGGACATTATGTTAAGTGGAATAAAGAACAGAAAGTTAAACACCACATGTTCTCACTCATATGTGGAACCTAAAAATTGTTGTTCTCATAGAAGTAAAACCTAGAACAGAGGACACTAGAAGCTGGGAAGGGTAGGGGGAAAGGTGTAGGGGGAGATTTGTTAAAGAATACAAAATTGGCTGGGTGTAGTGGCTCATGCCTGTAATCCCAGCACTTTGGGAGGCTGACGCGTGTGGATCACCTGAGGTCAGGAGTTTGAGCTCAGTCTGACCAACATGGAGAAACCCCGTCTCTACTAAAAATGCAAAATTAGCCAGGCGTGGTGGCACATGCCTGTAATCCCAGCTACTTGGGAGGCTGAGGTAGGAGAATTGCTTGAACCCAGAAGGCAGAGGTTGCAGTGAGCCGAGATCGTGTCATTACACTCCAGCCTGGGCAACAAGAGTGAAACTCCGTCTCAAAAAAAAAAAAAAAAAAAAAGAAAAGAATACAAAATTACAGCTAGATGGGAAGAATAAGTTCTGGTGTTCTGTAGCACTACAGGATGACTACAGTTAATAATAATGTACTATACAGTTTCAAATAGCTAGAAGGAGGATACTGAATGCTCCCAACACAAAGAAATCACAAATGTTTTAAGATGATAGATATGCTAATTACCCTGATCTGATCATTATACAGTATATGTATCAAAATATCACTATGTACCCCATAAATTGTTGGGGTACAATTATGTCAATTTAAAGAAATGTTTTTTTGTTTTTGTTTGTTTTTTTTTTTTTGAGATGGGGTCTCGCTCTGTCGCCCAGGCTGGAGTGCAGTGGCACGATCTTGGCTCAGTGCAAGCTCCACCTCCCGGGTTCAAGCGATTCTCCTGCCTCAACCTCCCGAGTAGCTGGGACTACAGGCGCCCACCACAACCCCCAGCTAATTTTTTGTATTTTTAGTAGAGATGGGGTTTCACCGTATTAGCCAGGATGGTCTCGATCTCCTGACCTCGTGATCCGCCCGCCTCGGCCTCCCAAAGTGCTGGGATTACAGGCGTGAGCTACCACGCCTGGCCAAGAAATGTAAAAATGAAAACAACTGTTGACTAAAATTATGTTAAATCCACTTAAAAAGCCAAAGTAGAAGATATTTGCTATACATATGTAAATATAAAATGTCTATATAAAATGTATATAAAATATAAAATGTCTATATAAAATGTATTTTATATAGACATATGTCTATATAAAAATGTAGATAACTATATATAAATATGTTTATATGTACATAAAACAGAGACAACTCAATAGAGAAGACAGAAAAGTTAAAAAGGGACTGCAGTCTGGCCGCGGTGGCTCACGCCTGTAATCCCAGCACTTTGGGAGGCCGACGCGGGTGAATCACGAGGTCAGGAGATTGAGACCATCCTGGCTAACACGGTGAAACCCCGTCTCTACTAAAAAATCCAAAAAAAAAATTAGCTGGGCATGGTGGCGGGAGCCTGTAGTCCCAGCTACTTGGGAGGCTGAGGCAGGAGAATGGCGTGAAGCCGGGAGGCGGAGCTTGCAGTGAGTCGAGATGGCGCCACTGCACTCCAGCCCGGGCAAAAGAGCGAGACTCTGTCTCAAAAAAAAAAAAAAAAAAAAAAGGGACGGTAAAAAAGAGGAAATAGCCCATAAACACATCAAAGTACTCATCTTCACTAATAATTAGAGAAATTAATGCTACCAGAAAATACTACTATACATGAATATACTAGATTGGAAAATAAAAACATATATAATATGAAGTATTAGCCAGCATGCAATGAGCAATGGAAAATCTAATACATTGGTGGGAGTGCAAGCACTTTTGAAAACAATTTAATATTACACAGTAAGGCAATTTGCCTTTGACCTATCAGTTCGTAATTAATTCAATAAAACCTTCCTCTGGGGGCCGGGCGTGGTGGCTTATGCTTGTAATCCCAACACCTTGGGAGGCCGAGATGGGCAGATCACCTGAGGTCAGGAATTGGAGACCATCCCGGCCAACATGGCAAAACACTATCTCTACTAAAAATACAAAAATTAGCCAGGCATGATGGTGCACGCCTATAATCCCAGCTATTCAGGAGGCTGAGACATGAGAATCTCTTGACCCAGCAGGTAGAGGTTACAGTGAGCCAAGATCACACCACTGCACTCCAGCCTGGGCGACAGAGTGAGACTCCTTCTCAAAAAACAAAACAAAACTTCCTCTGGGGAGGACAAAGGGGCTGGGAAGTGACTTAATCACCAATGGCCAATTATTTAGTCAATCATGTCTAGGTAAGGAGGTCTACATAAAAACCCAGAAGGATAGGGCTCAGGGAGCTTCTAGGTTGGTGAGAACATGTAGAGACGGTGGGAGGCTGGTGTGCCTGGAGAGGGCATGGAAGTGCCACACCCCTTCCCACATACCTCGTCCTGTGTATTTCTTCCAGTTGGCTGCTTCTGAGTTGTTTATAATAAGCTGATAATCTAGTAAGGAAACTGTTCTGTGAGCTGAATGTGGAGGACTTACCACTTGTGATTGTAGTCTGAAGTGGGGGGTCTGGAATGGGGGTGGACAAGGAGGACTTAACATATGGGGTCTGCACTAACTCCTGGCAGTTAGTGTCAGAACTGAGCGAGCTAAATGTAGGACACCCAGTGTCTGCTAAAGAACTGAACTATTGTGGGGAAAAAAACACCACACATTTGGTGACAGAAGTGAAGAATTATTATATGGGTACAGAGTAGAGAGGAAATGGAGTTTTCTTTACACTGGTATACACATAGAATGAAATATTCAGCCTTTAAAAAGAAAAAAATCGACTAGATGCAGTGGTTCATGCTTGTAATCCCAGCACTTTGGGAAGCAAAGACAGGACTATCGCTTGAGCCCAGGAGTTTGAGACCAGCCTAGGCAACATAGAGAGACCCGGTATCTACAAAAAATAAAAAAGTTAGCCAGGCATGGTGATACCCTCCTGTAGTCTCACCTTCTCGGGAGGCTGAGGCAGAAGGATCACTTGAGCCCAGGAGTTCAAGGCTGCAGTGAGCTATGATCATTCTACTGCAATCCAGCCTGGATAGCTGAGCAAGACCCTGTCTGAAAAATAATACAATACAATACAATTAAATGAAATAATAAAATTTTTTTAAAAAAAATCCTGCAACATGAGATGACACAGATGAACCCTGAAGCCATTATGCAAAGTGAAATAAGCCAGTCACAGGACAGACACTACATGATTCCACTGCAATGAGGTATCTAAAATAGGCAAACTCATAGAAGCAAAAGGGGCACAGTGGTTACCAGGGCAGGGCTTTCAGGAAATGGGGAGTTGTTAATCAAAAAGTATAAAGTTTCAGTATTGCAAAATGAATGCATTCTAGAGATCTGCCGTACAACATTGTGGCTATGTGGTACTATACATGTAAAACTCTGTTAAGAGGTTAAGAAAAACAACTTAAAAAATTTTTTTTTTAGAGACAAGGTCTTGCTCTGTCACTCAGGCTGGAGTACAGTGGCACAATCATAGTTCACTGCAGCCTCAAACTCCTAAGCTCAAGTGATCCTCCTGCCTCAGCCTCTGGAGAATCTGGAACTACAGGTACATGCCATCATACTCAACTAATTTTTTAAATTTTTTATAGAGGCAAGTCTCCCATTGTTGCCAGACTGGTCTTGAATTCCTGGCCTCAAGAGATCTTGCTTCCTCAGCCTCCCAAAGTGCTGGGATTACAGAAGTGAGCTACCGTGCCCAGCCAAAATTACCATTAAAAAAAAAAAAGAAAAGAAAAACTATATCTACAACGTGGAAGAATCTCACAAACATAATAATGCAAACTAGAAAGACTCAGTAGAATGCATACAGTATCATCCCATTTACAGAGCTCAAAACCAGGCAAAAGTGAACTATATTATTTATAGATGCATAGATCAGGGCAAACTATGAAGACAAGAAAAGCATTATCACAAAAATTGGGACAATAGGGCCGGGCGCGGTGGCTCATGCCTGTAATCCCAGCACTTTGGGAGGCCGAGGCGGGCAGATTACCTCAGGTCAGGAGTTTGAGACCAGCCTGGCCAACATGGTGTAACCCCGTCTCTACTAAAAATAGAAAAAATTAGACAGCCATGGTGGCAGGCGCCTGTATTCCAAGCTACTTGGGAGGCTGAGGCAGGAGAATCGCTTGAACCCAGGAAGCAGAGGTTGCAGTGAGCCGAGATCACGCCACTGCATTCCAGAATGGGCAACAAGAGCAAAACTCCATCTCAAAATAAATAAATAAATAATTGGGACAATAGTTATCCCTAACATAGGGAGGAGGTATGAGAAAGATACACTTCTAGAGTCCTGGGATCCTGGTAATATTCTATTTCTTTCTTGATCTAGATGATAGTTATGTGTAACTATAATTTTATAATAAGTCTTCAATTTACTATGGATACAATATAATTTTTATGCATAACTAAACTTTGTAATTTCTTTGTAACTATTCTTTAAATTATGTAACTTTTTATTATTTTATTTTTTTGAGACAGAGTCTCATTCTGTTGCCCAGGCTGGAGTGCAATGGCCTGATCGTGATCTAGGCTCACTGCAACCTCAGCTGCCCAGGTTCAAGCAATTCTCCTGCCTCAGCCTCCCAAGTAGCTGGGATTACAGACATGGGCCACCACGGCCGGCTAATTTTTGTATTTCAGTAGAGATGGGGTTTCGCTGGGCACGGTGGCTCACGCCTGTAATCCCAGCACTTTGGGAGGCCGAGGTGGGTGGATCATGAGGTCAGGAGATCGAGACCATCCTGGCTAACACGGTGAAACCCCGTCTCTACTAAAAATACAAAAAATTAGCCGGGCCTGGTGGCAGGCGCCTGTAGTCCCAGCTACTCGGGAGGCTGAGGCAGGAGAATGGCGTGAAGCTGGGAGGCGGAGCTTTCAGTGAGCCAAGATTGTGCCACTGCACTCCAGACTGGGAGAGACAGCGAGACTCTGTCTCAAAAAAAAAAAAAAAAAGAAAAAAGAGATGGGGTTTCACCCTGTTGGCCAGGCTGGTCTCGAACTCCTGCCCTTAAGTGATCCACCTGCCTCAGCCTCCTAAAGTGCTGGGATTACAGGCGTGAGCCACTTTAACTCTTGGTTTCCAGCGAAATTATGTATATTTTTACGAATGTATCTTGGTTCTCATAAAAAAAAAAATTTTTTTTTTTTGAGATGGAGTCTCTCTGTGTTGCCAGGCTGGAGTGGAGTGGTGTGATCTTGGCTCACTGCAATCTCTCCCTCCTGGGTTCAAGTGATTCTCCTGCCTCAGCCTCCCAAGTAGCTGGGATTACAGGCATGTGCCACCATGCTCAGCTGATTTTTGTATTTTTAGTAGACACAGGGTTTCGTCATGTTGGCCACACTGGTCTCGAACTCCTGACCTCATGATCCGCCCACCTAGGCCTCCCAAAGTGCTGGGATTACAGGCGTGAGCCACTGTGCCCGGCCAATAAAAATATTTTTAAAAGAAAAATTAGGCTGGGCGCAGTGGCTCACACCTGTAATCCCAGCAATTTTGGAGGCCAAAGTGGGTAGGTCACCTAAGGTCAGGAGTTTGAGACCAGCCTGACATGGTGAAACCCCAACTGTACCAAAAATACAAAAATTAGCCGGGCATGGTGGCGGGTGCCTGTAATCCCAGCTACCCAGGAGGCTGAGGCAGGAGAATCGATTGAACTCGGGAGATGGAGGTTATAGTGAGCTGAGATCACGCCACTGCACTTCAGCCTGAGCAACAGAACGAGACTCCATCTCAAAAAAGAAAAAAGAAAAGAAAAATTAGCAACAAATAACAGATAAACGATTACTATTAAAAACATATAAAGAACATCCAGTTCCACTGAACAAATGTTCAGGGAATATAAACACAACACCTCACCAGAATATACAGACACTAAGTAAATTTATGAAAAAATTGTGAAATTTTTCTAATAATAACATGGAGCATTATTTCATAACTATTAAATCAAAGAGAGAGGAATATTGCAAAAATTTATAAGATAAATGACAAGCATGAAGACTGATTCACTAAAATAAACAATTTATTTAGATTTTTATTTTATTTTTTGGTAGAGACGGGGTTTTGCCACATTGCCTAGGCTGGTCTTGAACTCCCGGGCTCAAGCAATCCCCCACCTTGGCTTCCCAAAGTGCTGGGATTATAGGCATGAACTACTGCGCCCAGCCAGGAAATAATTTAATATTGAAAAAAGCAGGCCAGGTGCGGTGGCTCACACCTGTAATCTCAGCACTCCGTGGGCAAACTGCTTGAGCCTACGAGTTCGAGATCAGCCTGGACAACATGGTGAAACCCTATCTCTACAAAAAATCAAAAGCCCATCTCTACAACAAATACAAAAATTAGCCAGGCATGGTGGTACACCCCTGTACTCCCAGCTGAGGTGGGAGGATCACTTGAGCCTTGGGGGCTGGAGCTGCAGTGAGGTTAGAGCTGCAGTGAGCCCTGTCTCAAAAAAAAAAAAAAAAAAAAAAGAAAGAAAAGAAAAAAAAATTCCTCAAGTGTCAGGTTTAAAAAGAAAGAAAAAAGAAAAACACTAAGTTATGAATACATTAAGGCTACAGCTACCTAAGAAATCTGTATAGCTAAATCTGTGTAACTAATTTTATAGCTGAAATTTGGAAAGGACTCATAGAAAATGAAAATAGTTCAAGTGTTTGAAAGATAGGATTATGACTGGAATATTTTTCTTGACATTGAGAATATGTTTCAATAAAATACAGGAATTTTTAAACAAAGTAAACTCAATAGTTCCCTGTCATTCCAGAGAACAAAGTCCATATGTCATAACTCCAAGAACTTCCACTCTCTGTCTTCAACTTGTATTTTTCATTCAGCTAATATCTACAGTGACTACTCTGTGCCAGGCATCATGGTAGGCACTGAAATACAGAGATGGGAAAGACATTATTACTGCCTTCAAGGAGCTTATAGACTAGCAGAAAATAGACATGTCAACAAATAATTACAATCTGACAATCAAGTCTTTTCTTAAAAGACTATGGCTTCCCAGATTAAGGAAAAACAGGCAAATGATAGAGAAGCTTTTCAAAGAACACTGAATTGGATCTTGAAGGACAAGTGGAACTTTACAGACCGGACTGAGGTTGTGAAGAAGAGTAGTCTATGAACTACTGGCACAAAGGCGGAGGTAGAATAGTAATGTGTTACAGAAACAGAATGCTCAAAAGCCTCTGGTATCATACTAAGGAGTTTAGATTTTATCCTACAGGTAATGGAGACCCTTAGGGGCTTTTAGCACTGAAGTCCTAGGATTATTCTATGATTATCTTGGACCTCTTTATTCTACCCATTTTTCTCTTAGAGAGAAAACCATATATATGTAAATTAAAATATATATGTATATCTTTTAATTTTTAATATTTCTTACATAAAGATACAGAAAATAGAATTACACCCATGTACCCACCAACCAAATTTAAAAAGTTAAATTCGGCCCTATTCTCTCTCTTTTAAAGGCATACAACATTTCAGGTAGATTGACTGACAGACTCTCACTCTGTAACCCAGGCTGGAGTGCAGTGGTGCAATCTTGACTAACTGCAGCCTCCTGGGTTCAAGCGATTCTTGTGCCTCAGCCTCCCCACTAGCTAGAATTGCAGGCGCACACCACCACGCCCAGATAATTTTTGTATTTACTATAGAGAGGGAGTTTCTCCATGTTGGTGAGGCAAGTCTCGAACTCCTGGCCTCAGGTGATTCGCCCGCCTCATCCTCCCAAAGTGCTGAGATTATGGGTGTGAGCCACTGTGCCTGGCCTCATTTCAGATATATTTAAAATCTCACTCATGGATGGGCACAGTGGCTCGCCTGTAATCCCAGCACCTTGGGAGGCAGAGGCAGGTGGATCATGAGGTCAGGAGATCGAGACCATCCTGGCTAACACAGTGAAACCCCGTCTCTACTACAAATACAAAAAATTAGCTGGGCGTAGTGGTGGGTGCCTGTAGTCCCAGCTATTTGGGAGGCTGAGGCAGGAGAATGACATGAACCCGGGAGGCGGAGCTTGCAGTGAGCCAAGATCGCGCCACTGCACTCCAGCCTGGGCAACAGAGCAAGACACCATCCCCAAAAAAAAAAAAAAAAAAACCTCACTCATTCCAGGAATGACTATGAAAAAGGAAAAAACAGATAAAAATTCACTCATTCCAGGAATGACTATGAAAAAGGAAAAAACAGATGAAAATTTCAAAATCAAAACAAATAAACTATCACTCATTCCCCTTACCTTTTTCCCTTCCCTTCCTGCTCATAGGTAATACCAAATGTCCTAAAGTGGGTGTGTAGAATTTCCCAGCACGATGTTGTTTTACTGCACATCTAACACTTTTCCTAATTTTTTAACTCTTGGTTTCCTCAGTAAAACGAAGGAAATAACTGCTTCTCCAGGTTACTGATAGGACTGTAAACTATACTTATAAGGTACCTATCATGGTGAGTGGCACTGAAAGTGACACAGGACCCAGAAATTTCATTTCCTCCCAGTAGATTATAAGCTACTGTCTGACAGTATAAGCAGCCCAGCTAACAAAATGTTGATTCAATTAATTCTATTTACTATTCCCCAAACAGAATACTTTTGCCTACCCCCTTCTTCACCTTCTGATCTCTCATGCAGTCTTTCAAATTCCTGTCCCTTAATCTTGACAGTGGCATACAAGTGTTATTTATCTGCACGGGTGGAACAAAGAGCTGTCAGTCACCTGCTCCATCTCACGCCATGAGGTACCTAAAGTTCTGTATGACCTAAGGACAGGTGAGGGGTATAAGAGAAAGCCTAATGTTGTGGGACATGCTTTACAATCAGGCGCTCTTAGTTCAAATCCTGTATCTCTAGCACTTAATCACCAAATGCTCTTTCTGTACAGAGACAACCTCTTTGTGCTTCAGATTCTCCATGTCTAAAATGGGGACAATTTCATCCGCTTCCCTAGGTAATGATAACAGAACCCTTACTGTGTACTATGTAACAGGTAGTCTTCGAAGCATTTATTATTGCATATATTAAGTCGTTTAATCCTAACAAAAACGCCAGGAAGTAGAAGAGACCATTTCCCCCATATGACAGACGAAAACCAAGACACTTAGTGTTTCAGTAACGTGCAGTAGACACAGAGCTAAATGTGAAGGAGCCAGAATTCGAACCCAAGCAATCTGATGCAGTATTCTTAACCACTTCGCTTTGCTGGGATATCGTAAAGCTACAGTTGTAAGATCACGGGTGCCAGGAACATGGCACACAGTAGACACTCAAAAACAAGAGTAGCCCAGCTCGTGACCACGGAAGGCCACAGAAAAAGTACAAAGTGTTTTCGTTGTTCCTCAGGAGGGACACGGAGGTAGTAGTCCCAGAGGTCTGGGCTGGGATTACTCTGTGCAGGGCATCATGTTAGGCACTGGAGCACATGGGCAAGAACATGCCAGGTCCTAGCCCATGCTCGGCCTCCGACGCCCCGGGAGACCTTGGCAGAGTTCGCCCCCGCCCCGGGCCTCTGTTTCCCCATTTGGGAACGTATTTATGTATCTGCTGTCCTCCCAGGATGTTGGCCAGACTAGAGGACTCAGCGGGCCGAGGCTAACCAGTACAGGAAACGGAAGAACCCGAGCGGCCTCCAGCTCCGGGCCGGGCCGCCAGAGCAGGGCTAGATCAATGCGGACCGACCCGTAGTTACGCGCGCGGCACTCACCTCGCACGCAGACTCCTAGCGGACGGAACCAGGATCCAAACTTCCCGCGCTGCGGCCACGGCCCCGCGCCGAGCGCTGGCTGACTTCGCGCCGGAAGCCTGCCTATTCCGATTGGCTGCTTCCTGGGGAAGCTGACCAATACTGTCGCACTCCGACATCTGTTCCCGCCCCTCAGGCTGCTGGGGCGGGGTCGCCGTACAGCGCCGGGAGGGACACGTATCTCCGAAGCCCAATCAGAGTCCGGACGGGAGGGTCAGGTGACTACGGTTACATCTAGGGCTTCCGGCGCTAGTTGGGTCTTTGTTTTTGGTGTTTTAGAGTCGGTGAAGGCTTTAAAGGAAGTAGGCAGCTGGAACTCGGCTATGGCGGGGTTGAAAAGCCCGGACGTTTGAGAGCTGAGACTTGCCAGTTCCCATAGGCCAAGCCAGGCGTCTGCACCCCGTTCTCTTGGCTCCGACGGTGTGTCTCTGCGATGTTTTGGCGGTCTCTCCTCTCCATCCCCTTAATAATACTGGTCTCTGTTTCACCCGTACGCCTCTACACGAGCAGGTGCAAATTGTCATTGAACCGGGAAAGTGGGCGCACACTCAGATGCCTCCATGGACACGTGAGAAGCCATGCTTCTGTTTCAGCCTATTGCTGACACGCGGGAATGTGGGCCCTGTGATGCTAGATCTCACTTTGTTTCCTTTCTTCCTCTCTTCTCTCCTCTCTACTTCCTTCCCTCTCTCCTTCCCTCCCGCCCTCCCTCCTCTTTGTGTGTGTTATAAAATCTAACATAAAATTCACCATTTTTAAGTGTACAGTTCAGTGGCATTAAGTACTTTCACACTGTTGTGAAACCATCACCACTATCCATCTCCAGAACTTTTTCATTATCCCAAATAGAAAATCTGCCTATTACACCGTAACTCCCCATTACCCGTTTCTCACAACCCCTGATAGCCGATATTGCACTTTCTATCTGTAAATGCTAGGTACCGCATATAAATTGAATCATACAATAATTGCTCTTTTCTGATTGGCTTATTTCACTTAGCATAATGTCTTCAAGGAGCATCTATGTTGTAGCATGTATCAGAATTTCTTCCTTCTTGAGGCTAAATAATATTCCATTATACATGTATACTACATTTTGTTTATCCATTCATCCATATAAATGGATGCTTGGTTATTCCCACCTTTTGGCTATTGTGAATAATGCTGCTATGAACTTTGGTATACAAATAATCATTCTCCACATAATACGCAGAAAGAGTTTTCTAAAATGTAAAAATCTGTTCAAGTTACCTCCCTCCTGAAAATCTTCTATGGTAAATTGAAACCAAAATATGATGCTAGTAAACACTCCATAGAATAGCTGAAATGAAAAGACTGACAATTTCCTTAGTTGCAAAGATGCAGAAATGGGACTCTCATACAGTGTTGATGGGAGTGTAAAATGGTACAACCACTTTGGAAACATCAGTCTCTACCGAAATTAAATTTACCCCTACCCTATACCCCAGAAATCCCAATTCTAGATATTTACCCCAAAAAATGAATGCCTTTGTTCACCAAAAGACTCATAGCAGCTTTATTCATAATAGCCAAAGGGAAAAAACCCAGATGTCCACCAATAGATGAATAGATAAATTGCGGCTTATTCATATAACTGTATACTACTGTTAAAGAATAATTTTAATATCAAATATAATAGATATAAAATAAATGTTAGAGATTTTATTTAACTCATTAATGAATGAGATATCCAGAAAGATTACAACTGCTTCAATGGAAAATTCAAAGTACCACACACATAGTCAAATGAGGAATAATGAAATAACTACAAATATATACAAAAACTGGCAGAACTGATCAAATCCACAGCTTAGTAATCAATTGCATTCTACTGAAAACAATTTGCATTTCTTTTTTTTTTTTTTTGAGACGGAGTCTCACTCAGCCACCCAGGCTGGAGTGCAGTGGCGTGAGCTCGGCTCACCGCAACCACCATCTCCCAGCTTCAATAGAGTCTCCTGTCTCAGCCTCCCGAGTAGCTGGGATTACAGGCACCCACCATCATGCCCAGCTAGCTTTTTGTATTTTGGTAGAGACAGGGTTTCACCATGTTGGCCAGGCTGGTCTCGAACTCCTGACCTCAGGTGATCCGCTCGTCTTGGCCTCCCAAAGTGCTAGGATTACAGGCGTGAGCCACCGTGCCCAGCCACAATTTGCATTTCTATAGACAAGAAGCGTCTATAGTTTGTATAGTTGTTCTGTAGCTCAAAGACAGTGAAAGGTTTAGTCTTCATAGAATCGGACATTCTAGAAAAGTAAGCTGGACAGCTGAGCACCTTGTTTTTCAATGACACCCAGTAATCATTTTTTTTTTTGTTTGTCTTTAGATGGAGTCTTGCTCTGTCACCCAGACTGGAGTACAGTGGTGTGATCTCAGCTCACTGCAACCTCCACTTCCCAGGTTCAAGCAATTCTCCTGCCCCAGCTTCCCAAGCAGTTGGGACTACAGGTACGTGCCACCACGCCTGGCTAATTTCTTGTATTTTTAGTAGAGATGGGGTTTCACCATGTTGTCCAGGCTGGTCATGAACTTCTGACCTCAGGTGATCTGCCTGCCTTGGCCTCCCAAAGTACTGGGATTACAGGCTTGAGCCACCATGCCTGGCCCCAGTAATCTGTTTTAGACTATTTCAAAGCTTTTCTCAGTTTTTTTTTTGTATTACAAAGTAATAGGAGAATGAACTACTGGTACATACAGTATAGATGAAGCTCAGACACTATGCTGAGCACAAAAAGAGGTAGATAAAAGAGCATATAGGGCCGGGTGCGGTGGCTCACGCCTGTAATCCCAGCACTTTGGGAGGCCGAGGCGGGTGGATCACGAGGTCAGGAGATTGAGACCATCCTGGCTAACACGGTGAAACCCTGTCTCTACTAAAAAATACAAAAAAATCAGTCAGGCATGGTGGCGGGCACCTGTAGTCCCAGCTACTCGGGAGGCTGAGGCAGGAGAATGGTGTGAACCTGGGAGGCGGAGCTTGCAGTGAGCCGAGATCGTGCCACTGCACTCTAGCCTGGGCGACAGAGCAAGACTCCGTCTCAAAAAAAAAAAAAAAGAAAAAGAGTATATAGTGCATACCAGGTTACCTCTGGAGGTAGAAGTAGATGAGGAAGCTCCCCAAGGAAATCTTATGGAGTGCTGGAAATTACATATCTATCTTATTTAGACATTTAATATATATAAAGTAATATATAAATCATTTATATATAAAATCATTGTATACATATAATCATTGAGATATGTATTTTTTCAATTTTTTAAAATTTATTTTTATTTTTTGAGACAGGGTCTGGCTCTGTTGCCCAGACTGGAATGCAGTGGTGCCATCTTGGCTCAGTGCAACCTCCACCTCCCAGGCTCAAGTAATTCACCCACCTCAGCCTCCTGAGTAGCTGGGACCACAGGCACCTGCCACCACGCCTGGCTAATTTTTGTATTTTTAGTAGAAATGGGGTTTTGCCATGTTGCCCAGGCTGGTCTCAAACTCCTCGCCTTAGGCGATCTGCCAGCCTCAGCCTCCAAAAGTGCTGAGATTACGGCCATGAGCCACCTTGCCTGGAAGGTATATATTTAAGATTAAGATGAGTGCACAGGCCTTTCACCACCCTACGCTAACATCTACCTTCCAGGTGGGAGGTAAAGGTTGCAGTGAGCTAAGATCACACTACTGCACTCCACCCTGGGCAGCAGTGAGAATCTGTCTCAAAAAAAAAAAAAAAAAAACACACAGAATCCTTCCAGCAGCTCCCATTTGCCTTCAAGGTGAAGACCAAACTCCGATTGAGTCCCTGCTTCCTCTCATATGTCATCTGTCCCTCATCCCCATTTTCCTGTCATTTCCTCAAGGTGTTTTATAGTCTTTCCAGTTTTCTGGCCTTTGCCTCCAAATCATACCTCTCATTCATCTCTCAGGTCTCAGGACAACTTCTCTGCAAGTTGTTGGAGAAGTTGGGAAGTTGGAAAGCCTTACCTAATCCTCCAAATCTGCCTGTGTATCCCTCCTAGGTTTTCCCATAACATCAGTCAGCATTTGTATTGGTTGTATTGATACTATTAGTGTGCCTGTCTTCCTCTACAGAATATGCTCTCCATGAGGGAGCTCTTCAGGACCTACCACAATGGCTGGCACTAGAGAAGGGCACAAAATTGAAGAACAGTGAAGACAAAAGCAATAAGATAATTAAGGCCATGTGAGACAGCAACAATATCAGCTGAATGTCACCCTTTATCGAGTTGTGAGTATCCAACCTCTCACTTTGGGGGATACTGTTTGAGCCTAAGTAACATTAGTGGCTTTATTCATTTGGTAGATTGTTTGTATCTTTGCATTGTCTCTATCCTGCTTTTTCCTTGGCCATTTTGCTATTAAAAATCTGCTTGATTTACTCTGCATTTTCCCATAGAGAAGGGTAGCCTGAGGAGTTATTTAACAATGATGTGTTTCGGCCAGGCGCGGTGGCTCATGCCTGTAATCCCAGCACTTGGGGAGGCAGAGGCAGGCAGATCACGAGGTCAGGAGATCGAGACCATCGTGGCTAACACGGTGAAACGCCGTCTCTACTAAAAATACAAAAATTAGTCAGGTGTCATGGCACACACCTGTAGTCCCAGCTACTCGGGAGGCTGAGGCAGGAGAATGGCATGAACCTGGGAGGTGGAGCTTGCAGTGAGCCGAGATCACGCCACTGCACTCCAGCCTGGGGGACAGAGCAAGACTCTGTCTCAAAAAAAAAAAAAAAAAAAATTATGTGTTTTGTTTTTGCAACAAGTAAAAATTGACATATTTCACCCACACGTTCATTAACAGATGAATGAATAAACAAAATGTGGTATATCTAATAAGCTGGGCACGGTGGCTCACACCTGTAATTCCAGCATTTTGGGAGGCTGAGGTGGGTGGATCACTTGAAGTCAGGAGTTCAAGACCAGCCTGGCCAACATAGTGAAACCCTGTCTCTACTAAAAATACAAAAAAGTTAGCCGGGCATGGTGGCATGTGCCTGTAGTCCCAGCTACTCGGGAGGCTGAGGCAGGAGAATTGCTTGAACCTGGCAGGTGGAGGTTGTAGTGAGCCAAGATCACGCCACTGCACTCCAGCCTGGGCAACAGAGCGAGGCTCCATCTCAAAAAAAAAAAAAAAAAAAGTAGTATATCCATACAGTGGAATATCATTCGGCCATGAAAAGGAGTGAAGCTCTGACACATGTTACAACATTCTGAGTCAAATATGCCAGACACAAAAAAACAAATACTATCTGACTCCATTTACGTGAAAGATTTTGAATAGGCAAATTCATAGAGACAGAAAGTAGATTAGAGGTTTCAGGAACTGAGAGTAGGAAGGAGGGAAGAATGAGGAATTATTGCTTACTGGGTTCATAGTTTACATTTGGGGGGATGAAAAAGTTTAGAAATAGTGGCAATGGCTGTACAGCATTTTGAATGTAATTAATGCCATTGAGTTCTACACATAAAAAGGTTAAAATAACAGTTTATTTCATACATATTTTACCACACACAAAAAAAGCAGTTGCTGTGGAAAAAAAAACACACACACAACATATTTTACACACACACAAAAGCTCCAATCAAAACAGAAAAAGAGGAAGGAAGAAAGGGAGTGTGGGAAGGAGAGAAGGAAGGAGAGAGGGAAGAAGAGAGGAAGGTACGAAAGAAAAGAAAGATCTAGCATCATCACAGGGCCCACATTCCCTCAAGCGAACAATAGTCTGAAACAACTGTGGCTTCTCATGTGTCCCTGGAGGCATCTGAGTTTGTTTCATGTTTCCCCCATCAATGACAATTTGCATCTGCTGGTGTAGAGAGGTACCTGTGGAACAGAGGCCAGCATTAATAAGGGGGTGGAGAGGAGAGACTGCCAAAGCCTTGCAGAGACAGAAAAAAAAAGTGTGATTTTCCAGGACTGAAAACTCAGTCGCAGCAGCCCCTCTCTCAGTTGTACCTGTAGGATTTTAATTTATAGAGGCGACTGACTGATGACAGAGAGACTAGTGGCTTTGAAGGAATAATTTATCCACATTTCCTGAGAGGAAGGGCACACCACGCCATGCAGGGCCACATGGAGAAGAAGCACCAGGTTTGGTCAGGAGGCAGAAGGGAGTGAAGGGAAAGCTTAAACCAGAACCTTTATTAGCGTTTCAGCAGGAAAGGCAAGGCAGTGCAGGGAAAGTTTGGGACTGGCTGGTTTGAATAATTCTGGTGGGTTTTGGAGATTAGCGGTATCTCTAGGGGTTCTCTAGTACCTAGCCTTGGGTTAATTTAGGGCAGGGGAAATATTGGCTTTGTGTTAGATAAAGGGGGTAGTTAGAGGTATGGACTTGGGACTAGTTGGAGGGTTTGTAATATAATTTTTTGGGCACCCACAAAAACAAGATCATAGGAAAGATGTAAACAACTTTGGTTGTTCGTTTGGTCCTGTATGGCCTGAGCCACAGATGCGTTTGGCATAATAGCAGCTTCCTGGCATGAAAGAGCCAAAAAAAAGAAAACATCAAAAACACTGCCTTTTGCAGTAGACATCTGTAATCTTTGCCTGGGGAAAATCATCCACTTACAGCACCCTGACATGGCTTTGGAGAGCCACTTTTCTCAATTCAGCCAGGAAACTCATGCCAATGTGGGACTGACTTCTCAAGCCTGGAATGCCAGGGGTGGCCCTGCCACTTCAGCCTGGCCAATCAGTATATCTTACCGGCTTGGCCTGATGACTCCAGCTGGGCCAATGAGAGCCCTCCCCAGGACTTTGGCTAGAATCTACCGGGAATGTGGTAATAGGTGTGCCCTTTCTGTTGGCGTTCCCAAACTGTTAAGATGTCATCCTGGATGTGGGACTAGGAGGGGAGCCTGCCTGAGAATGAAGCCACCGGAGAGGAGAGTGCAGGCAAGAGAAGGAGAGAAGCTGGGTTTTGGTGGAATTAATTGTCTGAGGCCCTGGATCCTGCTGTACTGGCAGCCACGTCCTGGACTTTGCAGTCATATAAGCCAGTTAATTCCCGTTTATACTTAAAAAAAAAAAAAAAAAGGCAAACTGCAAAACAGTAGCCATAGGATGCTATGTTTATGTCGAGAACGGGGGAAAATGATTCGGATATGTGTCAGCATATTCATTTAAACTTTTCTAATAAGAAGCTAATAATCATGAATACCTGTTGGGAGTGGGAACTGGGTAGATGGAGGAATGAGTCATAGAAATACTTCACTGTGGCCGGGCATGATGGCTCACGCCTGTAATCCCAATATTTTGGGAGGCCGAGGCTGGCGGATCACTTGAGGCCAGGAGTTTGAGACCAGTCTGGCCAACATGACAAAACCCGTCTCTACTAAAAATACAGAATTTAGCTGGGCATGGTGGCATGCGCCTCTAGTCCCAGCTAGTCAGGAGGCTGAGGTGGGAGAGTTGCTTGAACCCAGGAGGCAGAGGTTGCAGTGAGCCAAGATGGTGTCATTGCACTCCAGCCTGGGCGACAGCGAGACTCTGTCTCAAAAAAAAAAAAGAGATACTTCACTGTATACCCTTTCATATTTTTTGACATTTGAAGATGTGAGAATGTTACCTATCAATAATATTAAATACAGACATTTAATTTTTCTTTTTTGTAGAGACGGAGTCTTGCTGTTGTCCAGGTTGGTTGTGAACTCCTGGCCTCAAGCAATCCTCCTGACTCAGCCTCCCCAAGTGCTGGGATTACAAGTGTGAGCCACCGTGCCCAGCCCAGACTTTTAAAAATACAAAAAACTCGAGATTTATTTTATAAAGCCCTTAGGAAGAACAAATCCTATTATAGCAAATACATTGAATTTTCAATGTACTGTGCTAGTAAGATATTTACACTCCTAACCACTCAGGAGCAAAGTAAACAAAGAACACTGTTAAGAGACCAGGTAGGTGGAGAAAGATCTTAATTAAACTTAAAGTTATATATACATAGTCTGCCTTTTGTTATGTTTTCTAAGAATATGTTAGAAACAGTCTGAGATATTCAGTGGTAAGAATGACACTCTTCCGAGAATATACGTTGTTATTCACAAGGAGCTTCTGCTTCCAAGTAGGATGTAGTAGGTATCAGTAGGTTGTCACTCCTGCTACAACAACCAGAAAAACAAAAACGCACACATACAAAAAAAGGATAAATTATACAAATCACACACACATATATGTATATATTTATAGACAGTTTCACTCTGTCACCTAGGCTGGAGTGCAGTGGTGCCATCTCAGCTCACTGCAGCCTCTGCCTCCTGAGTTCAAGTGACTCTCCCACCTCAGCCTCCCGACTAGCTGGGACTACAGGTGTGTGCCACCATGCCCAGCTAAATTTTGTATTTTTACAAATTGTGTTTTACAACATGGGGTTCCACCATGTTGGCCAGGCTGGTCTCGAACTGCCTTGGCCTCCCAAAGTTCTGGGATTACAGGTGTGAGCCACTGCGCCTGGCCCAAATCCTATTTTTAAAGACATAAGAACATCAGAGAACAGTGGGATCAGAGAAAGAAGAGCCCATTGCTAGGTGAGCTGGGATTGCTGGTCATTTTTCTCCCTGGGTGCATTTGTCAAAGCGGAAGATTGAGTGTGGTTTACACTGAACTTTTGATGGCCTCTCAGGCTATTGTTACAGATTAGAGTCTAAAGGAGCCTAGATAAGAGGCTTTTTTTTCCCATGTGATATTTGCTGAGTGCTGGGGTAGACTGGGGGCCAAGAGCTGCTAAGCTCCAGACCTAGGCTGGAAAGGCAGAGTAAGATCTGCAGTCTCTTATTGTTTGGAATATGGAGTCCCTCTGAAGGGAGGGGCCTGCAAAAAATACATGACAGGTCTCACTCTCAAGATAATTAAAAACAGAGGTGGACCACATCTAAGTAAAGCCATAACTTTTCCGAAATCAGCTCAATTTCTGATTGGATAGAATTATCATTCTTTTGAGCTACATGGGCTGACAGAAAATAGAGTCAACCATTCAGAGAAAAATATTATTAACTTTGACATTTAAGGTTATTTTATACACAATATTTGGCATACAATAAAAAAGTATTAGTTGGCAGGGGGCAGTGGCTCACACCTGTAATCCCAGCACTTTGGGAGGCTGAGGCAAGTGGATCACTTGAGGTCAGGAGTTCGAGACCAGCCTGGGAAGCATAGTGGAACCCCATCTCTAATAAAAATACAAGAATTAGTCAGGTGTGGCACACGCCTGTATTCCCAGCTACTCAGGAGGCTGAGGCAGAAGAATCACTTGAACTCAGGAGGTGGAGTTTGCAGTGAGCAGAGATCGCGCCACTGCACTCCAGCCTGGGTGACAGAGCGAGACTCTGTCTCAAAAAAAAAGAAAGAAAATGTCTGTAAGTACAGAAAGATAAAATAGAAAGAACAATGTTAACTACGAAGTTCTTGTTTAATGTCTCCCTAGAATACGATATTTAGCCGAGAAGATTATTCACATAATCTTAGCACGTTTGTTGTAGAAAATAAAAGGGAATTTTGTTTATTTAAATTATAAATAAACTCATTTTGTAATCATATTATATAAATTCCTGTTAGAATCTTGGATCTAGTTTTTTCTTCACAGATTGCAAGTAACATAAAATAAAGCTTCCACCAGATTTGAATCTAAATACCACACACTTTACAATTCTGAATTTTGGTTTCTACATTTGTAAAACAGAAATAGTAATACATGTCTCATAAGTTTAGTATGAAGATTAAGTGACGTAAGGCCCTTGGTATAATGCCTGGTACACAGTAAATATACATTATTATTGCTACTGTTACTTTTGGAGACAGGGTCTCATTCTGTCGCCCAGGCTGGAGTGCAGTGGTACAATCATGGCTCACAGTAGTCTTGAACTCCTAGGCTCAAGTGATCCTCCTGCCTCAGCCTCTTGTTTAGCTGGGAATACAAGTACATGCCACCATGTCCAGCTAATTTAAAAAAATTGTTTTTCCGGAGACAGGTTCTCACTATGTTGTCAGGGCTGGTCTTGAACTCCTGGCCTCAAGCGATCCTCCCGTCTTGGCCTCCCAAAGTGCTGGGTTTATAGATGTGAGCCATTGCACCCAGCTATGAAAAATTATTAATTTTTCCTCAGGCATGCATATCTACCATGTTACAGGAATCATCACAGGGAGTGTGAGGGAATAGACTCCCATTAAATGAGATGAGATTAAATGAGACAGTGGATGTAACTCTCTCAGTAAAGTCCTTGTAAATGGTGACCCTTATTATTATAATAACATAATCTCACTCTGCCAAATCAGGTGTGCAAGAAACTATTTTAACGTAACAACTTCACGTGTGTTTTGAGTTCCCAGTCTGCTAGATAACAGCAAATTAATCTTAGATATGTGAGGTTTATTTGTTTGTTTGTAGAGGTCTCACTGTGTTGCCCAGGCAGGTCTCAAATTCCTGGCCTGAAGCTGTCCTCCCGCCTCAGCCTCCCAAAGGGTTGGGATGACAGGCGTAAGCCACCATGCCCGGCCCAAAATTTGGAGTTTTCTTTCCTTCCTACTGGATGGTGCGTGGGTTCTAGGGTCTTACCTTGTTCCAAGGTGTGAGTTGGAGGGCAGTTGTTCCTTATAATCATCTTTCCTCATAGGTCACACAGAAGTGGCCTGTTCTTGTGCCTATGCCTTTTTCAAATCTGGGGCATCCTCCCTCCACTTCAACTTACAGCCTGGGGGCCATGGGAATCTTTCTGTTGCTTCAGTGTCAAACAAGGGCATGGACATCTTAGAGCGCCTGTGGCGCTGCCAACCAAAACACCCTATACGCGGTGCCATCTCTGGGGTCCTGCTGTTCCCTGGCATGCAGCCCAGGAATCAGGGCCTCAGGCCTTTCTTTCTTGGAGCCACCTTGTCACTGCTTTCTCATATCAGTGCCTCACTTCTGTCTCCCCCTGCTTAAGGGACTTTTAATCTGGTCTCCCTACAGAACTTTACCTATTATTACCTATTATTAAGAATAGGTTTAGTTTCTTTCAGAAACTATTGTTTTGGAGTGTTTTCCACTTTTGTTACCATTTCATCTCTCATCTGAGCCAATAGACACATAGATTGCTTAAATGGCTGAAGACAGGGGGAAGGGAGGATACTAGAAGGAAATAAAAACAAGGCCAGCGCAGTGGCTTATGGCTGTAATCTTGGCACTTTGGGAGCCCGAGGCAGGCAGATCACTTGAGCCCAGGAGTTCAAGACCAGCTGGGGAAATGTAGGGAGACCCTGTCTCTACAAAAAATAAAAAATTAGCCAGGCATGGTGGTGTGCACCTGTTAGTCCCAGCTACTCCGGAGGCTGAGGTGGGAGGATTGCTTGAGCCCAGGAGGTCAAGGCTGTGGTGAGCCGAGATCATGCCACTGCACTGTAGCCTGGGCCACAGAGCAAGACCCTGTCTCAAAAAGGGAAAAGAAAGAAAGAAAGAAAAGAAAAACATATCAGGTAAGGGTTCCAACTATAATATAATTTTTTTTCTTTTTTTTTTTTTCTTTTTGAGACAGTGTCTCACTCTGTTGCCCAGGCTGGAGTTCAGTGGCACCATCTCGACTTACTGCAGCCTTGACCTCCTGGGTTCAAGTGATCCTTCTACTTCAGCCTCCCAAGTAGCTGGGACCACAGGCGTGTGCCACCATGCCCAGCTAATTTTTGTATTTTTTGTAGAGACGGGCTTTCACCATGTTGCGCAGGCTGGTCCTGAGCTCCTGGTCTCAAGCAATCCTCCTGCCTCAGCCTCCCAAAGTGCTGGGATTACAGACGTAAGCCATCAGGCCCAGCCTATAATGGAATTCTTATTATCAGATTAGCCTTTCTGCCTTAAGCAACCATGAAACTGCCCAAAAGCTATGAGCAACCATTTTCAAACAATAGACAACAGGCAGTGCATGACAGTAATCCCCGCGATCACTGATGAGATGTTTCCCACAATTTCTCCATCTCTCTACTGGGGACAGCTTTCCAGTTGCAGCGTAGCAAGCTGGAATTCTGGCAGAGTAGGGATGCCCTGCTGTGTCGAGAAGAGATCAGAGTGAAGGGCTGCTGAAACCGCTGCAGTCCATAAGTTGTGGCCCTGGAGAGAATGGAGCTGCTTATGTGGGAGGCAGAGTTCCACACCATGGCTTTCTCATGAGTTCTGGGCTGAAAACTGGGACATACATGTGTAGGGAAGACTACCTGAGGGTTACCAGAGAGAGGCTGCTACCCAGTTGAGAGCAAAACAGATAATAGAGGTCAGGCAGATAACAGAATCCAGAGCCGCTGCAATGTATTGTCCAGTGTCCTTTACACAATCTACAATTCCTAAACGTACAAGGAAACAGAAAAATATGACCCATAGCAAAAACAACAATCAATAGAAGCTGACCGCAAGGTGGTCTAGATGCTGGACTTAGCAAAGACTTTAAGGAAATGATTATATGTTCAAAATTCTAAAGGAAAATATGTTTAAAGGATTAAAGGAAGATATGTTTAAATAATTAGGCCAGGCACGGTGGCTCAAGCCTCTAATCCCAGCACTTTGGGAGGCCGAGGTGGGTGGATCACCTGAGGTCAGGAGTTCAAGACCAGCCTGACCAACATGGTGAAACCCCATCTCTACTAAAAATACAAAAAATTAGCCAGGCGTGTTGGTGCGTGCCTGTAATCCCAGCTACTCGGGAGGCTGAGGCAGGAGAATCTCTTGAAACCAGGAGGCGGAGGTTGCAGTGAGCCGAGATCGCGCCATTGTACTCCAACTTGGGCAACAAGAGTGAAATTCCGTCTAAAAAAAAAAAAAGGAAAATATGTTTAAATAATTAAAGGAAAATATGGTCTTTTTTTCTTTTTTTAAGAGACGGGATCTCACTACATTGCCTAGGCTGAACTTGAACTCCTGGGCTCAAGAGATCCTCCTGCTTCAGCCTCCCAAGTAGCTGAGATTACAGGCATGCACCCCCACACCCAGCAGGAAAGGTCTTTTCTTTTGAGGCACGTTCTAACTCTGACACCCAGGCTGGAGTACAAGTGGCATGATCTTGGTTCACTGCAGCCTCAATCTCCAGGGCTCAAGTGATCCTCCCACCTCAGCCTCCCAAGTAGCTGGGACTACAGGTGTGCACCACCATGCCCAGCTAATTTTTGGATTTTTTTTTTTTTTTTTTGCAGAGACAGGTTTCACCCTGTTACCCAGGCTGGTCTCAAACTCCTGGGCTCCAGCAGTCCACCCACCTCGGCCTCCCAAAGTGTTGGAATTACAGGCATGAGCCACCACACCCAGCCAGGAAAGATCTTAATGAGTGAATAAACAGAAAACCAAGCAGAGAAGCTGGTGGCTCCTGCCTGTAATCCTAGCACTTGGGAGGCCAAGGCGGGCAGATTACTTGAGGTCAGGAGTTTGAGACCAGCCTGGCCAACGTGGTGAAACCCCGTCTCTACTAAAAATACAAAAATTAGCCAGGCATGGTGGTGCATACCTGTAATCCCAGCTACTGAGATTGAGGCAGGAGAATCTCTTCAACCTGGGAGGTGGAGGTTACAGTGAGCCGATATTCCGCCACTGCATTCCAGCACAGGCGACATGACAAGACTCTTTCTCAAAAAAAAAAAAAAGAAAAAAAGAAAACCACCAAGCAGATAAATGTCATTTATAGCAAAGTACCATCTAGAAATTCTAGAACTGAAAAGTATAATAACTGAAACAAAAAGTATTTAAGATGGACTTGACTTCCTATAGAGAAGGCAGAAGACAAAGATAGGCAACTTAAAGACAGATCAAGAAAAATGATCCAGTCTGAAAAACAGAGAGAAAAAGAACTGAAGAAAATTACACCAAGCCTCAGAGATCCATGGAACAATATCAAATATCTGGATATATTTGCTTGTCTTATCATTATAAGAGAGGGACTAAAGACTGATGGGAAGTTGGGTAGGGCTTACGAATTGTGCTTGTCACTATCGTGTGCACTGGGGAGGCCCTATGTTGGGATACCTCCAGGATCACTTTATTTAGGTGTTTCAGGCCGCTTGGATTCCCCAGAGAAGCCTCTTTAAATGTTCCAATCTCCTGGTAATGCTCTGGCTGCCACCTGAGGGAGCCCAGTGGGAGAATAGAGCTGGACTCAGCATCTAACATTCAATAGCAGTAGTCACTTATGCCCTTATTTTTGGTACAGTACTCACATCCTCAACTATGCTTGGTTTCCTCAGTCCACAGACCTTTATTTTACCATCTGTAGGTACTAATGCCTCTTCTTGGAAACAAGGGAGGGGCAGTTGCCAATAAATATGGAGTGGGTGAGGGGATCTCAGGATCTAGCTGCATCTCAAACTGCTTTCACCCAGTTCTCATTATTTTGGACCTCCTTTCACTCCCAATTCCAGAGATGCCTGGTTCTGTCAGTTTCTGTGCCTTTTTAGGATACTGTGATGGTTAGTATGTATCAAATTGACTGGGCCAAGTGCCCAGCTATTTGGACAAACATTATTCTGGGTGTTTCTGTGAGGGTGTTTTTGGATGAAATTAGCATTTAGGTGGGATCTGGTGGTTCATGCCTGTAATCCCAGCATTTTGGGAGGCCAAGGTGGGAGGATTACTTGAGGCCCAGGTTTTGAGACCAACCTGGGCAACATTGCAAGACCCTGTCTCTAGAAAAACAAAATAAAAAAGAAATTCGCATTTAAATCAGTAGACTTGAGTGAAGTCAACTGCTCTCTGTCTTGGGCTGCTCAGCCTACTAGAATAAAATACCATACACATGCTGGTTAAACAACAGAAACATTTCTCCCAGTTCTGGGGGCTGGAACGTCCAAGGTCAAGCTGCTAGGCAGTTTACCTTCTGGTGAGGAGCCTCTTGCTGGCTTGCAGATGGCTGCCTTCTCCCTGTGTCTTCCTCACACGGTGCAGAGAGAGAGCTCTCGTGTCTCTTCTTACAAAGCCACTAATCCCAGCGTGAGGCCTCCCATATGCCCTCGTTGCTTCCAAAGGCCCCATCTCCAAATACCATCACCCTGAGGGTTAGGGCTTTAATGTGATTTGGGGGGGACACAAGTGTTCAGTTCATAACATTCCCCATAGTGTGGGTGGTCTCATCCAATTAGTTGGAGGCCTGAATAAAGACTGAGCTTTTGCCCCAGCAAGAGGTATTTTACAGCCGACTTACTTGGTCTGCTGTAAAATACCTCTTCATCCACACTATACAGATTTTGGATTTACCAAATAATCATGCGAGCCAATTCCTTTTCTCTCTCACTGTCTTTGTCTCTTTCTTTCTGTCTCTCCTACACACACACACACACACACACACACACACACACACACACACACACACACACACACACTATACAGATTTTGGATTTACCAAATAATCATGCGAGCCAATTCCTTTTCTCTCTCACTGTCTTTGTCTCTTTTTTTCTGTCTCTCCTACACACACACACACACACACACACACACACACACACTCTCACTGTCTTTGTCTCTTTTTTTCTGTCTCTCCTACACACACACACACACACACACACACACACACACACACACACACACACACACACACACACACACCCCTTATTGTCTCCTATTGTTTCTCTGGAGAACCCTGCCCAGTACTGGCCCAAGAATGCTTCCTTCTTAGATCAGCTAAGACAGTCACCACTCTTCTGCTTTCTAGGTTCCAAAAACTTGCTGCTGTTGTCTCTCTCTCTGTCTTTTTGTTCGTTTGTTTGTTTTTCTTTTTTGAGACAGGATTTTGTTCTGCCGGCCAGGCTGGCGTGCAGTGGCACCATCTTGGCTCATGGCAACCTCCGTCTCCCAGGCTCAAGTGATCCTCCCATCTTAGCCTCCCGAGTAGCTGGGACCACAGGCATGTGCCACCAAGCTTGGCTAATCTTTTTTTCTTTTTTTTTTTTTTTGTTTTTGTTTGTTTGTTTGTTTTTGAGACAGTCTCCCTTTGTGGCCCAGCCTGGAGTGCAGTGGTGCAATCTCAGATCATTGCAACCTCTGCCTCCCAGGTTCAAGCAATTTTCCTGTCTCAGCCTCCCAAGTAGCTGGGATTACAAGTGTGTGCCACCACGCCTGGCTACTTTTTTTTTGGTATTTTTAGTAGAGACAAGGTTTCACCATGTTAGCCAGGCTGGTCTTGAACTCCTGGGCTCAAGTGATCCACCCGGTTTGGCCTTCTGAAGTGCAGGGATTATAGGCGTGAGCCACCACGCCTGACCTGCTGTCATCTCTTCTGTTCTCATTCTTGTAGACTTATTGTAGTTTTTACTATATATACAGTCACTTTACTATAGTAGGTTTTTGGGGGAATGGATCTAGATGAGCATGTTTAATCTGCAATTTCAGCCCAGAGCTCCTGGACTTCCTCATTCTTAAGAGTGATTTAAATAACAGAACGTTTCCTGGAAATTGTGTTCTTATCCAATATGTTAGCAGCCTTCTGTTGGTCTCCCCCTCATTAAAGGGCCTCAAAAGAGATTTCTTTTTTTTTTTTTTTGGCAGGGCCTTCCTCTGTTACCCATGCTGGAGTACAGTGATGCTATCATGGCTCACTACAGCCTCGACCTCCAGGGCTCAAGCCATCCTCCCACCTCAGCCTTCTGAGTAGCTGGGACTACAGACATGCATCACCATGCCCAGCTAATTTTTAATTATTTTTTAATAGAGACCTAGTCTCATTTTGTTGCCCAGGCTGGTCCTGAACTCCTGGGCTCAAGCAATCTTCCCCACCTCCCAAAATGCTGGTATCACAGGCTTGAGCCACCATACCCTACCCTCAAAAGAGGTTAATTAATTAATTAATGTATTTATTTTTGCGACAGAGTCTCACTTTGTCGCCCAGGCTGGAGTGCAGTGGTGTGATCTTGGCTCACTACAACCTCTGCCTCCTGGGTTCAAGCAATTCTGCTGCCTCAGCCTCCCGAGTAGCTGGGATTACAAGTGCACGCCACCACGCTCAGCTAATTTTTGTATTTTCCACCACACTCAGCTAATTTTTGTATTTTTAGTAGAGACTGGGTTTCTCCATGTTGGCCAGGCTAGTCTTGAACTCCTGAGCTCAAGTCATCCACCCACTTCGGCCTCCCAAAGTGCTGGGCTACACGCGTGAGCCACTGTGGCTGGCCAAAAGAGATTTCTTAATCTACCTTCCTTCTTGTGTACGAAAGGGCCACAAAGCTATTAAAATAAATCATAATTATGTCTGTTCCAAGTCTGTTACTTGAACATGACAAATCAGTAAGAGACACTCATTTTCTTCTAGAGAAGTAGGTATCTTCAAGGGCACTGGGCTCACCACAAGTTCACAAATGCATAGCTTCTTGGACATGTCTGGCCTTAGCTGACAGTAAATATTAAAATATACTTCAGATACAAAACATCTAGTACATCTAACTCAAGCTAGCAATGTCAAATGATTACCTTGGTCTTAACATCTAAAAGCTTTTTCTTCCCTTAAATGAGTCCTAGCATTAGGTATCCCTGATTACAGTAAGCAGTTCACTCTTCCATTAAAAAAAACCAACCTTCATTATACAAACACAGACTAATGGAGACAATGCCCTAGTGCCTGTGATCATTCTTACACTGGAAAACACCTGCTGTGCCTCCAGCCTGAGTGCTGTGGCCAGGACAGCTGTCTTGGTAGAGGCTTCTTGTGTTTTCATCCTGGTGTCCCTCTTTATGGGGCTGCTTCACCTCAGCACTCCTTCTAAAAACTAAAATGCAATTCCTATCAACTGTCGAACATGTAAATATTATATTTTACTCATCTCTGCTGGTCATATTACCCTTATGCTTTGCCCCCCAGTAAACCCAGCATCTTTTTTTGGAGATAGGGTCCTGCTCTGTCACCCAGGCTGGAGTGCAGTGACGCAGTCACAGCTCACTGCAGCGTTGACCTCCCAGGCTCAAGCTTTCCTCCCATTTCAGCCTCCTCAGTAGTTGGAACTAGAGGTGCACTTCACCATCCTAGTAATTTTTATTTATTTATTTTTTGAGACAGAGTCTCCCTCTGTTGCCCAGGCTGGGGTGCAGTGGCATGATGTCAGCTCACTGCAACCTGTGCTTCCCAGGTTCAAGCAATTCTCCTTCCTCAGCCTCCTGAATAGCTGGGATTACAGGTGCCTGCCACCATGCCCAGCTAATTTTGTATTTTTAGTAGAAACGGGGTTTCACCATGTTGGCCAGGCTGGTCTTGAGCTCCTGACCTCAAGTGATCCACCCACCTCCAAAAGTGCTGGGATTACAGGTGTTAGCCATCATGCCTGCTTGTATTTTTTTTTTTTTTTTTGAGACGGAGTCTCACTCTGTTGCTCAGGCTGGAGTGCAATGGCGCGATCTCGGCTCACTGCAAGCTCCGCCTCCTGGGTTCACGCCATTCTCCTGCCTCAGCCTCCCGAGTAGCTGGGACTACAGGCGTGTGCCACCACGCCCGGCTAATTTTTTGTATTTTTAGTAGAGATGGGGTTTCACCATGTTAGCCAGGATGGTCTCGATCTCCTGACCTCGTGATCCACCCGCCTCGGCCTCCCAAAGTGCTGGGATTACAGGCGTGAGCCACTGCGCCTAGCTGCCTGCTTGTATTTTTTTGTAGAGATGGAGTCTGTGTTGCCCAGGCTGGTCTCTGAACTCCTGGCCTCAAGCAATCCTACCACCTCAGCCTCCCAAAGTGTTGGGACTACAGACATGAGCCTCTGTGCCTAGCCTCCAACATCTTTATTCTACCTCCAGTCTACTAAAAACCTCACAATTGTCTTGCAGTCTTTTTCATACACCTTTGCCTTCACAGAGCCTTTCTTCCCTCTTTTCTGTTAGCAGAATCTTGGTTTTTGTAGGCACATCTATGCTCCCCTCTGCCAACCAACACCATCTCCAGCTCAGGGGCAAATCTTGATTGGCCGGGCACCTTTTCCCTGGATGAGGATTGGCCCAGCATGGACATGTGATACAGTTCTGGCCCATGAGACAGAGAGATCTCATGGGGAGGCTTCCAAGAAGTTTCCTCATTGTTTAAAAGGGACCCCCAGGAAGACTCATTCTCTTTTGTTAATCCTTGCTGAGGCTGAATGTGGCATCTGGAGCTGCAGCAGCCTTCTTGTGATCAGGATGGAATGAAGAGAAAGAAAGACTGAGGGCCCTCCACAACATCAGCAAATCCACCAACCATGGGGCTGAGCTGCCCTACTTCAGGAAATCTTGTTTAATGAAATAATAAAATGCCCTAACTTTTTTTTTTTTCTTTTGAGACGGAGTCTCACCCTGTCGCCCAGGCTGGAGTGCAGTGATGCGATCTCGGCTCACTGCAAGCTCCACTTCCCGGGTTCATGCCATTCTCCTGCCTCAGCCTCCCAAGTAGCTGGGACTACAGGCACCCGCCACCACACCTGGCTAATTTTCTGTTTAGTAGAGACGGGGTTTCACTGTGTTAACCAGGATGGTCTCGATCTCTTGACCTTGTAATCCACCCGCCTCGGCCTCCCAAAGTGCTGGGATTACAGGTGTGAGCCACCGCACCTGGACTAACTTTTTTTTTTTTCAGAGACAGTGTCTCACTCTGTTGCCCAGGCTAGAGTACAGTGGCCGCATCATGGCTTGCTGCAGCCTCAACTCCTGGGCTCAAGGGGGAGCCCGACTAATTTTGTGTGTTTTGTTGTGTTTTGTTTTGTTTTGAGACAGGGTCTCACTCTGTCGCCCAGGCTGGAGTGCAGTGGTTCAGTCTGAGCTCCGTGCAGCCTCAACCTCCCCAGGCTCATGTGATCCTCGCACGTCAGCTTCCAGAGTAGCTGGAACCACAGGTATGTGTTGCCTGCCTAATTTTTGATTTTTTTTTTTCTTTTTAAGTTTTGTATTTTTTGTAGAGATGGGGTTTCACCATGTTGCCCAGGCAGGTCTCAAAATGCTAGACTCAAGTGATCCTCCTTCCTTGGCCTCTTTAAAGTGTTGGGATTAGACTTGAGAGCCACCATGCCAGGCTTTTTTTTTTTTTTTTTTTTTTGAGATGGTGGTGTGCTCTGTCACCCAGCCTGGAGTGCAGTGGTGCCGTCATAGCTTACTGCAGCCTCAAACTCCGGGTCTCAAACCATCCTCCCACCTCAGCCTCCCAAAGCTCTGGGATGACAGTCATGAGCCACCATGCCCAGCCAAAATGCCCTAACTTTTTAAAGCCAAATTGAAGTTGGATGTACTAGATCTTTTTCTGATTGGCCCTTCAGACCCATTTCTCTCTGTCAATCAGGAGGCTGGGTTTGGCCTGTGACATGTATCAGCAGATCAAAGGGTGGGAGTACAGAGCCAGGTCCTGGTTCACTGGTGGCTGCATCCTTTGCCCAAGGTCATAACCCCTGTCAGGTGGCTTTTGTGCTGTAGCTATACATCAGATTTCAAGAACCTCTCCTTCTTCTTGCCCTCTCAACTAAAAAGTGTGGTGGTGGTTTCCTTCTGTTGCTAGTTTCATTCTTTGTGGTTCCCTGAACCCTACCTGTACTTTACTAAGTAATTGCTTCATTGACATCTCTTAAATATCCTCTTTTGGCTGGGCGCAGTGGCTCACACCTGTAATCCCAGCACTTTGGGAGGCCGAGGCAGGCGGATCACGAGGTCAGGAGATCAAGACCATCCTGGCTAACACGGTGAAATCCTGTCTCTACTAAAAATATAAAAAATTAGCCGGGCGTGGTGGCACACGCCTGTAGTCCCAGCTACTTGGGAGGCTGAGGCAGGAGAATTGCATGAACCCGGGAGGCAGAGGTTGCAGTGAGCCGAGATCATGCCACTGCCCTCCAGCCTGGGCGGCAGAGCGAGACTCTGTCTCATTAAAAAAAAAAAAAAAAAAAAAAAAATTCTTCTTTGAGTTTGCCAACTCTTTTCCACCAGGACCCTGACTGATACTTGGGTTTGCAACTGTTGCAATTACTGCCCACCTGAATGAACCCTTACTGTCCTTAAAGACATTTTACTATCATCTTTCATGTAGATGAGTCTGTTCATTGGTTTTAGAGCATGAAGTGGTATAATGTGCCCATTTTGATTTTTGTCTGACGTTCTGATAGGTGATTAATTGATTGTTTTTATCAAAACGTCTACTCTCCTAATCTGTCAGTTTTTTTAATTCCACCTATAACTTTTGTTTTTTGTTTTTATTTTTTTGAGATGGAGTCTAGCTCTATCACCCAGGCTGGAGTGCAGTGGTGGGATCTTGGCTCACTGCAACCTCTGCCTCCCGGGTTCAAGCAATTCTCCTGCCTCAGCCTCCTGAGTAGCTGGAATTACAGGCGTGCTCCATGACACCTGGCTAATTTTTGTATTTTTAGTAGTGACAGGGTTTCGCAGTGTTGGCCAGGCTGGTCTCGAACTCCTGACCTCAAGTGATCTGCCTGCCTTGGTCTCCCGAACTGCTGGGATTACAGGTGTGAACCACTGCTCCTGGCCCATCTGTAACTTTTGGGTTGTTCACATTTATGGGAAAACAATGAGGGGAAATAAATTTCCAAATGTTTTTAGATTAATGACTTTTACATGCCTTGCAAGTATCTTCTAGAGAAGTGTTATGAGATGTTCTAGCTGGGCATGGTGGCTTATGCCTGTAATCCCAGTACTTTTGGAGGTGGGCAGATCACCTGAGGTCAGGAGTTAGAGACCAGTCTGGGCAACATGGTGAAACCCTGTCTCTACTAAAAATACAAAAATTAGCCAGGCATGGTGGCGCATGCCTATAATCCCAGCTACTCAGAGAGCTGAAGCAGAATTGCTTGAACCTGGGAGGTGGAGGTTGCAGTTAGTCGGTGATGACTGTTGAGATATAACACCAGAGGCATGATCCACGACAGAATTAATAAGCTGGACTTTATTAAAATTAAAATTTTCTGCTTTACAAAAGACATTCTTAAGAGAACAAAAAGACAAGACATAGACTAGAAGAAAATGTTTGCAAACGATATATCTGATAATGGACGATTATCCAAAATATACAAAGAATTCTCAAAACTTGACAGTAAGAAAACAAGCAACCTGATTAAAAAATGAGCCAAAGGCCTGGCGTGGTGGCTCACGCCTGTAATCCTAACACTTTGGGAGGCTGAGGCAGTAAGATTGCCTGAACCCAGAAATTCAGTACCAGCCTAGGCAATATAGTGAGACCTCGTCTCTACAAAAAATATAAAAATTAGCTGGGTGTCATGGTGCATGCCTGTGGTCCCAGCTACTTGCTAGGCTGAAATGGGAGGATGGCTTGAGCCCAGGAGGCAGAGGTTGCAGTGAGCCATGGTTGTGCCACTGCACTCCAGTCTGGGCAATAGAGCCAGACTCTGTCTCAAAAAACAAAAGCAAACCCAAAAATATGCCAAAGACCTTAACAGACACCTTACCAAAGCAGATAAACAGATGGCAAATAAGCATATGAAAAGAGGCTCCACATTTCCCTTTCATCAGGGAAAGGCAAAATAAAACAACAATAAGATGTCATTGCATACCTATTATTAGAATGGCCAAAGTCCAGAACACTTACATCATCAAATGCTGGCAAGCATGTGGAGCAACAGGAACTCTCATTGCTGATGGGCATGCAGAATGGCACAGCCACTTTGGAAGACAGTATGGTAGTTTCTTACAAAACTAAACCTACTCTTGCCATATGATCCAATGTTGGCACTCTGGTATTTACCCAAAGGAATTAAAAACTTATGTCCATACAAAACCCTGCACAGGTATTTATAGCAGCTTTATTCATAACTGCCAAAACTTGGAAGTAACTAAAATGTCCTTCAGTAGGTGAATGGATAAATTGTGATACATTCAAACAATGGAATATTATCCAGCACTAAAAAGAAATGAGCTACTAAGCCATAAAGAGACATGGGGAAAACTTAATTCCATAATACGAAGTGAAAGAAGCCAGTCTGAAAAGGCTACACACTGTATTATTCCAACTATATGGCATTCTGGAAAAGACAAAACTGTGGAGATGGTAAAAAGATCAGTGGTTGCCAGGGGCTGAGGGCAGGAAGGGATAAATAGGCAGAGAATAGAGGAGTTTTAGGGCAGTGAAAATACTCTGTATGATACTATAATGGTGGACACATGTCCTATATATTTGTCCATTTGTCCGTAGATTGTACAACACCAAGAATGAACCTTAATATAAACTATACACTTTGAGTGATGATGTGTCAATGTAGGTTCATCAGTTGTAATAAATGTAGCACTCTTGTGGGGGATGTTGATAATGGGGGAGATTGTGCATGTGTTGGTGGGGCATATGAGATATCTCAGTGCCTTCCTCTTAATTTTGCTATGAACCTAAAACTGCTCTCAAAAAAATAAAGTCTGGCCGGGCACAGTGGCTCATGCCTGTAATCTCAGCACTTTGGGAAGCCAAGGCAAGTGGATGACCTGAGGTCAGGAGTTCAAGATCAGCCTGGCCGACATGATGAAACCCTGTCTCTACTAAAATTACAAAAATTAGCTGGGTGTGGTGGCGTGCGCCTGTAATCCCAGGTACTCGGGAGGCTGAGGCAGGAGAATCGCTTGAACCCAGGAGGCAGAGCTTGCAGTGAGCCGAGATTGTACCACTGCATTCCAGCCTGGGTGACAGAGTGAGACTCTATCTCAAAAATAAAATAAAATAAAATAAAGTCTTTAAAAAAATAATCTTTGGCTACTTCAGCCATTTTCTCCCTTCTCAGGCCATGACTTTGGTTTCATCCTCAACCTCCAACTAGGTTCCTCTGAGAACTTTTTTTTTTTTTTTTTTTTTAAATTTCTCTGCTCCAAGACCCCAAATTCAGGGAGGAAATTATGTAGAGGCTGATGGTCATACACCCAGATCACCTGTGGTTTTCCCCAAATGGCCACTTGATGGCACCCAAGAATCTTCTTCTTCTTCACATGATTCCTGGAATAGCTCACATGAAATAAAGGGGGTATAATGAATGAAGGACTTTTGATAAAATTCATTAGATGCTACGGATGTATTCCAGTGTGTTCCACTGTAGACCACAGTACTATCATGTCTGCCTTTTTTTTTTTTTTTTTTTTTTTGTAGAGATGGGGGTCTCACTATGTTGCCCTGGCTGGTCTTGAACTCTTGGGCTCAAGCAATCCTTTTGCCTCAGCCTCCCAAAGTGTTGGGATTATAGGTATGAGCCACTGCACCTGGCCTGTGTCTGCCATTTTTTGGCAGATAATGGAAGGGCATGATTCACAACAGTATTATTCTGTTAATCTCATCCAGATGAAAAAATACTGATCACATAAATAGAAATATATGTTTAGAGATGTGTAGAAATATCACCATATACAAAATATACTATACTATCATCATCAAAGAGTTGTTAAAAGTTTTCCTACTCAAATTTGAAATATCTGCCAGGCATGGTGGCTCACACCTGTAATTCCAGCACTTTGGGAGGCTGAGGCAGGCAGATAACTGGAGCTCAGCAGTTCGAGACCAGCCTTGGCAACATAGCGAGACTGCATCTCTACTAAAAAATTAAAAAATTAGCCGGGCATGGTGGCGTGCGCCTGTATTATAACAGCTACTCAGGAGACTGAGGTGGGAGGATGGCTTGAGCCTGGGAGGTTGAGGTTGCAATGAGTCAGGGTCACGCCACTCACTCCAGCCTGGGCAATAGAGCAAGAGACTATCTCTAAAAAAAAAAAAAAAAAAAAAAAAAGAGGCCGGGCGTGGTGGCTCACGCCTGTAATCCCAGCACTTTGGGAGGCCAAAGCATGTGGATCACCTGAGGTCAGGAGTTCTAGACTAGCCTGGCCAACATGGTAAAACCCTGTCTCTACTAAAACTACAAAAATTAGCCGGGCGTGGTGGCAGGCACCTGTAATCCCAGCTACTTGGGGGGCCGAGGCAGGAGAATCACTTGAACCCAGGAGGTGGAGGTTGCAGTGAGCCGAGATCGCACCATTGCACTCCAGCCTGGGGGACAAGACCGAGACTTCGTCTCAAAAAAAAAAAAAAAAAAAGAGAAATATCCTTGTCTTTTAATACAATGAGACGCACACTTTATAAGTCAAATGGGAAAGGAAGTCTGTGAAGACTTTCAGATGCAACAAGACTTTGACCACTGACTTTCACTATAGAATCAGCGGGTGGCGGGGTATAAAATGACAAAATAGAATTTCAGAAACTAAATTGGTCAAGATGTGTGCAGAAACCTGATTCAAATGGCCTAGATAGTTCCCAGAGTTCTTGCAAGTATAAGATGCACAGCTATCAAAGAGACATTCTTATCTTGAAATATTAATGGGTTGGCACATGATACGTCTCTCTATACTCCCAGGGGAACCCACTTAAAAGCAATAATATATTAAATGATATCCTCCTAAATTAGTACAAAGCATTCTATAAAAAGCGTGTCAAGGCCTTCTTTTCACATGTCCTACCGTGGCAGATGCTGTTGGTGCTTCACCTATATCCCCCTGGATCCCTTTTACCATTTGTGTCCTGTTATCCTCCACTTTCTGTGACCTTTGTTTGCAGTGGCTTGTACCTGAGGGCATCACACCTGGTCTGCGGGGGTTGCTTTGCACACCAGCATATAAAGGGAGTGAGAATGGCCTGAGAGTTTATGTGTCCTTCCTCCCTGTGTTCATAACCACTGACTGGTACAGGAAAGCCTGCACTTTCACTGATGTGAAAGCCCAGCTCCCTCATTGCAGTGGAACAAACTATAAAGTGTAATTTCCCCTTCAGAACTCACCTCTGCATCAGGCTGAGGCTGGAACATGGCCAGCATCAAAGCCTTGCTTGGCGTCTTCCTCTTCCTTTACTTCTTTTCTGCATTCCTTTAATTGTTTCTCCTGGGAGCACTTCCTTAATGAATCATTTGCACATTGCTCCTGTCTCAAAATTTGTTTTCGGGAACTCAACCTAAGAAACCAACCATCCCTGATAAACCATGCTGCCATGTGCAGCCTAAAATTGGGATACACGTCCTAAAATTGGGATACACACCAGAAAAAAAACTTCGTTGAAACATTGCTAATAGGGGCCTTTGGCCTTGAATCCATGACTGCAAAAATACTTCTCTAATGTAGGCAGGGAGGGGAATGAAGAGACAGCAATGCTGCTTAGAGCTTTGCCCTTGACACAAAAACAGGAGCTGCCAGGGAAACAACCACTGCAATCATCTGTGCTTCATGAGGAGCAGCCACCAGGGGCTGTTGGTTGTGATTCTGTCCTTCTTGCTATGGAATGGTCCTGGATCTCTGTTTGTTTTTTGTTTGTTTGTTTTTAAGAGTCTTGTGCTGTCGCCCAGGCTGGAGTGCAGTGGCGGGATCTCAGCTCACTGCAACCCCTGCCTTCTGGGTTCAAGCAATTCTCCTGCCTCAGCCTCCTGAGTAGCTAGAATTACAGGCGCCCGCCACCATGCCTGGCTAATTTTTGTATTTTTAGTAGAGACGGGGTTCGCCATGTTGGCCAGGCTGGTCTCAAACTCCTGACCTCAAGCGATCTGCCCACCCCAGCCTCCCAGAGTGCTGAGATTACAGGCTTGAGTGCCCGGCTTTGGATCTCTGTTTTAACTTCCTCTTCAGTTGAAGGGGATTGGCACTCCCAAAACAAAGATACTTCACCAATCCAAACAAGTTTGTAAAAACCCACTGCCTCCTGAAGTCTTTGGCACTCACTTGGCTATAACTATAATTTTCTCATTCATCATCTCACCAGACCAAGAAAACAATGCTATTCTTTGACACAGCAACATACTAAGAACTTGTGTATCTTTTCTTGTCAGTTATGCTCACATGGGACTCACAGTTACTGGAAGACATAACATGAAATATAGACAATTTCAGATGAGCAAAAGCTGAGAGAATTCATTTTCGTCAGATTTGCACTACAATAAGCGCTAAAGATTGTTCATCAGGCATGTCCACATAAAACCCTGCACAGATGTTTATAGCAGTTTTATTCATAACTGCCAAAACTTGGAAGCAACCAAGATGTCCTTCAGTAGGTGAATGGATAAATAAATTATGGTACATTCTACAGAAAGGAATGAAGAATATCTTATATGGGCTAATATAAAAGCCTATATTTTTTGAATTTAAAAAAAAATTTCTTTAAAAAACAACTGACTACTTCAAACAAAAACAATAATAATTTATTGTAAGATTTAAAACATGTAAGGCCAGGCACAGTGGCTCATGCCTGTAATCCCAGCACTTTGGGAGACTGAGGCAGAAGAATCACTTGAGCCTAGGAATTTGAGACCAGTCTGGGCAACATGGTTAGACTCCCTCTCTACAAAAAATACAAACAAATTAGACTGGCATGGTGGTGTGTACCTGTAGTCTCAGCTACCTAGGAGGCTGAGGTGAGAGAATCACCTGAGCCTGGGAAGTTGAGGCTGCAGTGAGCCGTGATTGTACCATTGCACACCAGCCTGGGCAATAAAGTGAGACTCTATCTCAAAAATAAGTAAAAATAAAACATGTAAAAGTAAAATATATGACAATAATAGCAGAAGGACAGGTAGGGTAAATGAAATTATTCTCTCTTTAGGTTATACATTTTATGGATAAATTAATTCTAAGCAAAATGTAATAAATTAAGAATGCAGGCCGGGTGCGGTGGCTTATGCCTGTAATCCCAGCACTTTGGGATGCTGAGGCGGGCAGATCATGAGGTCAAGAGATCGAGACCATCCTGGCCAACATGGTGAAACCCCATCTCTACTAAAAATACAAAAAATTAGCTGGACGTGGTGGTGCGCACCTGTAGTCCCAGCTACTTGGGAGCCTGAGGCAGGAGAATCACTTGAACCCAGGACGCGGAGGTTGCAGTGAGCGGAGATTGCACCACTGCACTCTAGCCTGGTGACAGAGCGAGACTCTGTCTCAAAAAAATAAATAAATAAACAAATAAATAACAATGCATACTGTAATCACCTAGAGCTAAACTGAAAATATTATATAAAGAGGTAGAGCTAGAAACCAATAGAAGAAATAAAATGGACTAATAAAAATATTTGATTAATTGAAGGCAGGCAAAGAGAACAGAATGAAAAACAGGTGGCACAAATAGAAAACAAATAGCAATATAGTAGATTTAAACACAATCATTGCAATCATTATATTAAATATAAATGGACTAAATACTTCAATGAAAAGGCAAAAGATTATTAAACTGAATAAAAAACGACCCGAATGTGTGCTGGATTTTATTTGTTTTGTTTTGGCTTCAGGGATTTTTTTTTTTTTTTTTTTTTTTTTTGAGACAGGGTCACATTCTGTGGCCCAGGCTGGAATGCAGTGGCATGATCACAGCTCACTGCAACCTCTGCTTCCTGGACTCAAGTGATCCTCCTGCCTCAGCCTCCCAAGTAGGTGGGATGACAAGCATGCACCACCACGTCTGGCTAATTTTTTTTTTTTTTTGTAGAGGTGGGGTTTTACCATGTCACCCAGACTGGTCTCAAACTCCTGGACTCAAGCGATCTGCCTATCTTGGCCTCCCAAAGTGCTGGGATTACAGGCTTGAGCCACCACACCTGGCTATGCTGTCTTAAGGGACACACTTTGAATATATAGAGACCAAAAAAGTGAAAATAAAAGGATAGGGAAATATATATTTAATACGGATAAGAAGATGAAATATAAACAAGAATAAGAACAAACAAGAAAGTGGATGTAGTTATATTCATATCAAACAAAGTAGGCATCAAGATAAGGAGTACTAGTAGATACAAGAAGAAAAACTTTATAAAAGAATCAATTCATCAAGAATACTTAACAATCCTAAATGTGCACACTTAGTAACTATTAGTTTGCTAGGGCTGCCATAGAAAGCCACCACAGACTGATGGTGTCAATAACTAAAATTTATTTTCTCACAGTTCTGGAGGTTAAACATCCAAGACAATGGTGTTGACAGGGTTGATTCCTTCTGAGGGACATCTTCTCCCTTTGTCTACATATTATCTTCCCTCTTTCTGTGTCTGTGTCAAAATTTCCTCTTCTTATAAGAACACCAGTCATATTGGATTAGGGCCTACCCTAATGACCTCATTTTAACTTAATTATCTCTGTAAAGACCCTAGCTCCAATTACAGTCATGTTCTGAGGTACTCAGAGTTAAGACTTACACATACAAATTTTGGGGGAGGACACAATTCAGTCCATAACAGTAGTGGGGCTTCAAAATACATGAAGGAAAAGCTAACAGAACTAAAGCAATAACTAGACAAATCCACAGTTACGATTAGAGATTTTAATATCTCTCTGTCACTGATATACCAAGAAAACAAAAATCACTAAGTATGTGTAAGACTTTAATGACACAATTAACCAACCTTGCCTAACTGACATTTATAAAACACTGTGCCAAATAACTACAGAATACACTTTTTTTTTCAAGGACACATAAAAAATTCCCCATGATAGACCATATGCTGGACTATAAGTAGGTCAATAAATACTAAGAGGCTGATATCTTATAGATTATGTTCTCTGACCACAATGGAATTATGTTAGATAGAATAACAAAAACAAATCTAGAAAAATCCCCCAGTAATTGGAAATTAAACAACATACTACTAAGTAACTCATGGGTCAAAGAATAAATCACAAAGGAAATTTAAAGATATGTTAGGCCAGGCATGGTGGCTCATGCCTGTAATCCCAGCACTTTGGGAGGCCAAGGCAGGCAGATCGCTTGAGATCAAGAGTCCAAGACAAGCCTGGGCAACATGGTGAAACTGTCTCTCCAAAAAATACAGAAATTAGCTGGGCATGGTGGTGCATGCCTGTAGTCCCAGCTACTCGGGAGGCTGAGGTGGGAGGTGACCCTGGGAGGTGGAGGCTACAGTTAACTGTGATTGTGCCACTGCACTCCAGCCTGGGTGACAGAATGAGACCCTGTTTCAAAAAGCCCACAAAATTTCATTCTTTGAAAATATTAATAAAATTGATAAACTCCAGCACTTAGAAAGAAAGACAGAAAGAGAGAAAAAAAAGCGGGGCCAGAGTAAAGGTTATAGGGTTTCTTATACTGTGCTTATGGGATTTCTCTATGTGTGAACTTAACAGTCAGCCCTCCATATCCATGGGTTCTGCATCTGTGGACTCAACCAACCTTGAATCAAAAGAAATTTTTTTATTGTGTCTCTAGTGAACATGTGCAGACTTTTTTTCTTGTCATTGTTCCCTAAACAATACAACAACTATTTACATAGCATTTACACTTTATTAGGTATTATAAGTAATCTAGAGATGATTTAACGTTCTGTATATGGGAAAATGTGCATAGGTTATATGCAAATACTACTCCATTTTATATCAGAGACTTGAGCATCCATGGATTTTGGTATCTGAGGGAGGTCCTGGAACCGATCCACTATGGATATCCAGGGATGACTGTATATCAAAATAAAAATTTAAACAAGGTGGGTGAAATGTGCAAAATGATACTATTGTAGGCCTCATATTTTGGTCAAGGGAGATTGTCTTTTTCTGCTGAAATGAAGACAGCAGTGGGAGAAGTGTGGAAAGGAATAAAAGTTATGGTTGAAGGAATGGGAGGCTGAGTCAGTCCTTAGAAGGAACATGACAATGGCCTTTACAAATTAGGCTCCCGTGCAATTGCCCTTCTGACCTGATGCCTACAAAAGCTGTGTGGTATGTTTGTCATGTGGAGTTTTCTGAGATACATGAGGTTTCCAAACTAGTTTTCATTCTCTCGGTGTTTCTTGTAATCAACACTTAAGCTCCTCTTACAGATCTAACCTAAACAGCATGTAAAGCCAGGTTTTTTTTCTTCTTCAATGTTATGGGGAAAGAGGATTACGTTTTATAGGGGGAGAAGACAGGTGTTCAAATTTAGACCTCATGGATGAAAACAAGCCTCATGTTGCATATGAATCAGAAACAAGGCAGAGTCATTTCTTTATTCTGAAAGCCAACGGCTGCTCAGAGACAAGCAGATTGAACCACTTCCTCCCTGCGCAGAAATTCTCAGGGTATACACACGCACACATTTACACACACATATGGTTAGAAGAACAAAGAAAAGAAGCAAAAAGAAAACTAATTCACTGATGATGTCATTTGCAACACAGGGCATAGTTATATGTCTCATATCACCTAATTTCCTCCAAAAAGCGTGTTTCATGAGTCCAAGCAATTCTCTCATAGCAGCAAGTTTAAGACTTACATTGTAGACAAGCACTAATCAAGTAGCCAAGACAGGCTAAAAGAAAAGAAAAAAAGAGACATTGTTTCCTTTTAGATTTTTATTATGAAAAATTTTGATATGCACAGAAGAGAAGTGTAATGAACTCTTCATATACCCATCACTCAGACTCAACAATCCGATTACAATGAGTTGGCAAAAACTATAAAAGAGGAAGCATGCAATTTGGAATCTAGAGCAGGCCACAGTTAAATTTAGCTTTACTGGGACCTTGTTTCAACATGATTAATCAACTAATCAAAGCTCGTTTGACTTCGGTTTCCTTATTGGCATAAAGAAAGGCTAGTCACAGCCCACCATCTGCGTCAAGTGTATAGGTTCAGGTGGAAGGCTCAGGCTCTGTTCAAGATTCTGTGTCTTCGTTGATTTATTTTTAATCAAGTTTTTGGGGACAAAAAGGCTTTATGTTATTTTTAATTTAATTTTTTTTAAGAGACAGAATCTTACTCTGTTTCCCAGCCTGGAGTACAGGGTGTGACCATAGCTCCACACGGCCTCAAAACTCCTGGGCTCAAGCGATCCTCCTGCCTCAGGCTCCCAAGCGGCTAGAACTACAGGTACATGCCACCACACCTGGCTGCTTTATGTTACTTTCTACATTTTCTCAGCAAAAGTGAGACTGAACATTTTCTAACTCTGCAATCTGCTGTGTTTAAGATAGTGAGCAGGGTATCTGTGTGAAGATGATCACCAGGCAAGGAGATCTCTGAATCTGGGTCTCAGGGGAGAGTTCTGGGACTGGAGATCTGTTAGAAGTGACAGTCCATAAATATGGGAGACAATGTCAAGAAAAAGAGTTGGGAAGGGGAGTAAGGCCTGGGTAGAGCTCTGTAGAACATTCACATTCAGGTCAGAGGAGGGACATGCAAGAGCTCGGGCATGACAGAGTCCTGGGAGAAAGAGAAATAAAAGGGTCGACCACATCAAGGGAGTGGAGGGTGCTAAAGTCCTTCAGAGTGAGGCAGGAGAAAGGCTTGGCACAAAGGCTGAGGGGCAGAGAGAAAAACCTAATTTCAGCCGGGCACAGTGGCTCACGCTGTAATCCCAACACTTTGGGAGGCTGAGGTGGGCGGATCACCTGAGTTCAGGAGTTCGAGACCAGCCTGGCCAACATGGTGAGACCTTGTTTCTACTAAAAGTACAAAAAAATTAGTCGGGCATAGTGGTGCACACTTGTAGTCCCAGATACTCAGGAGGCTGAGGCAGGAGGATTGCTTGAACCCTGGACGTGGAGGTTGCAGTGAGTGTAAATTGTGCCACTGCGCTCCAGCCGGGGTGACAGAGCAAGACTCCATCTCAAAAAGAAGAGAAAAATAATTTCTATCCAGCTCTCCCCACCCCTCCCTACTTGCTTCCTGCTGGTCCTTTTCAATTCTGGAATCCCTGGCCTCTTTGTCCCCAAGAGACACCTTTCCCCCAGTCTCCTATCATCTCTTTCTCCCCATTCCTCCTGGACTAGCTAATTCCTACTCAGTGGCCAGATCCCAGCCTGAAAATCTCTTCTTGACCTTTCGGGCCACATCTGATCCCACAGTAATACACTCTGTACTTCTCCATCAAGCATCTCGGTCGTCTTTGTGTATTTTCATGACTCTGACCAGTGCCCAGGCAGTTAGCTCCATGAGGGTAGAGACCAAGTTTATAACAGGTGCCTACCTCAGGGTCTGGCCCAAGTGTGCTCAGTAAAGAGTTACTGAATGGATGAATGAATGAATCAATGAAGGTAAGTAGGTGTTGGCATAGCCTCAGGACTCAAGGCCAGATATTCTTTCTGGAACTGCACAGAAGTTCTAGTTTATCGTCTGCAGTTGACATTGACAACCCTGGGTAACACCAACCACTGTGTCCCCTACTGCTGCTCCTACGGCCAAGGTCCTGCCTGGGCCAGGCCAGCTTACTGCTCTCCAGGCTCAGCCTGGCGGTCTGAGCATCGCTGACCATCTTAGGGAGAGATGCTTCTGGGGACTGATGAGGGGGGAAGCCAGACTGGAATGTGTGGGAGGTGAGGAAAGGGAGATTGTGGATGCAGACAGCTTTTTCACAAGTTTGGCTTTGAAAGGGAGGAGAGAATTAGGAGGTAGCTGCAAGGAGATTTGGGGTTTTCAAAGCCCAGTTTTTTGTTTGTTTGTTTTTTTAATTTCAGGAGAGATTTAAATATGTCTAAATGTCAGTGGGCAGGTTCTAGTTAGGAGGGAGAGGTTGGGTAAATAGGAATGGGAAAGAATCCTGAGGGGAGGAGAAGAGGGGCCTCGAATGAGCACCTGGATGGTAGTTAGCAGGCTCCTTCTGCCTCAGGCTTGGCTGAGGCCCCAGACAGGCAGGGCAGCCCCTCCTGATCCCAGTGTGGGATGCTAGACCACCTATGCAGGGCTGGGAGGGAAATGTCTGAGAGCTGGTAGTTCTGAGTCACTGTATTGACCACCCACATCCAACTTATAAAGCGGTTGGACAGGCCAAGAGAGAGGAGCCAGAGACTAGGAAGCAGATTTATTTTTTATTTTTTTAATTTTTTATTATTTTTATTATTATTATTTTATTTTTGAGACAGTTTTTCTCTTGTCGCCCAGGCTGGAGTGCCGTGGCATGATCTCAGCTCACTGCAACCTCTGCCTCCTGAAATTCAAGCGATTCTCCTGCTTCAGCCTTCCGAGTAGCTGGGATTACAGGCATGTGCCACCATGCCTGGCTAATTTTGTATTTTTAGTAGAGATAGGGTTTCACCATGTTGGTCAGGCTGGTCTCAAACTCCTGACCTCAGGTGATCCATCCACCTCAGCCTCCCAAAGTGCTGGGATTACAGGTGTGAGCCACTTGCCCGGCGGAAGCAGATTTCTTTAGCAGAGGCTTGTACTGTGGAGCCCACCCCCAGCCACACCCATGCAGGAGGGGTGGGTGCGTCCTGCTTTCCTCAGATCAACTGAGGGGGACACTGGAACCAGGGAGACACAGGGGTGTCCGAATCACACCTAGAAATCTACAGGGGGGTGTGTATGTGTGTTGTCTGCCTGTCAGTCCACTGGGCTTTGGGTTTTTTTATTATTATTATTTTTAATTAAAAAAAATTGAAATGGGGCATCTTGCTGTGTTGCCCAGGCTGGTCTAGAACTCCTGGGCTCAAGCGATCCTTCCACCTTGGCCTCCCAAAGTGCTGGGATAACAGGCGTGAGCCACCCGCCTGGTGTATGTACTCTTCCCTCAGCATTATGTTTTTGGGATTCACCTATGTTTCATGTATCAGTAATTCATAATATTACACTATTAACTTTTCTTTTTTTTTTTTCTTTCTTTTTTTTTTTTTTTTGAGATGGAGTCTTGCCCTATTGCCTAGGCTACAGTGCAGTGGCATAATCACAGCTCACTGCAGCCTCCACCTCCTGGGTTCAAGCAATTCTCCTGCCTCAGACTCCTGAGTAGCTGGGATTACAGGTGCCTGCCACCATGCTTAGCTTATTTTATATTACACTATTAACTTAAAGTTCATGATAAATATTGTTAAATTCCCCTCCAGAAAAATGTGATCAAGTTTTTTAATTTTTAATTTTTTTATTTTTTAAGAGATGAGGTCTTGCCATGTTGCCCAGGCTGTTCTTGAACTCCCAGGCTCAAGCAATCCTCCTATCTCAGCCTCCTGAGTAGCTGGGACCATATGTGCATTTCATCACACCCGGCTAATTTTTGTATTTTTTGTGGAGATGGGGTTTCACCATGTTGCCTAGGCTGGTCTCAAACTTCTGAGCTCAAACAATCCTCCTGGCTTGGCCTCCAAAAGTGCTGGGATTACAGGCGTGCGCCACCATGCCGAGCCATGCTGGGCTTTGAAAAAGGGCTGCATCAAGAGACAGATGAAGGTCAGTCAAATGTGTGCATTCCATATGTGGGTCACAAGCGTGAGACAGAGCAGCTGGCCGTTGGTCTAGATCAGTGGTTCTTACTGAGGGTGATTTTCCACCTGAGGGGATGTTTGGCAATGTCTGGAGACATTTTGGATTGTCACAACTAAGGGGTATTACTAGCGGGGGTCCTCTAGTGGGCAGAGGCCAGAGGTGAGGGGGGGATGGGAGGGCCTTGGAGGTTTGAGAGAGTGAAGAATTGAAGTAGTCATCCCATAAGTAGGGGAGCTAGGTGACACACAGTAGGTTGCCAAGTGTGGTGATAGCCACAGGCAAGATGTAAGAAAATGAAGGTTCCAGAGGTGGAGCCAGGACAGATTCCTGGAGGCCATTCGGGGGAGGGGGCTTCGATGGGATCCCCTAGTAGAGCCTGTGTACACTGGGGTCCATGACGCCGGCCCCTCAGCAGAGCTTCGCTGAAACCTGGAGTGGCACTGAGGATCTCTGGGAACAGTTTCTTCTTCTTTTTTTTTTTTTTTTTTGAGATGGAGTCTTGTTCTGTTGCCCAGGCTGGAGTGCAGTGGTGCGATCTCAGCTCACTGCAACCTCTGTCTCCCGGGTTCAAGCAATTCTCCTGGCTCAGCCTCTGGAGTAGCTGGGATTACAGGCACGTGCCATCACACTGAGCCAATTTTTGTATTTTTAGTAGAGACAAGGTTTCACCATGTTGGCCAGGCTGGTCTTGAACTCCTGACCTCAGGTGATCCTCCCATCTCAGCCTCCCAAGTGCTGGGATTACAGGTATGAGCTGCCATGCCCAGCCAGTTCGATTTTCTCTATTGCTGTAGGTCTTAGTGGTCACTCATCCAACCTCCTCATTCCTCACTGGCCCACATCAGATGAGTCAGTTCCTTCATCAGTGATGGCACAGTGATTGCAGGGAACGCTCAGCCTCCTTGGCTCTGATTCTGCCTTAACGGAAGGGAGCCCTTCTGACTTGACCTCATGGGTGCCATCGAGTGTGGTTCCAGCTCCGCATGTTCCTGACTACTGCACAAGTCTGGGAGGTGAGGGATGTGGGAGACACAGCTCTCAGAGCCTCTTACAGAAACAACGAGCCTGGTGCTGCGGTGGCAAGAAACAGACACTGACCCCGACCCCAAGGGAAATTCACAAGAAGGCTATGGAGTCCCTCACAACATGGAAGGGGAAATTGAAGAGCCTGGTCTGGAAAAGACAGAAAACAGGGAGGCCGTGGGGACCTAGAAGCTGGAACCAACTGAGAGTCTCATCTGGCCACACTGTAAAGATGTGTCAGCCCCAACCTCTTCTTGGCTTTTGCTTCCTCCATTCAAGGGTCAGAGTCTGAGTGCCTAGGTGGGCCCAGAGCCTTCCTTCTCCAGCCTCCCTGCTGCCCCAGAGAGGACAAACACCATTTCTGACTCCCCTGCATACTCAAGAGTGCCATTCTCAGGATCACAGTAGAGGCAGGACTGAGAAAACAAGTGCTCATGAGGCTGATGGGCTGCCTTGGCTTTCTCAGCAGCAGAAGAATTCTGGGATGCTCACCTCCCAGAAGACCCTCCACAGTTCCCAAGAGCCTCTTCATCCATGATGAGGGTGACAAAACTTCTCTGAGTCTCAGACAGCTTTGAGACTGGGATGGAAACAGAGGATTGCATAAGTTTCAGGGGGCTGCTGGACCCCCAGTCCTGAATCCTGACTCTGGGACACCTTCTCTAGCCCGTGTCTGCCTGGCTCAGCTGCAGGCCTCATACACTGCCTCCCTAGGACCTGCAGTTGAACCATTCCATGCTCATGGACACGTGGATTACACCAGCAGGGCCCTAGGCCTCTTCCTAACCTCAGAATTTTTTTTTTTTTCCTAAAAGGGCAAGGCACTATTTTAGTCACTGTTTTGCAGGGAGAAAAAAAAGTCCTGTTTATCCTTATGATTCATGTTGGTGGTTTTTGGATAATGTTGTATTGATTCATGACGACTCACTCAGCATCTGGTATGAATTAAATGAGACTTTCTCTTTTTGACAGTAAAATGAAAGATCTTAAACAACGCCAACATTAAAAAGAGGCCTGGGGGGAATACAAGAGTTGGAGCAATCTTGGGGACTTGAGTCAGTTCAGTGGGATGCCCTACCATCTTGGCAAAGCCAGCACAGTGCCATGCAGCTCCAGGGCAGTGCTGCTTGTGACCTTATGTCTGCTCCTCATGAGTACCACGATGACTCCTTGCAGGTCCCATTGCTTCCCACCATATGCTGTTTTATCTTGTAGTCATGACCCCAACTGGACAAATGGGGAAACAGAGGCAGGAAGCTGGCATGGATGTGACATCAGGAGTCAGATTTTCTCTGGTTTGTTCCAGGAAGTTTTTCATAGAATCCCAGAGGACATCCAGTGGTTCTTAACGGGGAATGATTTTGGCACCCCCAGGGGTATTGGGCAATGTCTGGAGGCATTTTGGTTGCCACAACTAGGGAGGTGCTACTGGCATCTACCTGCAGTGTCAGAACAGCCTCCAAAGAACAAAATGATCCAGCCCACATGTCAGTAGTGCCGAAGTTGAGAAACCCTGCTCTAACCCAAAGGGACTCCAAATCCCAAGTGATGTGGTGGTTGGCAGGGCATTAGCAGACTTAATGCAAAGGCCTCTCAATATGGCAAAACAGATTGTCTGAAAAATTATGTAATTTTTGTGTTTAAAAAGAGTAGAACCTGGGCAACATAGCAAGACCTTGTCTACAAACATATTCAGGCTGAGAAAATGAAAAATAAAAAAAGACCCTGTCTTGGCCGGGTGCAGTGGCTCACGCCTGTAATCCCAGCACTTTGGGAGGCCGAAGCAGGCGGATCACAAGGTCAGGAGTTCAAGACCAGCCTGGCCAATATGGTGAAACCCTGTCTCTACTAAAAATACAAAAATTAGCTGGGCATGGTGGCACGTGCCTGTAGTCCCAGCTACTCAGGAGGCTGAGGCAGGAGAATCACTTGAACCTGGGAGGCGGAGGTTGCAATGAGCCGAGATCGTGCCACTGCACTCCAGTCTGGGCAACAGAGTGAGACTCTGTCTCAAAAAAAAGATACTGTCTTTACAAAAACAAACAAACAACAACAAATATATATATATATATAGAGAGAGAGAGAGAGTGTCAGGTATGGTGGTATGTGCCTGTGGTCCCAGCTGCTCAGGTGACTGAAGCTAGTGGATCCCTTGAGCCCAGGAGTTCAAGGCCGTAGTAAGCTGTGACTGCCATGCACTCCAGCCAAGGAGACAGTGACATTGAGATCCTGTCTCAAAAAAAAAAAACAAACAAAAAAGGATACAGCTTGCCTAGTTCATGGTCTCTGTATGTCATTCTCTACTAAAAGAAACCAGGGCTCCTGCCAAATGGCTAGTCCAAGGTTGGGGCAGCTGAACAAGGAAGGTATCAGCACTACGGAGTCTGATTAAAAGGACACAGGGGTTCATGTGAAAAGGCTGTCTCTGACCAAATACAGGATGATTTGAGCAACAAAAAGAACAATGCAAATATGTTAAAATTCGTATTTGTAAGTTGAAAGAGGAGCTTGTGATCAAAAGATGAAAATGTTCCTTGGCCGGGCATGGTGGCTTACGCCTGTAATCCTAGCACTTTGGGAGGCCGAGTCGGGTGGATCACCTGAGGTCCGGAGTTTGAGACCAGCCTGGCCAACATGGTGAAACCCCATCTCTACTAAAAATACAAAAAATTAGCCAGGTGTGGTGGTGGATGCCTGTAATTCCAGCTACTCAGGAGGCTGAGGCAGGAGAATCGCTTGAACCTGGGAGATGGAGGTTGCAGTGAGCACTGCACTCCAGCCTGGGCAACAAGACCAAAACTCCGTCTCAAAAAAAAAAAAAAAGAAAGAAAAGATACCTCTAAATCATGTGGCTTCTAGAGGTTTCCTTTATGAAAAAAAAAAAATGGTGCTTCCATTGCCTCTTAAACCCAGACGTTCTCATCTCCTTTGGTGTCAACAGTGGCGGAAAGGGACGTTTGTATCACCTGTGTTAATGCTGCTCTGGAAAGGGAGCCAGAATGAGAGGGCACAGTGATGACGCAGTCACCATCAAATAAACCATGACTAAGCACGTACTCTGGGATGGCTGCATCTCTCCTGTGAGAAAGAGAGAGCAACATGTCATCCGATGACTGCAGCCTAGATGGATATGTCTATGATAGAGTGCTTCAATTGGAATCTGCCTCTTATAACTGAAAATTACTTTAAACAATAAGAAGAAGTTATTGACTCACAGTCAAGAAAGCTTGACAGTGCTGCAGTGCGGTCCTTGGACTAGAGTGGTCCACAAACTATTTGTTATTGGTCCACGATAAGATATCTGTGTGGCTGCAAGATCCACGTGCATGACCCTTCTTTCCTACCTTGTTGATGATGCTGCAGGATAATGAGAACACCTGGGTTTAAGAGGCATAGAAGAACCACTTTTTATAAAGGATACCTCCAGTGGATGAAGCCATATGATTCATCTTTATTGTGTGTTACAAAAGTATCAGTCAATAAAATAACAATAAAAGTGAAAATGAAACAGAAAACTGCTGTTATTACAGACAGTTCAAAACACAGTGGCCTAGAGTGGTGATTCCCAGTCCTGGCTGCTCAACAGAATTACCTGGTGAGCTTTGACGACACCTGGTAATGAGGTTCATTCCCAGGGATTTTCATTTAATTGGCCTGGGGTGGGGCCAAAGCATGGCTAGTTTTAGAAGCTTGCCAGGTATTTCTAATGTGTAGTGAGCGTTGAAAACTAGTGGTTTGGATTCAGGTTGGCCTCAGCTGAGGCTTTATCTGGTGGTCAGGAACGTCACCAAGGCCTGGTGGTCTCATAGCACTAAATGGTTATATTAGAAAAGGAGAAAGAACTAAAATCAATGACCTCAGCTTCTACCTCAATAAACTAGAAAATGTTCAAGTTCTTCTGCTCTGACCTAAAAGGTGTAAAAAAATAAATGTAGGACCGGGCGCGGTGGCTCACGCCTGTAATCCCAGCACTTTGGGAGGCTGAGGCAGGCAGATCACCTGGTCAGGAGTTTGAGACCAGCCTGGCAAACATGGAGAAACCCCGTCTCTACTAAAAATACAAAATTAGCCAGGCGTGGTGGCGCATGCCTGTAATTCCAGCTACTCTAGAGGCTGAGGCAGGAGAATCGCTTGAACCTGGGAGGCAGAGGTTATGATGAGCTGAGATCACGCCACTGCACTCTAGCCTGGGCAACAAGAGCAAAAACTCAAGTCTAAAAAAAAAAAAAAAAAATTTTTTTTTTAAAGAAACTAGAAAAAGAGAGCAAATTCAATCCAAAGTAAGCAAATAAAAAGAAATAATAAAGATCAAAGGGGGGAAATTAATGAAATGGAAAACACAAGAACAATAGAAAAAGTCAATGAAACTGAAAGCTGGTTCTTTGAAAATATCAATAAAATTGATAAACTTCTAGCCTAACTGATTATGAAAAAAAGACAAAATACAAATTGCTGATATCAGAAATGAGAGAGGAGACATCACTACAGATTCTATAGATATTGAAAGGATAACAAGGGAACATTATAAACAACTTTATGCCAACAGATTCAGTAACTTAGATGAAACGGATAAATTCCTTGAAAAACTTAAAAGCTTACTCATGAAGAAATAGGTCATTTGAATAGCCTAATATTAATTAAAGAAATTGAATTTATAGTTAAAAACCTTGTCACAGGCTGGTCACGGTGGCTCACACCTGTAATCCCAGCACTTTGGGAGGCCAAGGTGGACGGATCACTTGAGGTCAGGAGTTCAAGACCAGCCTGGCCAACATGGTGAAACCCTGTCTCTACTAAAAATACAAAAAATAATTAGCTAAGCATGGTGGCATGTGCCTGTAGTCCCAGTTACTTGGGAGGCTGAGGCAGGAGAATTGCTTGAATCCAGGAGGCAGAGGTTACAGTGAGCTGAGATTATGCCACTATACTCCAGCCTGGGCAACAGAGTGAGACTGTCTCAAAAAAGAAAACAACAACAACTTTGTCACAAAGAAAACTCCAGGCCCACAATCTAAGCCAGTAAACTGTGCCCAGCACAGGGTGAGAGGAGAGTGCTAGCAGCACAGCTTGGAAGGCAGGCAGCTCCTCTGGCCATGAAGTCCAGTTGGCCATGAAGTCCAGTTCACTTCCAGGCTAACTTGGACATATTGCAGAGATGTTTGATAAATTTGAGACTACAGTTAAATGTCAACCAACAGCCTCTCATCCATCTGTCCCTAAGGAAGTACTTCAAGATGTCCAACAATCCAGTAGGGCTTTCATTTTATTTTCTTCATTCAAATTGTGAACCTGGTGGGTAGATGCATCTGAGCATTGACTTGTTAAGAAAAACTAACCAACCTGGCCGGGCGCAGTGGCTCACGCCTGTAATCCCAGCACTTTGGGAGGCTGAGGCGGGCGGATCACGAGGTCAGGAGATCGAGACCATCCTGGCTAACACGGTGAAACTCCGTCTCTACTAAAAACATTAAAAAAAAAAAAAATTAGCCAGGCGTGGTGGCAGGCACCTGTAGTCCCAGCTACTCAGGAGGTTGAGGCAGGAGAATGGCATGAACTCAGGAGGCGGAGCTTGCAGTGAGCCGAGATCGCGCCACTGCACTCCAGCCTGGGAGACAGAGCGAGACTCTGTCTCAAAAAAAAAAAAATAGTAAAACTAACCCACACAGTGAAATAGACTTCTGCAGCTCACCAGCCAGCTGATACCAAACCTCTGATAACAACACACTGGTGTGGCCACAACTTTACTTCTGTTTTAAATGGCAATCCCTCCTCACCTGAATATTGGTGAAACCTTGGCTAGGAACAGCTTGGAGGGGTCAGTCCTAGTCCAGGCCCCTTTGTCATTATCCTGTGGTTTGTTCACAGACAGGTTTCTGTGTCCTAAGATAGCCACCCACTGGACTTGTCACCGTGTCTACGCTAACATGTTAATGACCTAAGCTTTTGGTCTCGGTCTCTGCAATTGCTTGTATTTCTATCTCTGAAGTACAGTTCTCATCTCTCTTTTGTTGCTCTCATGATTTCTCTATTTGTTACTGCAATGTTGCAGTGCAGCCTGGTCACCCACCTGCAATGCGCCGCACCACAGAACACCCTCCTCTCTGGGCCGGTATGGTGGGAGGCGTGGGAAGGAAAGATCCCAGACTCAAGGGAGCAGGGAGCAGGTACTTAAGGGCAGGGGGAAGGGATGCGGTCAGAGATGAATGTTCTTAGTAATGTTTTCTTTAAACTAGATGATAGGGACATGGGTGTTTTGCATTATTCTTTATGCCTTTTTGTATATTATATTTAATCACTTTTTTTTTTGAGACGGAGTTTTGCTCTTGTTTGCTCAGGCTGGAGTGCAATGGTGCAATCTTGGCTCACTGCAACCTCTGCCTCCTGGGTTCAAGAGATTCTCCTGCCTCAGCCTCCCGAGTAGCTGGGACTACAGGCATGCGCCAGTACGCCCGGCTAATTTTGTATTTTTGGTAGAGACGGGGTTTCACCATGTTGGTCAGGCTGGTCTCAAACTCCCGACTTCAGGTGATCCGCCCTCCTCGGCCTCCCAAAGTGCTGGGATTACGGGCATGAGCCACCGCGCCCAGCCCAATTTTTAATAAAAAGAAAAGTCAGTATACACGAATATTAAAAACATAGTGCTGGGCAAAATTCACACCATGCTGTGGTGCAGAGCCCCCCTCTCCTTCCAGGGAAGCCATGAGATGAATAGTGACACCTTAGACTGGGCCCTTCACTGCTGCTGGACTCTTTTTGCAAATGGGGTCAGAGTTCTGGAAAATGCAGCCTTGGTGCAGAGATAACACTTTGGCATTTTGTGTGTATCCTCAGATTGCAGATACCATAGACTCTGTCAAGAAGTGTGTTGGGGGCCAGGTGCGGTGACTCATGCCTGTAATCTCAGCACTTTGGGAGGCTGAGGTGGGAGAATTGCTTGATCCCAGAGGTCAAAGCTGTATAAGCCATGATCATGCTGGTACTCCAGCCTTGGAGACAGAGTGAGACCCTCTCTCAGAAGAAAAAAAAAAGAAGTATGTTGAGGCTTCTCATTGCTCTGAAAAGGGAGTTCATGATAAACATGTTTGGGCTGGGATAAAAACAAACAAGCACATAAACAAAATAAAAAACCCAACCCTTGTCCTTTGGTCCTTGGGTGACCAGTGATATTCCATTCCCATGGAAGAAGAGAAGATGAATACTGGGGGAACACCCACAGTCCCTCTGACACTTCCTACCAGCCTGCTCTACCTCCCTGGCCAGCTCTTTCTCCCTTCCTCATACCAGCTTTTCTAAACCTTCTGTCAGCTCAGCATCCCTTCCATCCCTCTGCCATCACTAACCCCTCTCTTCCTGTTGCACAGAACAAAGAGAATCCATCAGATGAGAGTTCCTTCAACTTCCTGGTCTGTCCCTCCCAGCCCTCACCAGACACCCTGCTTGAATGCTCACCCCTTTCTCTTGAAGGCCAGTCCCTGCTCCTGGGCTCTCAATCCCACCCCTCCTGTTGGCCTAGAACTGCAAAACCAGGTCTCTCCCACTGTCTCCAGACTCTCTGCCCACAGTGTGTCAGCATTTAAAAATGCTCAAGTCTTTTCCATGAAAGGTGTTCCCTGGGGCCAGGTGTGGTGGCTCACACCTGTAATCCCAGCATTTTGGGAGGCCGAGGTGGGTGGATCTCTTGAGGTCAGGAGTTCGAGACCAAACTGGCCAGTATGGTGAAACTCCGTCTCTACTAAAAATACAAAAATTAGGTGTCGTGGCACACGCCTGTAGTCCCAGTTACTAGGGAGGCTGAGGCAGGAGAATCGCTTGAACCCAGGAGGTGGAGGTTGCAGTGAGCTGAGATCATACCACTGCACTCCAGCTTTGGCGGCAGAGCGAGACTCTGTTTGAAGAAGGAGGGAGGGAGGGAAGGAAGGAAGGAAGGAAGGAAGGAAGGGGAAGGGAAGGGAAGGAAGGAAGGAAAGAAGGAAAGAAAGAAAGAAAGTGCTCCCTGGACTCCATCTCCCCCTCCTGCCACCTGTCTCTCCGCTCTCCTTCGGCATAAGCCAGGAGGCGCTCCCTTCTCTATGTCCACCACTTTTTCAGTTTCTTTAAAATAAGAAATGAGGTGGAAATGTCAAGACACCAAGAAACCTATACACCAGTCCTAAGGGTTCCTTCTGCTTTCCTTTTTCTCTCTACAACATCATACAGCCCTGGTTATTTCCACACTGGCTTTAGTCCTCTCTTTTGGTGTACTTTACAAAAATATATCCAGGGAGAACTGGATTCTCCATCCTCTTGGGGAACTGACACAGAGATCCACAACCAGTCTATTTCAAAGGGAGGGGGTTGGGCTTGATGAGGCGGCTCACGCCTGTAATCCTAGCGCTTTGGGAGGCCGAGGCGGGAAGATCGATTGAGCCCAGGAGTTCAAGACCAGCCTGGGGAACATGGTGAAATCCCATCTCTACAAAAAAATACAAAAATTAGCCAGGTGTGATGGCGCGCACGTGTAGTCCCAGCTACTCAGGAGGCTGAGGTGGGAGGATCACCTGAGCCTGGGAGTTCGAGGCTGCAGTGAGTTAAGCCATGATCGTGCCACTGCACTCCAGCCTGTCTGAGACCCTGTCTCAACAAACAAGCAAACAAACAAATGAAACAAAAGGAAGGAACCTGAACCTGTTTACATCTTCTTTTGGGAGCAGCGATAATTAGCAATGACATGTTCCAATCATAATTCCATTTCTTCATTTAAGGCAGAACCCTCTCTGTTCAGTAATTGGCACAATTTGGGGACAAGAGTTATCCCAGGAACTTTCAGAAAAAGAACCCATATTAATTCTGTAACAAAGACGTAAAATGTGTCTTTGTGAGAAAGGGGCATACAGATTTTGGTGGGACTTTGAATCATACACAATCATAATTTGTTTTATCCTTTTTTCCAGAAAAATACGCAAAACAAAATAGCTGTGTGATGGTATTACACGGTCTTTGGGCTTTTGGAGGAGAATATAACCAAAGGGCTCCCAGGACAGCGTCATGTTCAAGTGTCTAGAAAGTTTCATATGCACTCTGTGCTTTACTTTCTCATCACCTATTTTAGTCCATTCAGGTTGCTTTAGACTCCCATAGGCTTATAAACAACAGAAATGCACTTTTTCACATTCTGGAGGCTGGAATGAGATCGTGGTGCCAGCATGGTTGAGTTCTGGCAAGGGATGTCTTCTGGGTTGCAGATGGCCGAATTTTCTTTGTATCCTTATGTGGTGGGGAGCAGAGAGAGACAGAGTGAACTCTCTGGGATCCTTTCATGGGGTAGTAATCTCACTGCTGGGGGCTCTTAGCTCATGACCTAATCACCTTCTAAAGGCTCACCTCCTAATACCATCACCTTGGGGTTAGGATTTCAACAGATGAATTTGGGGAGGGGACACACATATTCAATCCACGGCACCTGTTCACTCTTCCCCCATCTGCAGTGTGACATCTGCCATCTTCCTTGTCACTAGACCCAATGGACTCCCCATCATACTTGGCTTCCCAGCACCACCTGGCGTTTGGGGCCTCTTCTTCCTTGAAATCTCCCTTTACCCCACGTCTGTGACGCACACTCCCCAGGCAGCTCACACCCAGGCCTTAGCTGGGGTAGGCCCTCTTCCCTTCTCCCTCCACCCCAGTGTGGGACTTCATTCACTCCGTCATCTTGGACAGTTCAATTAGGGGCTCCCAAGCCACTGGAAATCCAGGTGAGCCATGGATCTCGGAATTCCAAGGCCTCCCTGGGGTTTTGCTGTGATTCCCAGGGACTCTGGCCTCGTCTCCTCTTGGGATCTGACTTGCTGTGCGCTGCCTCTCTGTCTATTCCAGATTCTGAAGGAAAACTCAACTTTGTCTTTGGTTCCCCCACAACATTTAATCACACCCCACTGTGGGGTCATTAGACTTTGCCAGAGGTCTTGGGGGCTGTCTAGGCAGGGGTCTTACCAGGACTGGTGCAGCCTCTGCCATCTTGCTTCTTGCCTCCACCTCAGCTCCTCTCCCACTTTACCTTTCATTTTGCTGCTGCAGCTCCAAAGTCCTCCCTATTGTCTGAAGCATCCCCTCCTCTGAATCTTGAGATCGGCTGACACCCCAGCCCCCCAGAAGTGGGCATTTCACCTTCCAAAGCAAACTCTCAGCACATTTTTTTCCCACACAAAGCCAATTTTTTAAAGGAAATTTTACAGCCATAAAAAAATATATTTTTTAATATAATTTTTAAAATATATATTTCTCCACCTTGTTCCCGGCCTTTTTCTCCCCAGCTTCAGCCCCACAGCTCCCACAGGCATCTGAAACTCGACGTGCCCAGATGAGAACTCATCTTTCTCCCTTCTAAGCTGGGCTGTTCTTTTTTTTTTTTTTTTTTTACACAGAGTTTTGCTCTTGTTGCCCAGAGCTGGAGTGCAATGGGGCTATCTCAGCTCACCGCAACCTCCGCCTCCCAGGTTCAAGCGATTCTCCTGTCTCAGCCTCCTGAGTAGCTGGAATTACAGGCATATGCCACCACGCCAGGCTAATTTTGTATTTTTAGTAGAGACGGGGTTTCTCCATGTTGGTCAGGCTGGTCTCGAACTCCCAACCTCAGGTGATCCACCCGCTTCAGCCTCCCAAAGTGCACAGATTACAGGCATGAGCCACCGCTCCCGGCCTGGGCTGTTCTTTACTCTCATGGTTGGCATCCCCATCCAACCAGGTCCCTGGGTGGCCTCTGACTTCCGACAAGTGACATTCTTGCCAGAGGACTACCCCGAACTCGCTGGCAGCTCACTCACGAGGCTCAGCTGGGGTAGGCCCAGCTGTACCTCCAGTCACCCCTGTGTCCATATTCATCAGGCACCACACAGGCATGTTCCTCAATGCAAATCTGATCTGACACTGCTCTGCACTGAACTCCTTGGCATCTCCCCCTGCTCCCCACCCCTCCAGCCCCTCCCATTGAGCGCCTCTCAGTTTCCCTCATACCTCCAATTCCCCAAATGCCCTTCCACCCAAGCTCCCCTGTCTCCTTGCTACCCTAGGCGTGTTCTTCAAGTCTCACTTTATCTGTTAACTTCTGGAAATCTGTGCCCGATCTCACACTTGGAGTTAGCCATTCTTCCTGTCATGGGCAGGGTGAATAGTACCTTCTACAGTCATCATGATATAAACACTTATGAGGGCCGGCCGCGGTGGCTCACGCCTGTAATCCCAGCACTTTGGGAGGCTGAGGTGGGTGGATCACGAGGTCAGGATTTCGAGACCATCCTGGCCAAGATGGTGAAACCCTGTCTCTACTAAAAATACAAAAAATTAGCTGGGTGCGGTGGCGGATGCCTGTAATCCCAGCTGCTCGGGAGGGTGAGGCAGGAGAATCACTTGTACCTGGGAGGTGGAGGTTGCAGTGAGCTGAGATCACGCCTTTGCACTCCAGCCTGGGCGACAGAGCAAGACTCTGTCTCAACAAATAAACAAACAAACACTTTTGATTTCTTTTAACATTGTGATGTAACTCTCTGGGGAAGATCAGCAGGGGGAAATGGTGTGTTTGTGTATAGGTGTTGGGGGTATGGTCAGAGAGCTTAGTCTCCATTTTTCAGAGTAGGAAGTTTGAAGTCAGTAGATGGTGGTTCAAATTGAAAAAATCAATAGACATATAAGCTTTATTATTTAGAATTACAGATGTAAATATTTTTAAAAACCCAAGAGTTTGACAACTACAGGGCTGGATTAGGGGGCTGTTGCTATATAACTGATGTTTAATGTATAACTAATCAAACAACAACTACATTAGGAAAATAAGTAAAACAGATCAAATCAGAGCTGCTCTGTGTGGGGTAGGAGGGCAGCTCCAGCCCATCCCTGGGACTCTCAGAGCACAATTTGAAACTAGACGCAGGCCAGGTCTGGTGGCTCATGCCTGTAATCCCCAGCACTTTGGGAGGCCAAGCCCAGAGGATCTCATGAGGCCAGGAGTTCAAGACCAGCCTGGGCAACACAGTGACACCCCATCTCTACAAAAAAGTTAAAAAGTTAGCCAGGCACAGTGGCATGTGCCTATATTCCCATCTACTCAAGAGGCTGAGGCAGGAGGATCGCTTGAGCCCAGGAGTTCAAGGCTGCAGTGAGCCATGATTGTGCCCTGCACTCCAGCCTGCATGACAGAGCAGGACCCCGTCTCTTAGAAAGCAAACCCACAAACAACAACAACAACAGCAACAACAAAAAACAGAAGCCAGGCAAACCATGGTTTCATGAAACTCCCTGGAAATGAGAGAACTGTCTAACACCTTGGATGAGAAATAGCCATTTGAACAATTAATTTGTGATTCAGGATGGGAGAATTTTGCCACATTCAGTTTCTACAAAGAAGCAAATGCTGCCATTTCTCTTTTGAGGTTTATTCAACATTTAGAAAGCCTGGGCAATATGGCGAAACCACGTCTCTACAAAAAAGTTTTAAAAAAAATTAGCCGGGTGTGGTGATGTGCACCTGTAGTCCCAGCTACTTGGGAGGCTGAGGTGGGAGGATCACTTGAGCCCAGGAGGCATAGGTTGCAATGAGCCAAGATCTTTGCCACTGCACTCCAGCCTGGGAGACAGAGCCAGAACATGTCTCAAAAAAAAAAAAAAAAAAAAAAAAAAGAATCTAGAAGAATAAATCTACCAATCATCACTGGCCCCACATCTAAGCAGCTGTGTCTTTCAGAGATGGTCTCTCTTGGCTGGTGATGTACCTTCCTGGTCCTTCACTGAGATTCAAAGGGGGTGTCTTGAGAAAGAGCGACAGAAAAAGCTCTGTTCCCAGAGCTGTCTCTGAAAACATGTAGAATTTTTTTGGCAAAATCTTGGCCATATTAAATCAAGGAAACTGCATATTTTAATTAGGTTCTTCCTGGGCCAAGTTTTTACATAGATTTTCAGCAATGTTAATGCATGATATATAAGCATAGAACCGTGATGTCAGGAAGAGGCTGTATGAAGATACTAATGCAACATACTGCATTTAGAAAGCCTTTCACCCTGAATCGTATAGAACAGAAACATCTTTTTACGATCTCATTTCACAGTCACATGTGAAATTTATCTTTAAGCCTTAGGAATGTACATATATTTCTATATATTTGTAAAATCTGCAGAAGGGAGCACAAGACATTAGGAGAGTTACATTCAGGCTTTTCTGCAGGATTTCCAGGAGCACCTCTTTTTGTGGGATTTCCTTAACATAGAAGCCTTTTATTTTCTTTTTCCCCTTTAAGAAAAATTTAATTTTTTGTTTTGTTTTGTTTTGAGATGAAGTTTTGCTCTTGTTGCTCAGGCTGGAGTGCAATGGTGCGATCTCAGTTCACTTCAACCATCCGCCTCCTGGGTTTAAGTGATTCTCCTGCCTCAGCCACCCAAGTAGCTGGGATTACAGACACACGCCGCCATGCTTGGCTAATTTTTGTATTTTTAGTAGAGACGGGGTTTCACTATGTTGGTCAGGTAGGTCTCAAACTCCTGAATTCAGGTGATCCATCCACCTCGGCCTTCCAAAGTGCTGGGATTAAAGGTGTGAGCCACTGCTCTCGGTCCTTGATTTTTTTTTTTTTTTTTAAGACAAGGTCTTGCCTGTTGCCCAGGCTGGAGTGCCAGTGGTGTGATCATAGCCCACTGTAGCCTTGACCTTCTGGACTCAAGCCTCCCCAGTAGCTGGGACTACAGTGTGTGCCACCATGCCTGGCTAATTTTTTAATTCAATGGGGGTCTCACTTTGTTGCCCAGGCTGATCTTGAACTCCTGGGCTCAAGCGACCCACCCCCTTCAGCCTCCCAAAGTGCTAGGATTATAGGCATGAGTCACTGCACCCAGCTAAAATTTTTTTTTAAGACTTAATTTTTTTTAGACCAGGTTTATGTTCACAGCAAAAAGGAAGGTACAGAGAGTTCCGGTGTACTCCCTGCCAGCCTCCCCGATGATTAACATCCCCTCAGAGCAGTCCATTTTTTACAATCCACGAACCTACACATCATCATTGCCCAGAGTCCACAGTGTACATTAGGGTTCACTCTGCTGTTGAACATCCTGTGGGTTTGGACAAATGTACAATGACATGCATCCATACAGAGTATGGATGTATCATACAGAGTAGTTTCACTGCCCTAAATAGAAGCCTTTTATTGAGGTGTGTCCCCAGGTTTTGCCCTTTAACTGAGAACTCTCACACTCACTGCCACTCCCAAGAGTGGACTGTGTCCCCATTCCAACCCCACATGCTCACACAACCACAGGGCAGAGGGGGCAGCTGCCCCTGTGGGGAAGTGCCCCAGAGACTGAGCCCATTGCTCAGTCTGCCCTGGGGATCTGGATGGGGACATCCAGAGACAGGGTCAGTTAGTGTAATCACCAAACTTGTCTGGATCATGGAAAGACCCACGTGTTTCAGCAGAGGTGAGGGAGCAGCTCTGCACAGCGGGGAGAGGGGAAAAGTAGGTGAGCTGGGGAAAGAGAGAGAAGAGATTTCTGTCCTGAGGCAGGGACAGTTGGAGACAGAGTCAAACAGAGGATTCAAGTGATGGCAAGATGGAAAGACAGAAACAGGGACACAGTGAGTCGAAAAAAGATGCCACCGAGCAACAGAGGCGCAGACAGAAAGGAAGGCAAGCTGGGCCTGCTTTGGCTCCCCCTGGACGTCCCTGCCCCCAGGCCTGGCTGCTCCTCAGCGCAGATTCCAGGAGCTGCCTGGCCACCCTCAGATAAACCCCCCTAAACACCCCCCCTTTCTTCTCCTTCCTTTTCTCCTTTTTTTTTTTTTCTAGACAGGGTCTCACTGTGTTGCCCAGGCTGGAGTGCAGTGGTACGATCTCGGCTCACTGCAACCTCCGCCTCCCAGGTTCAAGCAATTCTTCTGCCTCAGGTGCCACCATGCCCGGCAAATTTTTTTGTGTTTTTAGTAAAGATGGGGTTTCACCATGTTGGCTGGGCTGGTCTTGAACTCCTGACCTCAAGTGATCCGTCCACCTCGGCCTCCCAAAGTGCTGGGATGACAGGCATGAGCCATAGTGCCCAGACGCCCTTTTCTTCTTCACCTGGTGGAAGGGGCTCTTCTTTGCATCCACGAAATGCCAGGTGAGTCAGTCAGCAAACTGCTTGGGAATGATGGGAGCTAGGGCTGCTGTTTTGGGTCGTTTTGCTCACTTATTTTTATCATTTTGGGGGGTTTCGGGGGTGGGAAGTAAGTGCTCTGCCCCCCACGCCCCACAAGGGATGGGAATTAGGCCTGTCAGTCAGTATAATACAGTTTTCTTCTAAGTATGTCTCTTTGTTCAGACACCAGTATTTTTTTTATTTTTTTCTTTTTCTATCTCCAGTTATTAAGTCACTGCTGCTGTAGGAGTGCCACTTAGGTGACTGGGTTTTTATTTTTGTCCCCAAGGTACAAAAAGTACTACCAGCTGCGCACAGTGGCTCACGCCTGTAATCTCATCACTTTGGGAGGCCAAGGCGGGAGGATCGCTTGAGCTCAGGAGCTCAAGATCAGCCTGAGCAGCGTAGCGAGACCCCATCTTTACAAAAAGTTTAAAAATTAGCTGGGCGTGGTGGCGTGCGCCTGTAGTCCCACCTACTCGGAAGGATGGCTTGAGCCCGGAAGTTCGAGGCTGTGGTGAGCCAAGATCGCTCCACTGCACTCCAGCCTGGGCGACAAAGCGAGACCCTGTCTCAAAATAAGAATAAAAATAAAAGTACTGCCTACTTTCTGAACGCGCTCAGGCGGTGCCGCCTCAGGCGCTGTGGTGGGGCCGCGCACAGGCTGCCTGGGTGATCTCAGGAGGGCGAAGCCCCACGACGCAGGTTTGGGGCGGTCCTGTCCAACCCCCTGCGCATCCCGGGTGTCCAGAAACGCAGGCTGAACGCTGGAGCCCGGGGCGTCCTCGGTGCCGGAAGCGGCCGCGCGGCCGGAGCGCCGGGGAGGGAGAGCGGGGCGGAGGAGCCGGGCTTTGGGCTCTCAGCCGTTTGCAGGGGTCCCCGGGCCCCCGTCCTTACACGCGGAGGGCGTGAAGCGGCGGGGACGGGGCTGGGGAGCCCCTCGCGGCGGTGAGGACGCGGCGCCGCTCCCTTCCGGTGCTGCCCACCTGGAAGCCGGAGACCGCTGAGGGTTTGGGACGGCTGCACGCTCCGGGGTTGGGGGATGCGGGAGCCCGGTCAGGCCCAGCCGCCTTTCCCGGTGGTGAAGAGCGCTGTGCCGGGCTCCGGGGGTCTTGCGCTTTCCGCTCGCCCGCGCGCCAACTCCGCTGCCTGGCCTGCCCCGGCCACAACAAGGCCCTGACCCAGCTGTGTAGGGGGATGCTGCCGGGCCCTGTCCCACCCCAGCCCAACGCTGTGATCCTAGGGTTCTCAGGCACCGGCCAGGCCGAGGGGCCTGCCATGTCCAGCTCGGGGCTGGGCTGCCACCTCCCCAGCGGCCCCGCCGCCCCGCCGAGTTAGATCCGGGCCAGCGCTGTGCTCGCGTTGCTTCACTCATTTGCTCACCCGTGCATTGACTGACCGACTCCCCCACCAGGACCTAAGGACGCGCGGCACCGGGCCAGGGGGCCCATCACCGTCAGCGGATTGATGAATTGCACTCCTTTTTCAGGGCTCCGTTAGTTTTTGTTTTGTTTTGTTTTTTGTTTTGTTTTGTTTTTAAGACAATCTTGCTCTGTGGTCCAGTCTGGAGTGCAGTGGCGTGATCTTGGTTCGCTGAAGCCTCGACCTCCCAGGCTCCAGCGATCTCCCCGCCTCGGCCTCCAGAGTAGCTGGGACCACAGGCACGTGCCACCACATCTGGCTATTTTTCTGTTTTTTTGTTTTTTGTTTTTTGTTTTTGTTTTGTAGAGACGGGGGTTTGCCATGTTGCCCAGAGTGGTCTTTAACTCCTGAGCTCAAGGAATCCTCCTGTCTGTGCCTCCCAAAGTGCTGGGATTACAGGCGTGAGCCACCACACCTGACCTTTTTTTTTTTCTCTCAAAATCACATCACACGCAGCACAGGGGTTCTTTAGTCTCTGCATTTCACCGAAGGTCGGAGATTTTCCTTGATTGTCTTTTCCCGTGGCCAACATCAGGGCTGGCTTTAAGAGTCCTGGGGGCACTTTTCTCTTAAGGATCTGGTAGCTTTCACTCCATTGTCTCAGGCATTGACTGTTGCATGAGAAGTTCACGGTTGTCCTGATTATTAAGATCTTTGGAAATCATCTAAGTTTGAATTTTTTCTGCATAAAATTTGGGAGAAGTCTTTATTTATTTATTTTTGAGACAGAGTTTTGCTCTTGTTGCCCAGGCTGGAGTGCCCATCTTGGCTCCCTCCAACCTCTCACTCCCAGGTTCAAGCGATTCTAGTGCCTCAGCCTGCCGAGTAGCTGAGATTACAGGCATGCGCCACCACACCCAGCTAATTTTTGTATTTTTAGTAGAGACGGGGTTTCACCATGTTGGCCAGGCTGGTCTTGAACTCCCGACCTCAGGTGATCCACCCGCCTTGGCCTCCCAAAGTGCTGGGATTACAGGTGTGAGCCACCACTCCCAGCCAGAAGTCTTTATTTTTGTACCAAGTTTAAGAGTTACACCAAGAGATAGCTTAGGGTCAGTAGTCTTGTTTTAATTGGTACAAGATGACCCATCTCAGTTTTTTAAAGTCTTGCATTCATTTATTCGACAAATATTTATTGAGTGCTTACTATATGCTAGGTAGGCACTGTTTTAAGTTCTGGGGAGAGAGCAGTGAAGAAAATAGACAAGCTCTTTGTCCTTAAGGATTTTACAATGGGGTGTGTGTGTATGTGTGTGTGTGTGTGTGTGGTGTGAGTGAGAGAGAGAACAAGTTTTTGATTATTGATTTCCTTCCACCTGATTTATTTTATTCAGAAACGTAAAGTGTTTTTCCCTCATACTATATCTTCACACTTTATCCTAAATGCCTGGCATTTTCCCTTGTTTTCTTTTCATCTCTCCATTAATTTCCCTCACTTGCCACATAGGTTTCTCTTGTTTATCTTCTGCTTAATAATCCAATTTTCTGTAAGCCTATTTATTTCAGCTTCCAGGGACAATCTAATATGATGAAGCACCCAGTTCCCCCTGCACTGTCCTTGTCTAATCTCCCTCAGAATAGGTAATAGCTGTTTTCTAAAATCTCCTTACACTTCATATGAGAGATCTATTTCAGGAAATAGGATTATCAATACAATTTTGCTGATTTCTTCTTTTACATCTGTGCTCGGGGCTTTCTCACTGGGATCAGATTAATTTTCTTCCTCTTATATTCAGACCTCCATGCAATTCATGTGTAAATTCAACAAGAGCAAGTGGATGTTTAAACCCTTGTAGCATGTATGTGTAAATAAAGAGAAGAAAGGAAGGAGGAAGAAAGGAGGGGAGGGGAGAGGACAATTTAAATAGTGCCAGCGAGTCTACCTATCATTCTGCTCAGAGTATGTGCCCAGAATAAGCAGAGATAGATGCGATGGGAGCCTGTTATTCTCTCAGTGAGCCTCACAAATGCCTCTTACACTGTGAGCATCTCATTATGAGGACTGTGACTTTCATGTCTAAAGATGTGTATTTTTTGGCCAGGCGCGGTGGCTCACACCTGTAATCCCAGCAATTTGGGAGGCTGAGGTGGGCGGATCATCTGAGGTCAGGAGTTCAGGACCAGCCTGGTCAACACGGAGAATCCCCGTCTTTACTAAAAATACAAAAAAAAAAAAAAAAAAAGCCAGGCATGGTGGTGCATGCCTGTAATCCCAACTACTCGGGAGGATGAGGCAGGAAAATCGCTTGAATCCAGGAGGCAGAGATTGCAGTGATCGCGAGATCACTCCAGCCTGGGCAACAGGGCGAGACTCTGTCTCAAAAAAAAAAAATAAAAATAAAAAAATAAGTAAATAAATAAATGTATGGGTAATTTAAGGGATTTTCATGAGTAACTCTGTATGGTATAAAGTCTTACGTAGAGATTTTAGAATCACTCCTCCGATAAGATGTGACCCTATCATACTAGACTTGTCAGCCACAGTGTCTGAGCGGCCATGGGACTTCTAATTGACTAAGGTAGGCAGACACATCTCCCTGAAGCTTCCAATTTATAGGCCACCTGGCAATCTATGGCATGGCTTGGTACAGACAGATGAGATGAGCCAATCATATTCCCCTTCTCTGGAATCTGAAATTGGGAATAACCAAAGGAAGAGGCACTTAGCCATGGAAACTGAGGCTTCATGAAATGCACTGTCATTTTTGCAATACCCTATTGGCTACACAGGTCAGCTCTATTCAATATCGGAAGGAACTTCATGGCACAATTCATTAATTTAACATTTGTTGAGTACCTATGATGTGCCAGGCACTGTTCTAGGTCCTGAGGATATGGTGATGAACAAGATCCCCACTCTCATAGCTTACCCAGCAGATGTCCTAGGCAGGCAATGAATAAACATATGAGCAAGATGAAAAGAGAATGCCAGAAAGCCCTGAAGTTTTGGAGCAAAGCCATGAACTCTTTTCACAACTATTTCCGTTTTGAAAAACATCTCTCCACTTGCTGTTGGGTTCTGTTGTTTGTGAGTGCAAGGATGGAAGAAGGCGGATGACGATGTTAAGCAGCCAAAGGGGTGGACTGTTCAGGCCGTGGAGTTAGTGTAGTAGGAGGTTAACAGTAATAACTAAGGCTGGGCGTGGTGGCTCACGCCTGTAATCCCAGCACTTTGGGAGGCTGAGACAGGCAGATCACCTGAGGTCAGGAGTTTGAGACCAGCCTGGCCAACATGGTGAAATCCTGTCTCTACTAAAAATGCAAAAATTAGCCAGGCACAGTGGTGAGCACCTGTGATCCCAGTACTTGGGAGGCTGAGGCAGGAGAATTGCTTGAACCCAGGAGGCAGAGGTTACAGTGAGCCAAGATTGCACCAATGCACTCCAGCCTGGGTGACAGAGTGAGACTCCATCTCAAAAATAATAATAATAACTGATAATAATATAGAACAATTATAACAATATACTGTGATAAAACTGATGTGAATGTGGTTTCTCTCTCTCTCTCTCTCTCTCTCAAAATGCCTTATTGTACTGCACTCACCTATTTTTAGATGGTGGTTGACCGCAGGTAACTGAAACCGCAGAAAGCAAAACTGCGATGTGGAGGGACTGCTTGCATGCTCCTTTCAGACCTGTTTGTGAGACAGTTTTAACTGGAGGGCATCTAAATAATCAGAGAGTGGGAAGAGAAAGGGGTGCTCACTTTTTATAGTTTTGTATTGTTTGTGAATGTTTTCTATTTCATATGTTTTGTAATTAAAGCCAAAAAGGATAATGACAAAAAGGAAAAAAAATGCCATGTGTCTGACTTTCGGGAAGTTATTAGAGGGAGTGGAAATTCCACCACCTCCTATTGCTAAATCTCATTAAAATGCCCTTGAGATCAACCCAAACCAACTCTCAGGCACAGCCAGAACAACAGAGGCAGAGCAGAGCTCAGGATCCTGAATCCACACCCCCCGGCCCCTCCAGGTGGGAAGAGAAGAAGGGGGCTCGCTTCCTGTGGTTTCCACCGTGCCTGGCTGGAGAGGCTGATGCGGGGCGAGGTGTGACCATCAGTGCACGTAGGAGGCAGAGAAGGCAGTTTCCCCCACTGGCCGGTGCCCTGGGCCCAGCCCAGGACGGGGAACTAGGACAAGAGCCCAGCCCTCCAGCATCAGGTCTGGCATGGCTCTGGGAGGAAGGAGGAAGAAAACTCACCCATGTCACCCCAAGTCATGGGGCATTTCCAGTGAGGACATACAGACTTAGGAACCCGGGAGAAAGCCTGGAGGCTAGAAAAGCTGAGACCACAGTCAGCTGGGCTGCAGATCTTTGTTCCGCCTTCCTCCAGACAGCACAAGTGACTCAGCCCTCCCCAGGGTGCTGCTTCTCGCTCTGACTCCACGATTTGGCCTCCTCTCACTCACAACTCTATCTCCTCTCTATGTCACTCCTCCTACTCAGGGCCGATAGTCAAAATATCAAACCACTAATAAAGCATGGGCACCTGCCAGTCAGACTACACACCAGCTGGGAACAATGGCTAGAGGTAGCAAATTGCCCCAAAACTTAGTGGCATGAAACAACAAACATTTGTTACATAACACACTAATGGGTCAGGAGTTTGGGTGGTTCTGGCTCAGGGCCTCTCATGAAGTTATCAGGATGTCAGAGTTGGAACCATTTGAAAGCTTGGCTGGGGCTGGAGGATCCTCTTTCAAGATGTCTCATTCACAAGGCTGTTGGCAGAAAGCCTCAGTGCCTCACCAGTGTGTGGGCCTCTCCATAGGGCTGCTGGAGTAGCTTCACAACCTGGTGGCTGGCTTCTCCAGAGGGAGACATTCGAGAGACCAAGGCGGAGTCACAATGTCTTTTATGACCTATCCTTGAAAGTTATATACCGTCACATTGCAGCATCCTATTGGGTCAGCCCTAGTCAATGTGAGAGGGGCTACACAAGGGTGTAAATACCAGGACACAAGGATTACTGGAGGATGTTTTGGAGGCTGGGTACCCCAGGTACTATATTATGTCCCGTTTAAAACTCTCTAATGGCTTCCCACTAACCTCAGATTAAAATCCAAATGTCTTACCATGATCTGCAAGGCCTGGCATGAACTGACTCCTACCTACTTTCCAATCTCATTATGTTCCTCTTTATTCACCTGCGCTAAACTCCAAACACATCAACGCTCCCTACATCCATCAACATCCGAAGCTCATCCTTTACATTTCTGCTCCCCCGTCTAGAAGTCTCCTCGCCCAGATCTTTCTATGGCTAGTTCCTTCTCATTGTTTGGGTCTCAGCTCAACGTCACCTCCTCAGAGAGGCTTCACTGACCCCCTTATCAAGTGTAGCCCTCACCCCACCTGTCACTCTGTCTTACATCACCTTGTGCTGACCTCCTCCTAGCACTGATCTCTATCTGAAAGTAATTTATTTGATTATTGCCTTTCTCCCTTCGTGTACTGGTAGGAGTCCTTAATTACAAGCAATAGACTGCTCTTTAGCTGGTTTTAAGCTACAGAGGAACCTATTAAAGGATAGGAGGTGCCTCATAAAATCTTAGGGAAATCAGAGAACCAGGCTCGAAGGCCATTTACCTGGACTGGTTCTTTCAGCTGCTGCCTCTGGGATCTGCTGTCATCCTGACAGAAAGGACTGCAGGCACCTGCTTCTCAGTGTCACTTAGCCTCATGCAGGAGCAGCCAGCGGGTGTTGTCTTAAGTTGTATGCTGTGCCCAGTCTTCAAGAGAGACGGGGAAAGTTTCTGGCTTCCATCATAAGCAGGTGTGAGTTCATAAGGTAGGAAATTCGCAAAATAGGAAGAGTGTTCCATGGGCTGGGGAAGCCAAAGAGAGCTGATGCTATTTGGCCTCGACAGTCCACGCCTTTAGCTACTTAATGTCATCAGCCAGCCTTCCTCCATCCTTACGCTTACTAACAGCAGAACCCAACAGCAAGCTGAGAGATGCCTCTCAATAAGAAAATAATTGGGAAAAGAGTTCATGGCTTTTGGGCCGGGCGCGGTGGCTCACGCCTGTAATTCCAACACTTTGGCAGGCTAAGGCTGGCGGATCACGAGGTCAGGAGTTCGAGACCAGCCTGACCAACATGGTGAAACCCCATCTCTACTAAAAATAGAAAAATTAGCTGGGTGTGGTGGCATGTGCCTATAATCCCAGCCACTCGGGATGCTGAGGCAGGAGAATCACTTGAATCCGGGAGGCAGAGGTTGTGGTGAGCCGAGATCGCACCATTGCACTCCAGCCTGGGTGACAGAGCAAGACTCTGTCTCAAAAAAAAAAAAAAGTTCATGGCCTTGCTCCAAAACTTTAGTGCTTTCTGCTGTTCTCTTGTCATCTTGCTCACGTATTTATTTATTGCCTGCTTAGGGCACCCACTGGGTAACCTATGAGAGCAGGGATCTTGTTCATCACCATATCCTCAGGACCTAGAACAGTGCCTGGCACATCATAGGTGCTCAATAAATGTTAATGAATTGTGTACATGAAGTCCCCTCTGTACACTGATGGCCAAACCTCACCCTACATCAGCCTCTCCAGCCAGGTGGGATGGGGATGGTGGGAAGCGGGCTCTCCTCTTCTTCTCTTCCCACCAGCAGGGGCCGGGGGGTGTGGATTCAGGATCCTGAGCTCTGCTCTGCCTCTGTTGTTCTGGCTGTGCCTGAGAGTTGGTTTGGGTTGATCTCAAGGGCATTTTAATGAGATTTAGCAATAGGAGGTGGTGGAATTTCCACTGCCTCTAATAAATTCCCGAAAGTCAGACACATGGCATTTTTTCCTTTTTGTCATCTCTTTTGGCCTTAATTACAAAACATATGAAATAGAAAACATTCACAAACAATACAAAACTATAAAAAGTGAGTACCCCTTTCTCTTCCCACTCTCTGATTATTTAGATGTCCTCCAGTTAAAACTGTCTCACAAACAGGTCTGAAAGGAGCATGCAAGCAGTCCCTCCACATCGCAGTTTTGCTTTCTGCGGTTTCAGTTACCTGCGGTCAACCACCATCTAAAAATAGGTGAGTGCAGTACAAGAAGGCATTTTGAGAGAGAGAGAGAGAGAGAGAGAGAAACCACATTCACATAAGTTTTACCACAGTATATTGTTATAATTGTTCTATTTTATTATTAGTTATTAATCTCTTACTGTGCCTAATTTATAAATTAAACTTTCTCATAGATATGCACGTATAGGAACAAACATAGTCTACATAGCGCTCAGTACTATTAGCTGTTTCAGGCATCCCCTGGAGGTCTTGCAACGTATCCCCTGAGAATAAGGGGGGGGCCTATTGCACTTGCTCATGTCCATGTAGGGTTGAGCTGGCATTTCCAAAGGATAGATTCCTAGAAGTTTATCTGCACATTTGCAGTGTTGATAGGTTCTTCCAAATGGCCCTTCAAAAGATTCTACAGCATATAGTGCCCACAGTTTGCGGGAGCACTACTTTCCCTTTGCCAACTCTAGATATTATCTGTTTTAAAATTTGCATTTATCTCATCCCCAGGGAGCATCAAGGTCATTTCTCAACTCCAGGCTATCTGAATTTCTTCTCTTGCAAGTTGCCTGTTCTTATCCATTGACCATTTATATATTGGAATATAAAGTTTTATCCTTTGATACAAAGGGGCTGTTTGCATTTTAGTGCTATTTTGCATGTTGCACATATTGTCTATTATTTGTCTTTTATCTTTGTCATAGTCTCTAGCCCTACAGAAGTTTTACATTTTTATGAGGTCAAATCTGTTCATTTTTTCCTTTAGGGCTTCTGCATTTTTGTGTCTTGCTTAGGTTTTTCCCTTCTCCAAGAATATAGAAATATTTTATCATATTTTCTTCTAGGATCTTAGTAATTCTGTTTGAGGCTGGGTGCAGTGGCTTACACCTGTAATCCCAGCACTTTGGGAGGCTGAGGCGAGTGGATCACTTGAGACCAAGAGTTTGAGACCAGCCTGGGCAACATGGTGAAACTCTCTCGCTACAGACACTACAAAAATTAGCCAGGCGTGGTGGTGGGCGCCTGTGGTTCCAGCTACGCAGGAGGCTGAGGTGGGAGAATCACTTGAACCCAGGAGGCAGAGGTTGCAGTGAGCAGAGATAGAGCCACTGGACTCCAACCTGGGCGACAAAGCGAGACCTTGTCTCAAAATAACAGTAATTCCCAGCTACTCGGAAGGCTGAGGCAGGAGAATGGCGTGAACCCCGGAAGGTGGAGCTTGCAGTGAGCTGAGATCGCGCCACTGCACTCCAGTCTAGGTGACAGAGAGAGACTCCATCTCAAAAAAATAAATAAATAAAAATAAAAAAATAGTAATACTGTTTGACAGCTAATGCCAAATTGTCCTCTAGAAAGGTTGTTCCAATTTACATCCCATCAGCTGGAAGAACCCTATTTCCCCAACACCCTCACCAGCCCTGAAAATTAGCAATCTTTAAAAAGTTTTGCCAGTGGTGAATATGTATTGTTCAGCGTTGTTGATGTTTTAATTAGCATTAATTATGAGTGAGATCCAAAATCTTTTCATGATATTAGTTACTTGTATTTCTCTGTGAACCGCAGGATCCTCTCCTTGCCCCTGTTTTCTCTGTTGGGCTGTTGGGCTTTATCTTATTGATAAAGGGCTGTTTATGAAGGAAATGAGCCCCATGTCCTTATCTGTAGGGTAAATAATTTCCCCAGTAGGTCTCTCTGCCGCCTCCTGGCAGTAGGGGCGGAGCAAGTCCTTGCCACGCCCACTAGTCGCCTGCAGCTGCCTCCTCCCCTGGACTCAGCACATCTCTAAGTCCTTAAACTGGCCCTGGACTCGGCACATCCCTAAGTCCTTAAGCTGGCCCTTCCCTTCCTTCCCTTCATAGGTGTTCTCTTCTTCTTCTTTTTTTTTTTTTTTTTTGAGATGGAGTCTCACTCTTGTTGCCCAGGCTGGAGTGCAATGGCACGATCTCAGCTCACCACAACCTCCACCTCCTGGGTTCAAGCAATTCTGCTTCAGCCTCCCGAGTAGCTCGGATTACAGGCATGCACCACCATGCCTGGCTAATTTTTTGTATTTTTAGTAGAGACGGGGTTTCTCCATGTTGGTCAGGCTGGTCTCAAACTCCCGACCTCAGGTGATCTGCCCTCCTTGTCCTCCCAAAGTGCTGGGATTACAGGTGTGAGCCACTGCACCCGGCCTTCAGGTGTTCTCTTCTGAACACATCTTATGGCTAGAGTTTTCACATTCAATTCAGTCCTCACAACTTCTGATAATGAGGACATCCCTTTGTAGTTTCTATTCCTATTGCAGATTTTAAAATACGTTTAAAATGTTTCGGTCATGTTTAGAAACTTGGGTTGGGACAGGGAAGCTAGAACAAGTGCTCAGGCTGCCATATCTCCAGTGTTAAAATCTTTTTTTTTTTTTGAGACAGGTCTGGCTCCGTCGCCCAGGCTGGAGCGCAGTGGCACTATCTTGACTCACTGCAGCCTCGATCTCCCAGGCTCAAGCGATCCCCCTGCCTCAGCCTCCAGAGGCTGGGACCACAGGCATGTGCCACCACGCCTGGCTAATGTTTTAATTTTTTGTAGACATAGGGCCTTGCTATATTGTCCAGGTTTCCAGCTCTTGGACTCAAGCAATCTGTCCACCTCAGCCTCCTAAAGTGCTGGGATTATGCTTGGCCTCCCAGTGTTAAATTCTTAGTCATACACTAATTTCTCTTCTTGTTTCTTTTGGTTTTAAATTTGATCTTCTCCAAACTTTCAGGTCTAGAATCATGTCATCTACAAATAATGATCATTGTACCAGGCATTGATTGGACTTTTTAACAAGCTCACATTTATGAGCCATACTCTCATTCATGCAAACAAGACAAGGCAGATATTTTTGAATTAAAAAAAGAAACCACTTCCTGCCCAGAGTCTGCTGGTCAGCAGCACATGGTGGACTGGATGCCCCATAGCAGCTACTGCAAGGAAGCGAGCGAACGCCAAGGGGTGCTCGTTACAGGTAACAGCCCCTGTCCGGGTAGCATTCGCATCTCCTCGGGTGTGATTCTTGGCCACTGACTTATTTATAGTAATGTGAATAATCAATGGCTGTAATAACATCATTCATGGATTGGTCAAAGGCATCTCTCAGGCTTCCCTGAGCCTGGACCCACTTGGTCTTCCTCGGCGCCGGAAGCTCTGTGATGCCCTCTCAATCCCGTTCTGGGGCTGTCTCTCGGCTTTGGTCCCTTCCTTTCCCCCTTTCCCTCACCTTTTTGGGTCCTTTCAAAGTCTTTTTCTTTTTTGGGGGGGAAACAGAGTCTTGCTCTGCTGCCCAGGCTGGAGTGCGGTGGTGTGATCTCGGCTCACTACAACCTCCACCTACCAGGTTCTAGTGATTCTCCTGCCTCAGCCTCCTGAGTAGCTGGGATTACAGGCACCTACCACCACACCGGCTAATTTTTGTATTTTTAGTGGAGATGGAGTTTCACCGTGTTGGCCAGGCTGGTCTCAAACTCCTGACCTCAAGAGATCTGCCTGCCTCGGCCTCCCAAAGTGTTGAGATTACAGGCGTGAGCCACTGTGCCTGTCCATGGATCCTTTCAAAGTCTTTACATCTCTCTCACATCCTGGCTTCATCCTCGCCTGCCTGTCTCCATGCCTTTCCAGTGTGCCCCACAGAACACCAGCCCCACGAGATGTTCCAGACAAAAGATTCAGGGGACAGTTTGAGAAGTGCTGACTACCACGCCGACCTCTTGGAAATGGGCTGGCGTTTCAAAGATTTGAAGAAGTCCTTCAGTGCAGACATGTCTTCACTGTTTCTCCAGTAGCCAGTGCCCCAGGCCGGTCTGAACACTGATGTGTGCACCCCTTCTCAGCGTTCTGCAGGATCAGCGCTTTCCATGCCTTGCTGGGGGGCATGCTGGCTTTCAGGAGCCTGGGTGGGAAGTGATGAGAGAGTATTGTCTGCAGTGGCTAGAGATGCATGAAGGGGTCAATAGGAAGCTCCTCAGAGCTGGGCCAAGGACATTTATCTGCAGGAAGAACCAGGAACAGGAAGTGACACATTTCACCAGCCCCCACTGCTACCACCCACTCCAAAAGAGAAGGCAGAGCCAGCACCAGGAGCCTGGATGGGAGGCCAAGAGCCTGGATTCCAGGCCGGGATCCCAGATGGGAGTCCAGGAGCCCAGATTCAAGGCCAGGAGCCCTGATGGGAGGCCAGGGGCCCAGATGTGAGACCAGGAGCCCAGATGCGAGGCCAGGGGCCCAGATTCAAGGCCAGGAGCCCTGATGGGAGGCCAGGAGCCCAGATGCGAGGCCAGGGGCCCAGATTCAAGGCCAGGAGCCTGGATGAAAGGCCAGGAGCTCAGATGCGAGGCCAGGAACCCAGACGGGAGCCCGGGAGCCCAGATGCGAGGCCAGGAGCCCAGATGCGAGGCCAGGGGCCCAGATTCAAGGCCAGGAGCCCTGATGGGAGGCCAGGAGCCCAGATGCGAGGCCAGGAACCCAGACGGGAGCCCAGGAGCCCAGATGCGAGGCCAGGAGCCCAGATGCGAGGCCAGGGGCCCAGATTCAAGGCCAGGGGCCCAGATTCAAGGCCAGGAGCCTGGATGGAAGGCCAGGAGCCCAGATGCGAGGCCAGGAACCCAGACGGGAGCCCAGGAGCCCAGATGCGAGGCCAGGAGCCCAGATGTGAGGCCAGGAGCTCAGATTTGAGGCCAGGAGCCTGAATAGAAGGCCAGGAGCCTGAATAGAAGGCCAGGAGCCCGGGTGGGAGGCCAGGAGCCTTGATGAGAGGCCAGGAGCCTGGATGTGAGCCCAGGAGCTTTTACCTGGGAGCACCAGGGAGAACAGTGGCCACTTACCTGACCAAGCTAACACATGACAACAGGGAGAAGAACCTCGCAAGTACAGGAAGGGGTTGGCATCAGGGAGAAAAACGAGCTCTTTGTCAAAATATAAACAAAGAGCCCTGGAGTAATGGAAATCTTGGAAGGCTGCTTTGTGAAGTGCCCAGGTACCCAGGGTCAACAAGGGCCACCTCATTAACACAATGTGGAACTGCCCCAGGAGAGTGAGCCCTGGATGCCAGAATTCTGGGACAGTGAGGGGCAGCTGTCAGTTGGGTTTCCCAAACTCTGCCCACCAACATCTTGCTATGATAACGTAGGCTCTACCTAGCCTTAAAATTTGTCAGCCAAACAAGACCCTTTTGAAGACCACTTGAGCCCAGGAGGCAGAGATTGCAGTGAGCTAAGATCGCTCCACTGCACTCCAGCCTGGGTGCAGTGACCAGGGTGCAGAGCGAGACCCTGTCTCAAAAAAACAAAACAAAAACAAACAAATGAACAAAGAAAAAACACCTCAAACCAGGACCCTTTTGAGGATGAAAGGAGGCACCATTAATAATCGTGCCGGGACAACAGACAATCAACAGGGACACAGGGCCTTGTGCATAGGAACGAGGCCTAGAGGCAGTGCTGCTTAAGAGCCAAGTGCATGGGCCCTGGAGTTCCAGAGTCCTGGGTTCAAATGTGATCTCCACCCTTCCTAGCTGTGACGATGGGGCAAGGCAGTGGCCTCTCTGTGCCTCAGTCTCCTCATCTATAAAATGGGAATGGTGGTGCCCATCTCATGGGATGTGCTTGCCCCTTGGAAGCAGTTCCTAAATGTTAGCTATCACTTTCCTTACTGTTCTTTCTATAAAATGGGTTCTTTATTGCTAGAAATCATAAATAAAACAAGGTTTGTTGAGAAGGACAAAGCCCATACTCTGAAAGGGGCATCGAACAGTTTTCTGAACACAGGGGGTTCCTGCCCAGGCCTCCGCCCCTCCTCTCTGATGGGTCTGGCCAGGGCACCAGCACCCATCCTCAATCTTCTCAGGACACCAGCTTTGCAGCCCGGGAGCCCCCAGGACTAACCTGATATGATTCCTATGCTCACCTGCTCAAAGCCTGGCTTGTTTAAAGTACAGGATCCTCCTCAGCTGGCTTCTATATAAGCTCTGCTTCCCTCTAACAAGCTCTGCAACCTCCCAGGGACCGTCTTACCGGCTGCAAACGAAGCCACGCAAACTGTGGCTGCCGGGGCCCCTCTCCTCCCAAAAGCCAGGCCAGTGTAACCCGGTCCCCATGTCATGCTGGCTGGGTCAGTGTTCTCTCCTAGGAATCTGAAGCTTGAATGGGGGAGAAACAGGAGTCCAGGAGTCGCTGCAAATGAGCCATATGGACAGTCGTGGGCACCAAAGCTCAGGGCTTTTGAACTTTCTTGTCCAAACTTGCAGGTAAGTCCTGGAAACAGAGACCTTTGCCTCTCCACCCGGACTGGGCTGTCCTGGAAACAGAGACCTTTGTCTCTCCACCCGGACTGGGCTATCCTGGAAACAGAGACCTTTGCCTCTCCACCCGGACTGGGCTGTCCTGGAAAGGTACAGATGGAAAGGATGAAAAGAATGGCACTGGCCGGGTGTGGTGGCTCACACCTGTAATCACTTTGAGAGGCCAAGGCGGGCAGATTACTTGAGGCCAGGAAGTCAAGCCTGGCCAACAGGGCGAAACCCTGACTCTACTAAAAATACAAAAATTAGCTGGGTGTGGGGGTACGTGCTGGTAATTCCAGTTACTTGGGAAGCAGAGGTTGCAGTGAGCCAAGATCATGCCACTGCATTCCAGCCTGGGCAGCAGAGCAAGACCCTGTTTCCAAAAAAAAAAGAATGACATTGGCTGCATTTAATTGGCACCCATTTAATTGGGTGCTGGGGAGTCAGAATCGAATCAGATGTAGTCCTTATGTCACTTTTCTTATAGACCAGTGGGAAGGCAAACGCTGTACCACAAAATCAGCTCTACAGTTAAAAAAGTAAAGCTGGCTGGGCGTGGTGGCTCACGCCTGTAATCCCAGCACTTTGGGAGGCCAAGGCGGGCGGATCACGAGGTCAGGAGATTGAGACCACCCTGGCTAACACGGTGAAACCCCGTCTCTACTAAAAATACAAAAAAAAAAAAAATTAGCCGGGCGGGGTGGCGGGCACCTGTAGTCCCAGCTACTCGGGAGGCTGAGGCAGGAGAATGGCGTGAACCTGGGAGGCGGAACTTGCAGTGAGCTGAGATTGTGCTACTGCACTCCAGCCTGGGTGACAGAGCAAGACTCCATCTTAAAAAAAAAAAAAAAAAAAAAAAAAAGTAAAGCTGTGGAAATAAAGTGCAACTCAAGCAGAAAGGGAAATGAACAGAGGTGATGTATCAGTCAACTGTTGTCATATATATGCTGTGTAACAAATGGACATCATTCAGTGGCTTACTACTCTAAGCATTTATTTTTGGCTCATGTGTCTGTAGATTTCTGGGGCAGCCCTGCCGATTTCAGCCAGACCTGGCTAGATGGCTCCTGGGCATGAGGTTGGTTAAGGTCTGTCCTGTCTCTCATTCTTCTGGGACCAATGGGCTACCCAGGGAGTAGCTGTGCTAGTGGCAATGGCAGAAGCACAAGAGGGTGAGCCGTGTCACCAAGCCTATGTCAAGGTGCAAGGGCCTGAACCCAATGGGCCAGACTCCAAGGCCTCCTGACCCCATGTCAAGGCTTTGCTGTTTGGTCGCATCTCCAACACATCACTGGCCAAAGCAAATCACATAGCTGAGCCCAAGGGCAAAGGGGCTTGGGGGCAGCTGGCAAGGCCTGCCATTAGGTCTGCGGGTGTCTGTTTTCTGGGCTTGGGGGTCAAGTAGATGGGGGACACCTAGACGGATGGGAAATCTTTTAAAAAATGGGTGGGGTAGAGCCTAGAGATCCCGCAGTAGGAGGGGAGGGAAGTAAATATTTGCAAATGAGAATCCAAATCTCACAGAAGGCTTCACAGAGGAGGTGTCACTTGACCTAAGCCTGGAAGGAGAAGTTAGATTTTTCTAAGTGAAGATGGGTGTTGCACGGTGAGCAGGTGTATGCAAACCTAATCCCAAAGGCCGAGGGAGCTGAGAGGCCGAACACAGAGGCTGACAAATCCAGTTGCTTAGGAACATTTAATAGGGACTTAGAAAAGCCATGTCTCGGGCAGCCAGGAGATGGTGGATCCCCACATTGTTGCCCCCCCGAGACTCAGGGCGTATATACCATAGGGTTATGATAACATATTTATAGTGTTTACAGCACCATAGGTTTATGATACAGATTTACAGTGTTTATAATAACATATTTACAGTAAGTGTGTGCTCTTAACAGTAGATACAAGTAGAAATCTTAGAGGCATTCGTGGAAGTAGGGTTAACCAGAAGTCAACATGACGTATTAGCATCCAGGAGGGAGTTGCTTTGGCCTCCGAGGTGGGATAGGGCACAGCTGTCAAAGGGTTGATGGGGAGGAGAGGCATTGAGGTCCCGCAGCCTGGCACGTCCTTTCCTTGAACACAGTACTTGGGACCCCACACCAGTCATTTTATTTCCAAATTCTAAAACTTCAACTCGGTGTCACCAGATACAAGTTCAAGACACAGTGGTTTTTAGCAAGTCATCGTAATGGAGGGTACAGTGCTTTGTCCCTTTCCTGTAAACTCCATCGGGCCTGAGTCAGTCAGTTGTATAGCCCACTCACTCCCATTTCAGAGTTCCGTCTCCAGCCTTGCAGTCCAGCAGTGACATCCCTGTGAATGTGACCAACTCAGACCTTGAAAAGACTCCTTGATGACAAAGTCACGGTAGCCACGAGGTGAAGGAAAATAACCCAAGAATGGAAAAACCCATTCTAGAAGGACAGGCGGTGGAACAGAGAATCTATACACACAGAACAGGCCAAACAATGGTGGGAACGATGGTTACGGGACAGGATGTAAGTAGTATAAACCTTGACAATGTAAAAATACGAACTCACAAAATTTGGGAGGGGGAAAGAGCTAGGAAGTGGTGGTGAGCTCATTTCCTTATCCTAAATCGTAGGTTGTCAAGAGATGCCATCTATAGTTGAAACATGCTGAAAGAATGAATCCAGCTGCTTAATATTTTTCTTTCCTTTAGAGAAATAATTTAGAACCAGAAGAAGCAGCATCATTATTTGCAGCTTGGTAATTTCTTTAGTTACATTTAAGTTGCCTTTTGTTCTGTTAAATTTAAGTATGGCACTTTTTCTAAAAAGGGTATGTATTGTATGAGCCCATTTTGGTTAAAAAAACTCCTATGAATATGTGTGTAGAGAGATGTCTCCATCCATGTTTCCTGGGTGTCAGCCATGATTATTTCTGGGGTGCTGGATTTCCGGACCACTTGAAATTTTTGTTTTTGGTATTCTTCGGTGTTGCTTGAATTTCTTATAATGAGCATGCACTATTTTTATCAAAGCGAAGCTTTTTTAAAAAATTAAAATACATTTCTGGAAAAGAGAGAAAAAAAAAAACACGTGTTCCTTTGCCAGGCTTCTATCTCACTGGGATCCATGGGGACCCTTCCCAGGGGCTGCTCAGAGCCCACCTCTGCAGGGTGAGGGGTGCGATTCATTTCCGCACCCCTCACCCTGGTGATCGGCGTGGTCGGGGGCCAGGGGTGCACAGGGGAGGGAAATTTGTGAGCAGACCCTGAAGGATACACTTTGGAGCCCTGGTTCTCAGCCGGTGAGGTCAGGAGGCCTTGATATCAGGCCCATTGGGTCCGGGCTTTGTGCTTCCACTGTTTAGTTGGGTGACAGAGCCTCTATGGGCCTGTTTTCTCATCTGTAAACTCAAGAAGTCATCCTTGGCTAGGGGCAGTGGTTCACGCCTGTAATCCCAGCACTTTGGGAGGCCAAGGCAGGTGGATCACCCGAGGTCAAGAGTTCGAGACCAGCCTGGCCAACATGGTGAAACCCCATCTCTACGAAAAATACAAAAACCAGCCAGGTGTGCTGGCACATGCCTGTAATCCCAGCTACTCCAGAGGCTGAGGCAGGAGAATCGCTTGAACCCGGGAGGCGGAGGTTGCAGTGAGCCAAGATCACACCACTGCACTCCAGCCGGGGCGACAGAACGAGACTCTGTCTTTGGGGAAAAAAAAAAAAAAAAAAGTCATCCATGCCCTGCCTCATTTTCAGGTTGATGTAAGGGATGTGCGTGGTGCTGTCACAGGGTTCAGCCTGGGAGGCCACATGGGTCCCTGGCTTCATGCAGGAATTCAAAAGCAAGCTGACAAAGTGATAGCAAGTTTATTAAAAAAGTAAATGAATAAAAAAGGGGCTACCCCAGCAGAATGGGCTACTTGACTTAGTAGACTTATGGTTATTTCTTGATCATACGGTAAATGAGGAGTGGATTATTTATGAGTTTTCCAGGAATGGGGTGGGAATTTCCTGGAACTGAGGGTTCTTCTTCCTTTTAGACCATATAGGGTAATTTCCGGACGTTGCCATGGCACTTGTGAACTGTCACGCGCTGGTGGGAGTGTCTTTTAGCAACTAATGTATTATAATTAGTGAATAATGAGCAGTGAGGACAACCAGAGGTCACTTTCGTCATCATCTTGGTTTTGGCGGGTTCTGGCAGTTTCTTTATTGCATCCTGTTTTATCAGTGTGATCTTTGTGATCTGTATCTTGTGCCGACCTCCTGTGACTTTGAATGCCTAAGCTCCTGGGAATGCAGCCCAGCAGGTCTCAGCCTCATTTTACCCACAGCCCCTGTTCAACATGGAGTCACTCTGGTTTGAACGCTTCTGACGGTGCAGTGTCTGGTAGTCCGGGTGGCCACTAGGGATACTTATTACTCCATATCATACAATTCAATTCTAGCCAACACCACTGCCAGCCCAGTTCAAAGGCTAAAGTTGAAGGGGTCCGGGGCGCTCTCTGTTGTGTTCTGGGTCCTAAGAGCCACTCTTATAGTTGCAGCTCCACCTAGTGTCCACATCAGGACATAGCAGCATATAGCTGGTTTGTTGTAAACCCCGATTTCCATACCTGCCTACCGTACAGCTTTATTAGGCAAAATGGACCAAAAAGATCTTCTTTTATTTTTATTTTTAATTTTTTTTGAGACAGAGTTTTGCTCTGTCACCCAGGTTGGAGTGCAGTGGTGCGATCTCTGCTCACTGCAACCTTTGCCTCCTGGGTTCAAGCAATTCTCCTGCCTCAGCCTCCCTAGTAGCTGGAATGACAGACGCCCACCCGGATAATTTTTGTATTTTTGGTAGAGATGGGGTTTCACCATGTTGTCCAGGCTGGTCTCGAACTCCTGACCTCAGGTGATCCCCCAGCTTCAGCCTCCCAAAGTGCTGAGATTACAGTCTTGAGCCACTGTGCCTGGCCCAAAATGAGATCTAAAATCAATCCTTCCAGATCTAAAATTTAGTATTTCAAAACAAGTATACAAATTCAGTACTTTTCAAGTTCAAGTATCCTGTGTTTGAAAGGATGGCAGAGGAGGAGGAACTGGAGGAGGAGGAGGAGGAGGGGTGTGGAGGATGAGGAGGGGTGTGGAGGATGAGGAGGGGTGTGAAGGAGGAGGGGGAGGGGTGTGAAGGGGGAGAGATGTGGAGCAGGAGGGTTGAGGAGGAGGGATGTGGAGAGGAGAAGGGGTGAGGAGGAGGGGTGAGGCAGAGGAGGGGTGTGGAGGAGGAGGAGGGGTGAGGAAGAGGCATGAGGCGGAGAAGGGGTGTGGAGGAGGAGGAGAAGGGGTGAGGGGGAGGCGTGAGGTGGAGGAGGGGTGCGGAGGGGGTGGAGGGGGAGGGATGTGGAGCAGGAGGGGTGTGGAGGAGGAACCAAGGGGAGGAGGAAGGGTTTGGAGGAGGACAAGGGGTGAGGAGGAGGAGGGGTGTGGTGGAGGAGTGGTGAGGAGGAGGAGTGAGGAGGAGGACAGGTGAGGAGGAGAAGGAGTGAGGAAGGAAGGGTGTGGAGGAGGAGGAGGGTTGAGAAGGAGGGGTATGGAGGAGGAGAAGGGGTGTGGAGGAGGAAGAGGGTTGCGGAGGAGGAGGCGGGGTGTGGAGGAGGAAGAGGGTTGCGGAGGAGGAGGCGGGGTGTGGAGGAGGAATCGTGTGGCGAGAAGGGGTGTGGAGGAGGAGGGGTCTGGCGGAGGGGTGTGGAGGAGGGGTGAGGGGGGAGAGGTGAGGAGGGGGGAGTGGAGGGGGTGTGGTGTGGTGGTTGAGGAGGGGTGAGGAGGAGGAGTGGGTGTGGAGGAGGAGGGGGGAGTGGAGGGGGTGTGGTGTGGTGGTTGAGGAGGGGTGAGGAGGAGCAGTGGGTGTGGAGGAGGAGAGGTGTGGAGGGGGGCGGGGTGTGGAGTGGTAAGGGTGTGGAGGAGGAGGTGGGGTGTGGAGGAGGAGGAGGGGTGAGGAGGGGTGAGGAGGGGTGTGGAGGAGGAGGGGTGAGGAGGGGTGTGGAGTAAGAGGAGGATTGTGGAGGAGGAGGGGTGAGGAGGGGTGGAGGAGGAGGATTGTGGAGGAGGAGGGGTGAGGAGGGGTGTGGAGGAGGAGGATTGTGGAGGAGGAGGGGTGAGGAGGGGTGTGGAATAAGAGGAGGATTGTGGAGGAGGAGGGGTGAGGAGGGGTGTGGAGGAGGAGGATTGTGGAGGAGGAGGGGTGTGGAGTAAGAGGAGGATTGTGGAGGAGGAGGGGTGAGGAGGGGTGTGGAGGAGGAGGATTGTGGAGGAGGAGGGGTGTGGAGTAAGAGGAGGATTGTGGAGGAGGAGGGGTGAGGAGGGGTGTGGAGGAGGAGGATTGTGGAGGAGGAGGGGTGTGGAGTAAGAGGAGGATTGTGGAGGAGGAGGGGTGAGGAGGGGTGTGGAGGAGGAGGGGTGAGGAGGGGTGTGGAGGAGGAGGGGTGAGGAGGGGTGTGGAGTAAGAGGAGGATTGTGGAGGAGGAGGGGTGGGGAGGGGTGGAGGAGGAGGATTGTGGAGGAGGAGGGGTGAGGAGGGGTGTGGAGGAGGAGGATTGTGGAGGAGGAGGGGTGAGGAGGGGTGTGGAGGAGGAGGATTGTGGAGGAGGAGGGGTGAGGAGGGGTGTGGAGTAAGAGGAGGATTGTGGAGGAGGAGGGGTGAGGAGGGGTGTGGAGTAAGGAGGATTGTGGAGGAGGAGGGGTGAGGAGGGGTGTGGAGTAAGAGGAGGATTGTGGAGGAGGAGGGGTGAGGAGGGTGTGGAGGAGGAGGGGTGAGGAGGGGTGGAGGAGGAGGATTGTGGAGGAGGAGGGGTGAGGAGGGGTGTGGAGTAAGAGGAGGATTGTGGAGGAGGAGGGGTGAGGAGGGGTGGAGGAGGAGGATTGTGGAGGAGGAGGGGTGTGGAGTAAGAGGAGGATTGTGGAGTAGGAGGGGTGAGGAGGGGTGTGGAGGAGGAGGGGTGGAGGAGGAGGATTGTGGAGGAGGAGGGGTGAGGAGGGGTGTGGAGTAAGAGGAGGATTGTGGAGGAGGAGGGGTGAGGAGGGGTGGAGGAGGAGGATTGTGGAGGAGGAGGGGTGAGGAGGGGTGTGGAGGAGGAGGGGTGAGGAGGGGTGTGGAGGAGGAGGGGTGAGGAGGGGTGTGGAGTAAGAGCAGGATTGTGGAGGAGGAGGGGTGTGGAGGAGAAGAAGGATTGTAGAGGGGGAGTGGGTGTGGAGGAGGAGGGGTGTGCGGGAGGAGGAGAGGTGAGGAAGAGGAGGTGTTTGGAGGACAGCTGGTCTCCAGCTCCATGGTGGTGATGGGGGCTGAGCTCCAAGAGAAGGAAGCTGCTATCAACAGTTTGGAAGAATTTGCGGATTTTTCGAGCCCCTACTGTGTGCCAGGCGCTGGGGAAGTGGCACACAAGTAAACAGGCCCCTGTGCTTGCAGAGTTTGGAGCCCTGTGGGGAAGCTGGATGTCAATTGCAGGTGGACCCGCATCTCCAGAAAACAAGGGGTGGGGTAGGCATGAGCACTGGCTGATAGGCAGGTGGGGAGAGGGCAGAGCATGAGGGTCGTCTGCTTGGAGGGCTGGAGAAGCTGGTTTGGGACGGTTGATGGAAGGAAGATGGTGGAGGGGAGGATGATAGGAGACAGGCATGGCCTGGGTGATAGAATATGGAGAAAAGCCTTACTGGAGCCAGAGAGGATTTTGGAGGGAGGGAGTGGCCGAAGGGTCAGGCTGTGGCTGACATCAGAGGGCCTCGGACAGAGGCAGGAGAGTAGGGAATCCTGGAGGGCTCTCTGGGGCTGCGGGCAGAAGGAAGCTGAGCAGGAGTGCTCCTCCAGGAGAGGCAGGACACAGGTCTGTGGCAGGAGGGGTAGCCGGCGGGGAAAGGAGAGTTTTCTGTTTGTTCTGAGGAAGGAGACTGGGCATCTTCACAGGCTGATGGGGAGGCGCCATCAGAGAGGGCTAAGTAGAAGGCCCTAGAACATCAGCAAGGCCTTGGGGCAGGTCAGGTTGACGTGGAAACAGGACCTCGTAAGGCATACGGACGCTGGGGAAGGCGCGAGGGACCGTGGGGAGCAGGTGGGACACGGAGGGAGCTGGCCCAGGTGGCCTGGATGGGAGGCAAGAAGGCCTCAGGTGGTCTGATGAGCCTTGAGGAGAGGAGGGCGTGGGTGCCCCAGGCGGCAGGAGAGGGCTGGGTCAGCACAGCCTAGACGTGCTGGTTCTTCCCGCAGGGCTCCCAGCAACGGAACGCTCAGCCCGAGTGACGTGGAGAGAAGCTAGGAGAGGACGGGCAGGCTGAGCAGAGGGGACAGGAAGAATTCTCAGTGCGGTCAAAGAACAGGGTGTGTGTAGACCAGAGCGGAAATGGGGGCTCAGGAAGTTACAGTCAGAAACAAGATTTCCAAGTAAGAAAGATTTCAGGAGACAGTCACCTTTATGACAAGTGCTGGATGTGGCTGTTCACACTGAACCCTGCTGGGATGGGGGTCTGGGGAAGGGACAGGGCTAGAGGCCATCCCAGGGCAGAGCATCTGGTGGAGGAAGGGCGGTGGGCAGGGGTTTGGAGTGGGTGCTGGCTGCAGGGACAGGAGACCCAGCTGCCTCCAGCTAAGGGAACTGAGTGCCCCTCCACATATAACAAGAAGGCCTGACCCACAGCCGGTACGGGGCCTGCCTTGCCAAGGCTCCAAATCCTAGCTGCAGGCTGAGCTGTGCAGGATGTGGTGAGAGCAAGGCTCCCCACCAACCCCTCACTCAAGTGAACAAAACCACCACCAAATGCAGAGACAACCTCATTGTGCTGCTTTTAATTACGAAAGATGTAAAATGATGCATTATAAAACTTGGAAGCAACTTTATACAAATTCCAATCTTTAAATATGGTTGAACAGGGTGCCCTGGGGGTTAGGACACTGGCAGGAAGTCTGATTAGTTGCTGGGATGGTCCCATCCACGAAGCACTGGACACATGCTGGGAACCATCTGTGCATAAATCAGAAGAGCCAACAAGAGTGGGAATGGGAAAGGTCTGCAAATACGCATATGGACTTGAAGATACAACACCAGCTCAGGTAATACACAGCAGGCAGAGGAGAAATGAAACAGGAGAAACAGGACAAAGGAGAACTCATGACATGCTCAAGAAACCCTTCTCCTAACGCCCTATGTCCTAAAACCCACAACCATACAGAAAGAAAAAATGGAAATGCAGACAGGCTTTTAGTTCTATGCTGTTTAACTGCTATAAGTGAGAGTAGTACAATGGTCGATTTCTTGTGACAAAACTAAATATTGAAAAATAGTTTATTCTGAAGTATGCAGCTGCTTCAAATGCTGAGGACCACAGCTGGTTTTGTTACAAAGGCCGCAGTGACTGCAGGCTCACGTGCTGTGGGCCAGGGTGACCCTGCCCGTGGTGAGTCCTCCACACCTTCTAGGCAGAGTGGGTTGTACAATGCCCAAAACCTTTCATAAGAAAAGATCGGACTTACAGACCTAAGGACAAATTGAATTCAGTGCTAAACCATATTGCCCCCAGTATACGCCCCCAATAAATCACTTCCCCTGGAGGCCAGTTTTCATAAGTCACCTGGAGAACGCCTGTGGGGCAGTAGGGTTCACTGTGTAGGTCTTGGGGTCTCCCATTGCCAGGCAGGGTGGCTGCTGTGCAGACAAACTGAACTGGGACCCGGATATGACAATACCCACGGGTAAGGCACCATGTGAAGAGTGACTATGCTGAGACCTGTTTTATAAAAACACAACTCTTATAACATCAGCACCATCCCCTGTTGAGAGTGAGATCAGGTTTGGGAGCCCTTTGACACAGGAGCTGGTTTCTTTTGGCACATGGGGTGCTGGGTAGCATTGCGACTAAAGGCTCTTTAACAAAAAGCCACCCCCTCTGAGATCTTGAGCACAAAGGGATCTGAAAGTGTAACTGGGAACAGGGCTGGCCAGGGCAGGCCAGCAGGCCCTTCCTGAGCTGGAAATCAGGCGAGGAGGACTCTGGTTTGATTTCCCAATTCCACAGCAAAGATTTGGGGCAAATGTGAAACAGGAATACTTGGATTCCAGAGGAAGGTGGAGGGGCACCCCATGAGGGTTATTTTAAAGATTAGAGGCAAGGTCAGAAGATAGATTAGATAGATAGAAATGGAATGAGGTCTGGAGAGGCTAACCAGCCCAGGGTCTTGTGACGACTCCTTTTACATAAGTGACGACTCCTTTTACATAAGGGACAGGTGTGCCAGATTCAGACCCTCATTGTACAGCCTTGCTCCTGGGTGGAGCAGTCCAGCGACCCTCAGTACACTCCAGGGTCTCCTGGAAGGGCAATGGCTGTCCAAGCAAAGGTCCTGGCATCTTCCGTCTCTCCTTCAGGGTTCTCCTCCTCTCCACCCTGTCCTCTCACAGCCTAGACCCCTCCCCTGCAGTGCTCTGCCCCCTTCAAACCTACTGGCTTCACCCAAGTTAGAGGAGGCAGGCGGTGGTGGAAATCTGGCCCATCTATTTTATGAGAAGGCATTAATGACTAATGATGGTTCCATGAATTAGGCCTTCGTTTTACTATAAACTATTTTTTCAACCTCAAAGAATGAATCTCTACTTGAAGCAATTTAGAGCCAAACATGGATCTGACAAGAAAGATCTTCCTGGGTGGGGCCCAGCCAGGGTCCCTCAGGGCCCTCACCTGCTCAGCTCGTCCGGATGTACTCAGAAGACAGCTCCCACCCACCCGCGTGGAGCACAGCCCAAGGAGAATGCAGTGCCCGGCCTCACTGTGATTTGGTCACCTAGTGTTAAAAGCATATTAAAGTGCACGCTTCACCATAGGCACGAGTGCTAGAAAAGCTAAAGCTCTGAGAAGATCTGGCAGGGAAGGGGGATAGCTACAGGTGAGCCTGCCTTAAGGCATGGCGGACGCACTCATTCATCATGCGCTGCACACATGGTTCTGCAGCACTCACTCCAGCACACGAGTGTGCTGCCACGCACGTGTTAGGTGCTATGGGTTCAACAATGAATAAGGCACTGTCCCTGCCCTCAAGGAGCTTACAGTCTAGGGGGGTGACATTAAACTCCCAGCCCACAGAGACACAGCTCTGGGGAGGGATGGGGAAGCTCAGTTGCTCGGTGGGTGTGGTTGGGACCTCAGCAGCTCCCTCTGGCTGCTCTTAGTGGGGAGGTCTGTACTTGTCTGGAGTTTGTCTGGAGGCCACTGAGTGTGAGACACCTGCAGTCCCCGTCCTCCTTCCCCACCCCCCGAGGAGGAGCGCGGTTCTCTTCAGGCTCACCAGTGCCGGGAGACTCTTTTCAGTGATGGATAAAATGGTCTTCCTCTTCCTCTGGTCCATAAGGAAAAGGTGTACTTTTCTGAAGCAGCAGAAACCACCTGGGAGAAAATGAAAATTAGCCTTCAGTCTGCCTCACTCAAGCCTGCTCTCGGACTTGTGGTAAAAACTTCATGTAATTCAGGCATGGGAGAGAGCCGTGGAGTCCACTCAGCCTGGGAATGTCCCCTGCTGGAGGACCTCGCCCTCCGGGTCAGGTCACAGCAGGCATCGAGGTGCCCTCTCCGGTGCCGCCGAGCCAGGCTGAGCCTCCCACTCCGGGCCCACCTTGGGTGCGGACGGAGATCAGTGGTTCTGAGCACTACACAATGCTACGGAGGCCTCCAGTGACGACAGTATTTCCTACTCCCACACATCGGCTGACTGGATGGCCAGTAAAAAGATGCCGTGGAGATGAGCTTTCCAGTTTATGGGAAGCTCCAAGCAGCCTGCCTGCTGCAGCACGACTTTCGCCACAGGCGGGAGAGGCAGTACAAAGCTGTGTGACCTGGAGGAAGCCACAGTGTCTGAGATGGGACCTCATCTGAAAGCCTGGAGCCGCGGCATTGCTTCCTTCTGTTTCAAGATAACGAAAGCCCGCGGTGTCAGCTGGCTCCATTCTATTTTGGCTGTTGCAGAAAAACATTCTTCTGTTCCACTGCCTTCTGTTCACAGTCTGTCAGCTCGAAACGTCTCTTCAACAGAGGGGTCCAGCAGGCCCATGCTGGAGTCACTTAACATGTTGAGTCCGTCCAGGCTCAGGGGTTCAATCTGCAGCTCCTCTTCCAGTGGAAATGGAGTGTCCACGTTCAGGCTGACCTCAGGCAGGCCTGCCAGCGCACTGTTGAGGTCTTTGAACAGGCTGGTGCTGGAGTCTTCTGAAGGGAGTGGCCAGAAGGGAAAACAGTGCAGTTAAGAGGTGTGAAGGCTCCAGGCTACTAAGCAAACCCAGCTGATGACAGTCCCCTAAACTGCTCTCCCACACATCCTGGCCACCCCCAGGCCCACAGTTCTTGCCCTGGAATCTACATTCTTGTCAGTCAGTTGCACAACTCCCAGTTTTTGCAGGTTTTTTTCCTTTTGAACAGTCAGTCATCAGTCACCTAAGATGAAATCTTTCTTTTTTTTCTTTTTTTTTTGGAGACGGAGTCTCGCTCTGTGGCCCAGGCTGGAGTGCAGTGGCACAATCTCGGCTCACTGCAAGCTCCACCTCCCGGGTTCACGCCATTTTCCTGCCTCAGCCTCCCGAGTAGCTGGGACTACAGGCGCCCGCCACCACGCCCAGCTAATTTTTTTTTTTTTGTATTTTTTAGTAGAGACGGGGTTTCGCCATGTTAGCCAGGATAGTCTCGATCTCCTGACCTCATGATCCGCCCACCTTGGCCTCCCAAAGTGCTGGGATTACAGGTGTGAGCCACCGTACCGGGCCAGATGAAATCTTTCAGAAAAGGCTTTGACTACCAGGCCCACTGCACTGTGTCACGGTCTCTGAGGCTGGACACCTGCATCTCAAAAAGTCAAGTCGACCCAGGGAACGTTCGCTTTTTGCTTTATATAATATTATGTTGTTTAAACTATCTTATGAAGGTTCCTAAACACAAAACAACATAAAAGCAGTAAAGAAGCTGAGGGGTGGCTCACTCACCTGGCAGGATGGTGTTCGGGAGACTCCCGCAGTTGGAATACGGGCTTGGTCTCAAATGAAAAGAGTCCTGCAGTTCTCGGGAACCTTGTTGCACCAGAGGCACCTGGAAGCATCAAAGGTCACGTGAGGAAAGCCACACCTCTGTTTCCAAGGAGGAAGTGAGTATTGCAATGTGCTCCCAGAGCAAAACCTGACTTGCAAACTAATACATATTCCCTTCTTTCCAGGATCCCCGAGTGCTTTGCTCTTGTGGTAATGCATGCACAATATTCTTGTCAGGCAGGCAGACGCTGGGGTGGAGGAGGGGTCCCTGAGGTCCACAGCGTGGTGACTTTTCCCCAGCCCACTACACCATCCCAAGAGCCACCAATGCTCATGGTTTCTGTGGCCCCTCAGACATCTCTCCTCGGCCTCACCAAGACCTTTGCAAACTGCCTTCTGTGGGAACCCTTCAAAGGCTCTGTCTATAACCAAGGAAGTATGGACTCTTTTCCTCCTTGGTTTCTTTCTTCCTTTTTTTCTTTAAAGATAGGGTCTCTGTTGCCCAGGCTGGAGTGCAATGGCGCCATCTCGGCTCACTGAAACCTCCAGCTCCCAGGCTCAAGCGATCCGTCCACCGCAGCCTCCCAAACAGCTGGGACCACACGCCACCATGCCTGGCTAATTTTTGTATTTTTTGTAGAGACAGGGTCTTGCTGTATTTTACCCAGGCTGGTCTCAAACTCCTGAGTTCAAGTAAGCCACTGGCCTCGACCTCCCAAAGTGCTGGGATTATGGGTGTGAGCCACTGCACCTGGCCTCTTCCCTTGTTTCTAGAAAACTGAGAAAGGGGAAGCCTTTCCTTTTCACACTCAGAAGGAGGAAACTCAGGCAAGCTCCTCCCTATGAGAAAGCCTCTATGAGGACTGGTTATAACTGGGGCCAATTTTAGGTTCCTTTCCTAAAATTAATTTTCTAAGCCATTTAAAAAAAAGTCTCAAGAAGTGTGTATCATTTTTCAGGGAGACACTGATTCTCACCCAGACTAAAATGGCTCTTTAGGAAACAGGGAGGCAAGGAGGATTGGTTCTTGCCACAAAGCTGCATCCATGGGCTGCTTAGGAAACAGCTATCTTAATTTATTTTATTATTATTATTATTTTATTTATTTATTTTTTTGAGACGGAGTCTTGCTTTGTCGTCCAGGCTGGAGTGCAGTGGCGCGATCTCGGCTCACTGCAAGCTCTGCCTCTCGGCTTCACGCCATTCTCCTGCCTCAGCCTCTCAAGTAGCTGGGACCACAGGTGCCCGCCACCACGCCCGGCTAATTTTTTTTGTATTTTTTAGTAGAGACAGGGTTTCACCGTGTTAGCCAGGACAGTCTCGATCTCCTGACCTCATGATCTGCCCGCCTCAGCCTCCCAAAGTGCTGGGATTACAGGCGTGAGCCACCGCACCCGGCTATTTTATTATTATTAAGTTCTTGGCCAGGCGCGGTGGCTCACACCTGTAATCCCAGTGCTTTGGGAGGCCAAGGCGGGTGGATCACTTGAGGTCAGGAGTTCAAGACTAGCCTGGTCAACATAGTGAAACCCCGTCTCTACTAAAAATATAAAATTTAGCCGGGTGTAGGGGTGCACGCCTGTAACCCCAATTACTCAGGAGTCTGAGACATGAGAATCGCTTGAACCCAGGAGGTGGAGGTTACAGTAAGCCAAGATCATGCCACTGCACTCCAGCCTAGGAGACAGAGTAAGACTCTGTCTCAAAAAAAAAAAAAGGTTCAGGAACCTGTTCAACCCTTCTTCCACTCCTTAATCCATTGGAGGGCCCAGTCCATACTTATTGAATACTATAAAATCTAGAATATTAAAAATAGTTAATATTAGGGAGAAACTAAACTGTAAAAGAAAGTGGCCGAGTTGAAAATACCTTACAGAATGCACTCCCCTCACTCCCCAGGACTGAGCTCTCCCCAGGAGGCCACACGCTGTGCTGGGTGCACCAGCCTGGGTGCAGGCAAAATGCGGCGCCACCTTCTGACTCTGCGGTGGGAGCAGGCGCCTCTCTCCCTATGCCTCAGTTGCAACATGAGGGCACTGAGGAGGCGGGTGCTGTGTCCCTTCCGGTGTTCATGATTTTACAGTTCTACGAGAGTGTCATCAAAAGTCTCCTGCCAATTGTTCCAGTAGTTCCTCTGCTGAAGCCTGATACTAGATAAGGCAGCCAGAGCCAGCATTTTAGGGCCAAAGAGGATGAAAGGGTCTTCTAGCCACAGCACACATCCAGAACCAGGGAAGTGGCATGTGTGCTCTGCTTGGTTCTGAGTTCTACACAATGAACAGCCTAAATGGTACAGTTTATGCACAAGGGAGGAGAAGGCAGGGGCGATCACCCACCTGTTGAGGAAAGGCAGGGCCTGGCCTCATGGGCTGCTGGTCAAAACCCACATCTGGGAAGAAGGTGGTCAAAGATGAACCCTTCAGGGAATAAGGAGATGACCATTTAGCTTGGAACTCAGAGCAAAACAAGCATTCCCTCCGCACCAACGGTCCTGCCAGGACTCACCTGGGCTGGGAGAAGCTGAAAGTCTGACTGTGGCAGTGAGGAGGCTGCCTGGGGCTGCTGGGCAGGGGCCTCAGGGGCGCGGGGCTGCTGCAGGAGGGGCTGGGTGAGCTCCTGGGGCGCAGGGTAAGGGGGTGGCGGGGACACCTGGGCTTGAGCTTCTGTGGACAGGAAGGAAAGTTGGCTTCGGTCTGAGGACACCATCTGCAAAACAAACACACAAAGCCACTAATGAGCTTCTGCGTTTCTGGCGTTAAGTCCTTCAGGATTAGGAAATGTCAGAGTGAGAGGAAGCCTGAGATTTTCCTCACCGCGGTGTTCTGTGCAATGCTGTGAGAAGCCCGTTTCTCTTCCTTCAAAGTATATCTCAAATTTTACTTCCCCACAAAGCATGTTCCATTCAATGACAAGTTCTATTGTCTTAAAAGAACTAAACAAGAAAACAGCCAATTTAACCAATTTCCTTTCAGTTTTCTCCGTGAAAATCATGTTTTGTTTTGTTTTGTTTTTTTATAGCCATGTCTTCTGGTTAAAAGTGGAAGATTGAAAAAGGCCCTTAGCTCTGCCATTCCCAAATCCTGTTAAAACAAGACACTACAACAACATTAACAAGCAATAAGCATTAATAAATAACACTAAACAACAGCACAGAACACTAAATGATAACAAACAACACGAGGACAAAGATAATGGGAGAGAAGAAAATGGCAACAAAAGCTGGAAAATGAGAAGCAGATGGCCCGGTGGTAACTGGCTTAGCAGAGCTGAGAAAACCCGATGCTAAGCTGGCAGTGAGGAAAAACCAAGAGGCAATCTCACTGCCAGCACTCAGTCCCCACAGGCCTCTGGGACTGGGGACAGCAGGGAGCAGGGGGTGAAGCTAAAACCAGGAGGTTCTGGTCAAAGTTTGTGTAAGGGGCAGTTGAACCTGCAAAGCCCTTGCCTTGAGTGTGCTTCTGTGCACTGGCCCCCACCACCCTGCCGCCTGCCAGGAGACTGGAAGGTTCTACTCCTGAGATAATAAAACTAAGGGTCTCTGAATATTAGAAGGTGAGGCACTTTACTGAAAACACAGGGTTTAGAAGAAATTTCTTTTTTATTTTTTTATTATACTTTAAGTTCTAGGGTACATGTGCATAACGTGCAGGTTAGTTACCTATGTATACATGTGCCATGTTGGTGTGCTGCACCCATTAACTCGTCATTTAACGTTAGGTATATCTCCTAATGCCATCCCTCCCCCCACCCCACAACAGGCCCCAGTGTGTGATGTTCCCCTTCCTGTGTCCATGTGTTCTCATTGTTCAATTCCCACCTCTGAGTGAGAACATGTGGTGTTTGGTTTTTTGTCCTTATGATAGTTTGCTGAGAATGATGGTTTCCAGCTTCATCCATGTCCCTACAAAGGACATGAACTCATCATTTTTTATGGCTGTATAGTATTCCATGGTGTATATGTGCCACATTTTCTTAATCCAGTCTATCGTTGTTGGACATCTGGCTTGGTTCCAAGTCTTTGCTATTGTGAATAGTGCCGCAATAAACACACGTGTGCGTGTGTCTTTATAGCAGCATGATTTATAATCCTTTGGGTATATACCCAGTAATGGGATGGCTGGGTCAAATGGTATTTCTAGTTCAAGATCCCGAAGGAATCGTCACACTGACTTCCACAATGGTTGAACTAGTTTACAGTCCCAGCAACAGTGTAAAAGTGTTCCTATTTCTCCACATCCTCTCCAGCACCTGTTGTTTCCTGACTTTTTAATGATTGCCATTCTAACTGGTGTGAGATGGTATCTCATTGTGGTTTTGATTTGCATTTCTCTGATGGCCAGTGATGGTGAGCATTTTTTCATGTGTCTTTTGGCTGCATAAATGTCTTCTTTTGAGAAGTGTCTGTTCATATCCTTTGCCCACTTTTTGATGGGGTTGTTTGTTTTTTTCTTGTCAATTTGAGTTAATTGTAGATTCTGGATATTAGCCCTTTGTCAGATGAGTAGATTGCAAAACTTTTCTCCCATTCTGTAGGTTGCCTGTTCACTCTGATGGTAGTTTCTTTTGCTGTGTAAAAGCTCTTCAGTTTAATTAGATGCCATTTGTTAATTTTGGCTTTTGTTGCCATTGCTTTTGGTGTTTTAGACATGAAGTCCTTGCCCATGCCTGTGTCCTGAATGGTATTGCCTAGGTTTTCTTCTAGGGTTTTTATGGTTTTAGGTCTAACATTTAAGCCTTTCATCCATCTTGAATTAACTTTTGTGTAAGGTGTAAGGAAGGGATCCAGTTTCAGCTTTCTACATATGGCTAGCCAGTTTTCCCAGCACCATTTATTAAATAGGGAATCCTTTCCCCATTTCTTGTTTTTGTCAGGTTTGTCAAAGATCAGATGGTTGTAGATATGTGGCATTATTTCTGAGGGCTCTGTTCCGTTCCATTGGTCTATATCTCTGTTTTGGTACCAGTACCATGCTGTTTTGGTTACTGTAGCCTTGTAGTATAGTTTGAAGTCAGGTAGTGTGATGCCTCCGGCTTTGTTCTTTTGGCTTAGGATTGACTTGGCAATGCGGGCTCTTTTTTGGTTCCATAAGAAGTTTAAAGTAGTTTTTTCCAATTCTGTGAAGAAAGTCATTGGTAGCTTGATGGGGATGGCATTGAATCTATAAATTACCTTGGGCAATATGGCCATTTTCATGATATTGATTCTTCCTACCCATGAGCATGGAATGTTCTTCCATTTGTTTGTATCTTCTTTTATTTCACTGAGCAGTGGTTTGTAGTTTTCCTTGAAGAGGTCCTTCACATCCCTTGTAAGTTGGATTCCTAGGTATTTTATTCTCTAGAAGAAATTTCACGATTGAGTCTTAAGATCTCCACCTTTCTTTCCCAACCCAGCTCTCAGGATGCCAGAATCCAGACATGCCAAGGTGCGACATTGGAAGAGTGTCCTTTAGGGAACCTGACAAGGCCTGAAGAGAGAAAATCTTTTTTTTTGGAGACAGAGTCTTGCTCTGTCACCCAAGCTGGAGTGCAGTGGCATGATCTTGGCTCACTGCAACCTCCACCTCCTGGGTTCAAGCAATTCTCCTGCCTCAGCCTCCTGAGTAGCTGAGATTACAGGAGCATGCTAACACACCTGGCTAATTTTTGTATTTTTAGTAGAGACGGGGTTTCACCATGTTGGCCAGGCTGGTCTCAAACTCCTGACCTCAGGTGATCCTCCTGCCTCGGCCTCCCAAAGTGCTGACATTACAGGTGTGAGCCACCACGCTTGGCCAGAGAAGAATGTAAAACTTATGACACCAGAAGTTTCCTCAAGGAAATGACCAAGCTAGATCATTCTACAATGAAGACCACACTCAGCAGGCCTGCCCACATACACAGAGCTGCCAGCCAGCTTCTCAGTGTCCTTTTTTTTTTTTTTCTCTCATTTACATATTTTTATTTGGAAATGTTTATGTCAGTACAAGGAAACAATTTTGGAGACACTGGATGTCATTAGTTATCATTAGTTTATTATAAAAGAGAAATATGGAGATTATTTACATGATGAAAGATTTCAGAACTTCAGTGGAATGGGCAGCTTCACGTAGATGCCATTTCAATAGTGACTTATTTCAGTCTATGTACTTTCCAAGAATGTCACCATCTCTAAATAGGAAATAATCCTTGTCATCTAGAACTACTTTGGTGCCTCCATATTCTGGGAGAAGAACTTCATCTCCAACTTTCACGCTAACTGGTTGAATCTCTCCACCCTTACCTTTAGAACCCGATCCAACAGCGACTACTGTTGCTTGCAATAGTTTTCCTTGAGATTTTTCTGGAAGCAAAATGCCTCCTTTAGTTACAGTTTCAGCAGCACTCCTTCCAACCAATACTCAAAGAGTGAAAGAAACTTTCTATACGCTTGTCATGCCATGACTCCCTTCGCCTCAGACTCATACTCTGCTCTAGTGTAGAGCCACAAGGAGAGAGCCCCTCAGTGTCCTGTTCTTAAACATGAGCAGAGCACTGAGGATCACCAGGCCCTGAGGAAACCATCAGCCATGAAAGTCAGAGGCCAAAGCAGACACACACAATCTTGGAAAGATGTGTGCAGGAAGAAGTAGTTGTGAAAAAACAAAATCAGCCTGACAATATTTAGGCTACTAAGAAAATCCTTATCTATTAGAGATACATATTGAAATATCTGCAATTTTTAAAAGCAGGGTATGGATGAAACAAGATAACAAGGCTGGCGTGGTGGCTCACACCTGTAATCTCAGACTTTGGGAGGCTGAGGCGGGTGGATCACCTGAGGTCAGGAGTTCGAAACCAGCCTGGCCAACATGGTGAAACCCCGTCTCTACTAAAAATTACAAAAATTAGCCAGGTGTGGTGGTGTGCACCTGTAGTCCCAGCTATTTGGGAGGCTGAGGCCAGGAGAATGGTTTGAACCTGGATGGCAGAGGTTACAATGAGCTGAGATCACACCACTGCACTCCAGCCTGGGCAACAAAGCAAGACTCTGTCTCAAAAAAAAAAAAAAAGTTAATTGTTGAGGCTAAATGATGGATATAGGAGGACTTATTGTATTATGTTCTCTACTCTTAGGCAATTTAGAAAAATTCTATTATAGAAAATAAAGATAAATTCGAAAAAAAAAAAGACCACTAAAAACCTCAGAGAGATAAAAGATGATATTGCATCTGTGGAATAAGTATGATGCTATTAAAAAGGAACACTCAGAGAACAAAAACGAACTCATAGCAATTTAAAAATGAGAGCAGAAATGGAAAACTCAACAGAAGGGTTAGAAGATAAAGCTGAGACACTCTTCCAGAAAGCAAAGCAAAACAAACAAGGAAGCAACCACAGAGAAGCAAAAGAGGAGACAGAGAAAATAAGGATAATAGAGGAAAAGCCCAGAATCGTCAATATTCGTAGAGTTCCAGAGAGAAAGAACAGAGAAAACTGAAGGGAAGAAATCATTGAAGAAATAAAGAACATTTCCCAGAAATGAAGGCTGTGAGTTTCCGGATTGAAGGAACCCACCAAATATGCAGACTCACACCAAGCCACATCATCTTGAAGTTTCAGAACGCTGGGGACAAAAAGATCTCACAAGCCTGGGGTGGAGCAGGGGGATTCCATGCAAAGTGTTAAGAGTCCGAATGGCACTGGATTTCTCAGTGCAACTTACAAGTGAATAGGCAATAGATTCCAAGGGAAAATTATTTCAAATTTAGAATTCTATATTCAGCCAAATAATAATTAAATGGCAGATCAAATAAAGACATTTTAAGTCATACAAAGTCACAGGCACTCTTTCCTATAGAGCTACTAGAGAATTTAGTTTTGAATGTATTGAGAGGAGATCTGCCCAACTCCAAGAGTTGGGGACTGAATTAGTCATACACATAGATACATATAGATAACCAGGCTAACAAAAAAAGACATTAACTCCCAAGAGGAAAAAAATTCTCATTTTCTTGTTTCATAGTATACTATATGTCAACTCTGACTACATTGTAACTATAAAAACACTAAATATTGAGTATTGCTCTAACCAAAATTATAATAAATGAGGAGGGTGGGTAGGAAATTGTGTGTGCGCATGCGCGTACATGTGCGCACATATGTGTGTGGTGGGGTTTGTGGGAGAGTGGAAAGAGAACTAAATTCTAATCTTCATTGGTAGGATGTCATTAGATAATGCCTAACACCAAAAATGTAGAACAAAAAAAGCATAAAACAACATGGTTAGGCCGGGTGAGGTGGCTCATGCCTGTAATCCAGCACTTTGGGAGGCCGAGGTGGGCAGACTGCCTGAGATCAGGAGTTCGAAACCAGCCTGGCTAACATGGTGAAACCCTGTCTCTACTAAAAATACAAAAATTAGCCAGGCATCGTGGCACATGCCTGTAGTCCCAGCTACGTAGGAAGCTGAGGCAGGAAAATCGCTTGAACCTGGGAGGCGGAGGTTTCAGTGAGTTGAGATCGCACCACTACACCCCATCCTGGGTGAAAGAGCAAGACTCAGTCTCAAAATAATAATAATAATAATAATAATAATAACATGGTTATACCAAAGAGATTAGTTAAAATGGTTGACAGTAGCCATCTCTAAGCAGTGAGGAATACACCTAACGAGAGGGGAAAGACAGCTGTTTTTCTATGACAAGTCCTTTAGAACTATTTGACTTTTTAAACTGTGTGCATATAGGGTGTCACTATGTTGCCAAGGCTGGTCTTGAACTCCGGGCCTTAAGCAATCCTCCAGTCTCTGCCTCCTGAGTAGCTGGGATTACAGTCAGAACAACTGTGTCCAGCAACATTCATTTAAAAAAAATCTAAATATTAAACAAAAACATCTGAAAGGGGACACTCTGGCCATACAATCTCTAAAATGTAGCTAAAAAGCAAGAATACTTTTAGATCTTATAAAATAATCTTGCAAAATAAAATTAAAGGCAATTCAATAACAGAAGAACCATGAAAACAATAATTATGGACTAGCCTGGGCAATATGGTGAAACCCCATCTCTACAAAAAAAAAATACAAAAATTAGTCGGGTGTGATGGCGTACACCTGTAGTCCTAGGTACGTGGGAGGTTAAGGTAGGAGGATCACCTGAGCTCAGGGAGTTCAAGGCTGCAGTGAGCTGTGATCGCCGCCACTGCACTCGAGCCTGGGTGACACAGTGAAATGCTGTCTCTAAAAAAAAAATAAGAATTATGGCAGGGCACAGTGGCTCATGCCTGGCACAAGGCACACTGGCTAATTCCAGCCCTTTGGGAGGCTGAGGTGGGAGGATCACTTGAGCCCAGGAGTTTGACCAGCCTGGAAAACATAGGGAGACCCTGTTTCTTTCTTTTCTAATTCTAATTTTTTTTGAGACAGAGTAACTCTGTCACCCAGGCTGGAGTGCAGTGGTGCAATCCTGGCTCACTGCAAACTTCCACCTCCAGGGTACAAGCAATTCTCATGTCTCAGCATCCTGAGTAGGTGGGATTACAGGCGTGTGCCTCCATGCCCGGTTAATTTTTGTATTTTCAGTAGAGATGGGGTTTCGTCATGTTGACCAGGCTGGTCTCAAACTCCTGCCCTCAAGTGATCTGTCTGCCTTGGACTCCCAAAGTGCTAGGATTACAGGTGTGAGGCACACACCCAGCCCAGGGAGACCCTGTTTCTACAAAAAATTTTTAAACATTAGCTAGGTGTGGTGACATGGGCCTGTAGTCACATTTACTTGAAGAATCCCAGCTGAGGCAGGAGGATCGCTTGGGCCCAGGAATTCAAGGCAGCAGGGAGGCGTGATCGTGCAACTGTGCTCCAGCTCGGGCGACAGAGTGACACTTAAAAATTATGAAATGTCCTCTCACCCTTGCCCAGAAGAGATTACGCATACAATCAAGATGCCACGGCTAGTAATTGGTAAAGAGTGACTAATAACAAGATCCTCTAACTCTCTGTTGTGTTCGGTCAACTGTTCCTTCTAAATCATTATTAATTTATGGCGAGGTGGTGAGTAGTTAATGATGCTGTAATAGACAGAGGTTGTGACCAAAGGTTAAAAATACATTCCTTGATGATTATGGTAAGGAGAACCACCTCTGAGTTTAGAATTCATAGGACGTTTCAACCCCTGTGTTTCTATAATGGGCTTTTCTTTTCTTTTGAGACAGGGTCTCACTCTGTTGCCAGGCTACAGTGCAGTGAGGCTATCTTGGCTCACTGCAGCCTTGACCTCCTGGGCTCAAGCGAGCCTCCCACCTCCGCTCTGGAGTAGCTGGGACTACAGGCGTGTGCCACCACACCCAGCTAATTTTTCCATTTTTTTATATGGGTGTGTGACTTTTAAATGTGCCTCTTTCTCAACAGACTTCTTTTCATCCTTTTAAGAGATATAATCCTCAACATACTTAGCATTTCATGAACAATAAAAGTATTGTTTCTCAAATCTGTAGACAATTAGGGAGGAGGTCTAATTCACTATCAAAGCTTCAGGAAGGTATTAAATGTTTTCTTGGCTTTCCCCTATGGCTTAATGTACTTATAGAGTCAATGACTGATCTTCCATGCCAACTTTGAAATCCTAACCTGGTTTCCCTTAGTTGCCTTAGACTTATCTGGATGGCATTCTCTATATCCTACCATTCCTCTCAACCCCAAGTTTGTGAGTTAGTGACTATAGATTGTTAAACATTTGCTTAAAGAGTAATCAACACAGCAAATCTGCTATTATTATAATAAAAAATCATTAATTAGGCTGGGTGCAGTGGCTCATGCCTGTAATCCCAGCACTTTGGGAGGCCACGCTGGGAGGATGGCTCGAGCCCAGGCATTTGAGACCAGCTTGGGCAACATATCGAGACCTTGTCTCTACAAAAAAAATCAAAAAATTAGTCAGGTATGGTGGTGCATGCCTGTGGTCCCAGCTACTCCGAAGACTAAGGTGAGAAGATCGCTTGAGCCCGGGAGGTGAGGCTGCAGTGAGCCGCAATTGTGCCACTGCACTCCAGCCTGGGCAACAGAGTGAGACCCTTTCTCAAAAAAAGAAAAGAAAATCATGAATTCATTCTGCATTATTGACACTTCTGCTCTGATTTCACATATAACAGTGAACAGACTGCACTTGGGACCTCATGGGTGCTTGGTGTAATAATGAGTGTAACCCAAAATAGTAAAGAGGAGGAATGCACTTCCTATATCTTGCAGTCTGTTTCACTGTAGTGGTTGGTCTGTCTGTGTGTGTTTACCTGGGAGGTAGGATATGGGGCCAGTGGGCTGGTTGAAGACAGCTGTCTGCTGAAACCTTGATGTGCTTCGGGGCCGGGAGAAAGCGTGAGAGGGCTGACAGGAGGCTGCCGACGCCGAGACGGGCCGCTCAGGTTTGTGGTGGAAAGAGATGGGTTGCTAAGGGAAAACAGACGGAGCGAAGGGTGAAGAGCAGATGCGTTGGGAACGGATGTCTGTGGGTGGTTATTTAAGGAAGAGGAAAGCACAGTCTTATTGAGCGTGGCTTGGATGGAGGGGTTACTCCGAGAACTCTGGAGACCTGGAAGACAACAAATTCACAAGTTACTTATAATTTCAGACCAAATCTTTTGTATTCCAAAAATGAAAGACAACTGTCTACTGTCACATGCGATGATGATTCTGTAGGTAAAGGAGCTCCTGGACGGCTCTGCTACAGGGACTGCATCCGATGCACCAATGGCAAGGAAAAGATGCCCCTGCACTAACAGAGATGGGGCCACCAAAATGACAATGATGTTTTCCCATGAGGAGGGAGATCATCTCAACAACCCCTAGGTGAACCAAACTAGGCAAACTGGGGTAGCAGAGGCAGATGTTCCAGGTGCTCGGCCCAGACCCAGGGAAAGGACCCTAGGGCTGTACAACAAATTCTGTTTAGAGCCCCTGAAGGTCTCTGTCCCAAGCACACTGCCTGCATCCCCTGCTACCTTTGGAGGACATCCTTTCACGGCGAGTCTTGGCCCTTGGGGAGCTGCCTGGGTGGTTTTTAATTACCCTTAGCACACTAGGGAGTCATAGGAAGGGACACTTCCTGTATCTCCCACCCCAGGGTCCCTCTTTGATTTTCTGGTTCCCAGGAAATTGTTCATCACAGTCTATTCCAACTCAGGGAAAAGGAAGTTTTTGCTGGTGCTTTATTTGGGGGACAGGGGTGAATTTTACCATGAGCAAGGAAATTTGGGGGGGAGATATTTTTGCAGCATAGGCTGCTAGGGCATGAGCTCCGAGAAGCTGGGGATCCTGTCCTATGCCCTGCTAGATCCTCAGCACCTGGCACAGGGCCTGGCACGGAGCAGGTTCGCCCAGTGAATCAATTATTCGGCTGCTGCTGCTGTATCTCAACTGGCAATACCTACGTTTTAAACTTCAGCCCATCTTTCTTGTACCAGCAGTTGGCGTGAGCAGAACTATGTGTTGTTTTGTGTTGACAAAAAATTTAAGTGTTTGATAAAAGTTATGAAAAGGAAGAAATGACAAAAATCCAGCAGCTGGCAAAATTATTATTATTATTATTATTATTTTTGAGACAGAGTCTCACTCTGTCACCCAGGCTGGAGTGCAGTGGCGCGATCTCAGCTCACTGCAAGCTCCGTCTCCCAGGTTCACGCCATTCTCCTGCCTCAGCCTCCTGAGTAGCTGGGACTACAGGCGTGTGCCGAATTTTGCCGGCTGGGCGTGGTGGCTCACGCCTGTAATCCCGGCACTTTGGGAGGCCGAGGCGGGCGGATCACAAGGTCAGGAGATCGAGACCATCCTGGCTAACACGGTGAAACCCCGTCTCTACTAAAAAAATTACCAAAAAAAATTAGCCGGGCGTGGTGGCAGGTGCCTGTAGTCCCAGCTACTGGGGAGGGTGAGGCAGGAGAATGGCGTGAACCTGGGAGGCAGAGCTTGCAGTGAGCCGAGATGGCACCACTGCACTCCAGCCTGGGCGACACAGCAAGAGTCTGTCTCAAAAAGAAAATACAGAAACCTGACATTGGTTCTGACATGTTCTGGATAAAATAATGCTTTTTTTGAGAAGACAACCAGTGACTAAACATAAGATCTTCAGCTTGAAGCAATGTGTCAAAGGCTGCACTGGAAAATGCCAGCTTCCCTGAGACCCAAAGGAGCTATGTGCTGTGCTGCTTTACTTCTGGGACCCTAGACATCTTCATACATTGAGGATTCACCCAAAAGGTGAATTGCCCAGACTCTGAATCTGGGCATAAAGGTTTTGAGAGTTTCTCCTGTGAAGCAAATATCAACTTTCTCCTATGAAGCAAATGTATAAATATCAAAACTGAGACTCAGTCGATGAAAAGCTTTTTACTATTAAGGATACTAAAACGACCCAAAAAACCCAAAAAGCAAAAATAAAGGTGTTCTCTGAAATCAATTCTTCAAACCTAAGATTGTGTTGCACCAGGGAGCATCACTGCAATCACTAGAGAAACTTCCAGGTGACACCCCTGAAGGGGACCACTCTCATTTGGGTGGTGAGTTCTGATTTGCGTGGATGAGTCTCAGAGTGAAAGGCAGCAAACACTCCTTTCACCTGGAGACCATCACTGAGCATCCCTTCCAAATGAAATGCTCCACAACACAATTCTGGGTAGGACTGTTACGACCAGGGGCTGCACTGCACCACTGGGAGTAAGAGGATTATCACCTGCCCTAGACATTGACAAGGGTATGTCAGCGGTGGCCCACGCCTGTAATCCCAGCACTTTGGGAGGCCAAGGCGGGCGGATCACTTGAGGTCAGGAGTTCGAGACCAGCCTGGCCAACATGGTGAAACCCTGTCTCTACTAAAAATACAAAAACGATTAGCCGGGCATCGTGGCACATGCCTGTAATCCCAGCTACCCTGGAGGCTGAGGCAGAAGAATTGCTTGAACCTGGGAAGCGGAGGTTGCAGCGAGCTGAGATCGTGCCATTGCACTCTAGCCTGGGTGACAGAGTAAGACCCCATCTCAAAAAAAAAAAAAAAAAAAGGTGTCAGGCTTCAAACAAATGTAGTCATATTTTCAATATGGGGTCTGAGCTGTGGACAATCAAACCCATAGAGTAACACCCAAGTCCCGTTATGGGTAGCATCTTTATATAGCTAATGCTGCATCTTTAATTGGAACTGTGGGGGATTTCTACTTCATACACAGATATTAAGTATAAATATTTTCATCATATCCACTGTAAATTTTCTAAAATGCAGAATATTGCCTTTAGAAATCTAATGGAAAATGGGAGGAATCCAGAGAAATGGCCTAAATTATAAATTATCATATGTTGATGAGAGCCACTAATACTGTTCAGCCAACACAGAGTGGATGCTTATTTCTTGGCTCCCATATCTTATTCCCCAAGTCCCTGGATAGAGGAGCGAGTGAGGATGATAAGGAATGAGGTTCAGCAGAGCTGCCCCAAATTCATCAACCCAGGAGAAACAGAAACTTCCAAGAAAAATGTCCGCAGGGTCAGGAGATACAAGAAGGCACATTATCATCTCTACCTGAGGTGCAGTCATTCTCATTCAATGATTCACTGAACAGGCCACATGGGTGGGGACCACCTACGATTAAGCCACCAGGTCACTGCTAAGCAGGAGATACTCACCAGAGGAGCTTCTTATACCCAGGTGGGTCATAGCAGCTGGGATGTTGTTCACACTATTCCCCACACTCATACTACTAAAGAGGTGGTCGGTGGTGTCCAGGGAGGCTGGCAGGGGCGTCGAGTAGTGGAGGTTGGTTAGATCTGGCAATGACCCTCCAGTGTTCAAGGTCCCGAGAAAGGGTGAGAGGCCTAGGTTTTGACCATTATGTGGAAAAGCACTGAAAAAAGAAAGATTAAGAATGACTTTCTACAATGTATTTGGCTGTTGGGAAACCAAACATGGCTGAAACCTTTTCCTTGTCAAATAAGAGCAGTGACTATAAAAGACCGAGGTCCTGGTGCGGCCTCTCTGATTCTGAGAAAACGGGTGCTCGGCTTAACTTCTCCGAAACACACATCCTCACCGACTACCTGTGCCCACATTATAGGAATACTAGATTAGGGTCTAGAATAATCAAAACCAGATTAGATTATGGATGCAAAAGTATTCTGAAAATTATAAACCACTCTATAAAATGTGAGGCACTGCTCTCTATTTATGTAGTTCTTTTTGCTAGATTTTTAAGTTATCTTTGCTACCAGAAAAAGTATCTCTGAGTAACTAGCTACCTCCCAATATACCTTCCAAGATACATTTTTAAAATTACAGTCTTCATAAACTTTAAAGTGACAAAGAGATGTTGCCATTCATTCATCAGAATCTGTGGGCTAGGCACTGTGTGCCAGGCAGCTTCATAAACTTTAAAGTGACAAAGAGATGTTGCCATTCATTCATCAGAATCTGTGGGCTAGGCACTGTGTGCCAGGCAGCGGGCTGCGTGTTGGCGGCACCGTGATGAACAAGCAGGGCCAGTGTGTCCAGGGTCAGGCCTGCTCCCAAAATGTACAGGCCTGGAGCAAGAGTATAAAAGAAGGCCCGCATACCATCTGTTTCAATTTTTAAAAGTTATAAATCAAATGAACAAACCCTTACATGAACTTTGTTCTGTGTGTCTATCCTGACATATTACACCTTCATAATAGCCTGCGAGGCCAGATTTACATGTAGAATTCTCGGACTTCTTGGAGTTCTGTGCCAGAATGCACAGGGAGAGACAGCCTGGCCCTCAGTCCACGTCCCCTTCTCTTCCCCCTAGTTCTGTTCTGCGCTGCGGTACGCACATAGCTATCCCAGCCTATGCGGCCAAACTCTGTCCACACCCTGCTGACTCTCTAGCCACCCCCCAGGCCTAGTGGGTGTACACTGGTGGTATGTTCCCTTTGGGAATGAAGCCCTCTCAAGGGCGGGGCCCAGGGAGGGGCCTGCTAGCCAGGTCTGAGAGGACCTTGTTCTTGGAATTCACAGATGGGCAGGAGAGACAGCCTGGGAAAGCAAGTAACTGCAACGTGGCAGGAAGCGCGCTATGCTGGGTTTGCGAAGGGGCGCGTGTAACTAGTGCATACAAGTGACACTGGGAGCACAAAAGCAGGAGTTGTCCATGTCAGGATGGGCTGTGGAGGGGACGGGTTTGCCATGGATGTGACACAGTGTGTGCGTGGAATTAAGAGTAGCTGGGCATGGCTGAGGTGTCAGGTATCAGGGCAGAGGGTGGGGAGGGAGGGTGGCAGATGGGGAGGGAGAGGCAGGAGGGAGAGGACGTGCTGTTCTCAGGAGTCTGGATCAGGGACTGTGGAAACAGGGAGGCCAGGTTAAGCTGGAGAATGGCATTTCAGAAATGTCACTGTGGTTCCAGTGTGGAGGATGGCCTCAGCAGGCAAAAGGAGAGGCAGGGAGAACCAATTAGAAGGACCACCTGCAGTGGTCCAGGGGTGACCTAGGAAAAGAGCAGTGAGGGTGAAGTGGAGGAGAATGCGGGAGAAGGTGCCACCAGCCAGGAGCAGGGGGATGTCATGAATCCTGAGGACACTTCATTCCCTCCTGCACGCATCAGCAGAGCACCTCCCAGGGGCCAGCCACTGGCATCTGGGCTTCAAGAGACTGAGCCATAAGGAACATAACCGGCAACATAATACAATTCAGAAGTGCAGTCATAGAGCCTGGACGGAGGCCATGTGGAGGGAAGCCCAGCCGACCTGAGGAGGCTTCCTTGGAGGACATCTGAGCTGAGTTTAAAGGCTAAAGAATTCAGGTGATCTAGTCAGGAAAAAGATTTCAGGCAAAGCTCACAGCATGGGCAAAAGCAGGGAGGTGTGAGACCACACGGTGTGCCCTCAGAACTGTGAGGATTCAGACCACGGGAGGTTGAGTTTAGGAGGGCTGGTTAGTGGTGGGAGATGGAACTGGAAAAGCAGGTAGAGAGCACCCAAGGCTGGGACTGATGAGAGGATGACACGACGCCAGTGGAAGGCTGGAAGCGGGGTGGGCAGTGTGGCGGGGGAGAGGTATCAGCTTTTCTTAGGACAGCATGGCTAACAGACGTGGGGAAGGGGTCCTGGGGTGCAAGGAGCAGACCCGGAGGTGGAGAGGCACACTGTGACTCTGCTGAACGGTCCAGCAGGAGGCCACGAGCGCAGGGAGGGAGAGGCAGGGTGGACTCTAGAGACAGGGAAGTAGGACTCAAGAACAACTCTGGGGCCTTTGGCCTGGGGACTGGTGGAGCCCCTCACTGAGACAGGGGACACTGAAGATGTGAGCAGATTGGGAATGAGGGCAGGGCTATGGATGAGATCACGAATTCTATTTTGGCTTTGAGTTTTTGCTGAATAGGAAGACATGCAGCAGGGATATTTGTCTCTCAGTTACGTACAGGAGGCAACTGACATTCTCAAGGTTCCACTGAACAGCAGAGGTGGAAGCCAGGGCATGGTGGGTTGAGGATGGGTAAGCAGTGAGGAACACTTGAGAGTAAATATGCTTTCAAAAAGCATGGCTGAGAATTCTGGAAATGAGGGAAAGTTAATGAGCAGAGAAAGGCCTTCACAAATCCAGCGGGAGGAGGGCCAGAGAGTGGTAAAGTGGCCAGCCTGATTAGGAGGGACCCCTGTGTCCCTAGGACTAGAGAAGGGTGGTGACAGGGGAATCAGTGGCAGAAGAGAGCTGAGCACTCACTCCTGCCAGCCTTGCCTCGCTTTTCTTGGTAAAAGTAGGACTGGGCAAACTGTGGAGTTTTGGAAAGAAATGAGGCGGCAGGAAAGGTGTCCAACCGGATGGTGAGGAAGAAGGATCATTTTGGTTGTAGAAACACTGAATATAAATTTTGTCTTTTTATTTTATTTTGTGTTTTTTTGAGACGGAGTCTTGCTCTGTCGCCCAGGCTGGAGTACAGTGGTGCGATCTTGGCTCACTGCAACCTCTGCCTCCCGGGTTCAAACAATTCTCCTGCCTCAGCCTCCCGAGTAGCTGGGATTACAGGCGTGTACTACCATACCCAGCAAATTTTTGTATTTTTAGTAGAGACAGGGTTTCGCCATGTTGGCCAGGCTGGTCTTGAACTCCTGACCTCAAGTGATTGGCCTGCCTCAGCCTCCCAAAGTGCTGCGATTACAGGCATGAGCCACCCTGCGCCCGGCCTGAATTTTGTCTTAGATGGCTGGAAGTATGGAACTGTGTATAGGGTTAAAGATCAAGGACTAGAAAAATAAAATTGAGACCTCAGAGCCCTCAATGTGAGAGCAGATGGGCTTTCTGACGGAGAAGAAAGATCCATGGGTGATCAGGTGGGAGTGAAGGCAGAGAGAGCAGCGGCGCGGCAGGGAGAAGCATCCAACAGCACAGCAAGGATGGAAAAAATGTGACCACTGTGAACCAGGTCATTAGTAACATTCACACAATTCCTCTGCAGCTGGGAGAAATACAGGTGGTTCCTTTCCAAATATAGTTACTACCTAACGGAGTCACCACTGATCTAAGGAAAGTAATGCGCCCCCCGGTTCAAGACCCTCTAACGACTCCCATCTTCTCTGCGTCAGATCCAAGCAATACAAGCCTATTTGAGCTCCAGGCCCACTCCTGCCTTGGGGTCTTTGCACTTGCTCTTCCTGCTGCCTGGAGCCCTCTCCGCGTCGCTTCACACTATCAGAAAGGTTTCCTCAACGCCCGCCGGTGGCTGCCTGTCCACCTGCCACAGTTGCATCTCCTTCAGTGCATTTACCCACACACGACTTTCGCCGTGCTTTGCTTATTTGTTTCTGCCCATCTTGCTCTACTAGATTATTAGCTCCTCGAAAGCAGGAACTTGATCTGTTTTGTTCATTGTTTTACCCAGTGCCAAGAATTAGGGGGTCAATAAATATCCGCATGACTAGAAGTCACTGAATGGAATTCTATCTGTAAAGTAAGAACAAGAAAGCAACTTTCTCTACCTAAGAAACACCTGCTTTAAAACTCTCCAGGTTGGCGAGGCATGGTGGCTCACACCTGTAATCCCAGTGCTTTGGGAGGCCAAGGCAAATGATCCTTTGGGAGGATCACTTGAGGCTAGGAGTTCAAGACCAACCTGGCCAACATAGCAAGACCCTATCTTTAAAAAACAAAATAGGCTGGGCATGGTGACTCGTGCCTGTAATCCTAGCACTTTGGGAGGCCGAAGTGGGTGGATCACCTGAGGTCAGGAGTTCAAGACCAGCCTGGCCAATATGGTGAAACCCTATCTTTTCTATAAATAAAAAAATTAGCCAGGTATGGTGGTGCACGTCTGTAATTCCAGCTACTTGGGAGGCTGAGGTAGGAGAATCGCTTGAACCTGGGAGGCGGAGGTTGCAGTGAGCCAAGAGCATGCCACTGCACTCCAGACTGAGCGACAGAGCGATACTCCATTTCAAATAAATAAATAAATACAAACAAACAAAATAAACAACAACAACAAAAACCTCTTGAGGGCTAAAGTACTGCAGCCCAATTCTATAATGTTAGGCTTTCAGAGCCTGAAGGTTATCTGATGGTTAAGCCAAAATTGATTCTTGAGGAAAATCTTTTTTTTTTTTTTTCAAATTTCCATTTTATCAGGAAGCCCCTGAACCAGACTAGGCTGAGGGAGACTCCCTTGAGGAAAACCTTGCCCCTTCCATGGGAATGTCCTACACCTCTCGGCAGCCTGTCTTTTGTTGGGCATGTGTCCTGGCAGGCTTTCCCACTTTCTGAAGTGAACATCAACCCGTGGCGCAGCTCAGCAAATTACCCAAGTTTATGTTTAACCTGCCAAAAAGAATGTCTGAGCTCCAGGTACTCAGGAGAGAGTGCCTTGAATGCACTGCTGTGAAATACTCACAGGAAGCTCTGCTGGGGGAAATCACATTCAATGATTGCTTGAAGTGGATTTAGTTCACCCACTGACCCACTGGTGATCGTATGTACTAAGTCAGATCATGCAAGAATCCCATTTCCAAACCACATTATTTTGGCCCTGCAGCCTTGCTGTTTCTGAATTGGCTTCGGTTCCAAGTGGTGGCATTGCTCTCACGGACACTATGATAAACAGCCTCAGGAAGCCTCCTCGGGGCTGTCTCAGGACACAGCCCATCGAGTTCCAAGGGGTCCTCTCTGTGAACCTCCCCAGCAGCTGTCTGTACCATCCCACGTAGCACACCAGCCGGCCCTCCCAAGGCAGTTTCTGTTAAGGCAAGGGCCTCATTATCTCTCTCATCTCCTCATTCTCTCTTAGACTCAACTTCCTCATGAACTTCCTTTTTCATTTGCTTATACTATATATATTTTTGAAAGTTGTCTCAAACCTTTTAGGGAGTGAAGTTGCATACTATTAAATCCACTAACAAATTAATGGTTTCATAGAAACTTTTTTGTATTGCAAATGGAAAATATATTTATCTTCCATTTATGTTTTTAAATTGTGGCAAAATAAATATACCATAAAATTTACCATTTTAACCATTTCTGTGTACAGTTCAGTGACATTAAGTACATTCACAGAAACTCAATTAACTTCTGTGCCATCAAGCTGCCAGGTGAACTGATGCTTCCCTTTTCCCCGGCCAGGATGTCACCGATGCCCACAGCCTGCCACAGCTCGGGGCTGGTAGGCTTCTCTCGATTCCCGCACGTTTTTGCTTCTGACGCTGCTTCTACCCGGAGAGTTGTGTATTTACCAAGAGTCAGTTGTGTGATTCCCAAACATACTTATGTAAGTTTTATTTGTTATTATAGTTATGTAATTTAATTACTTTAAACAGATGAAATATGAGTATCAAAAGAGAGTGGCTGTTTTTATGAAAATGCAGTTGACTTTCAATTTATGCATAGCAAGTTACGTTTCTGAGAGTTCTGTAATAAAGCAGTGAGACTTTTGGGAAAAATCTTCAGGATAGTCCCTGAAACACAAACAGAAAGAATATTACTTACTTGCCACCTCCAACATCACAGGATCGAGGGCGTCCTGACAGGGACTGAATCTGAGAAGAGACAATGAAAGCTGGGCTTACTCACTGTAAAGCCAAATTCAAGTTTTTGAAAAGTGTCTTCGTAAGGATCTTGAGGCTCTAGTGGGCGTAAGTGAGAGCTCACGTGGCAACAGAGTCCTCACAGAGCAGCCTTTTAGGTTTTGGCATGACTTTTTTAAACTCGAACTTCCAGGCCTAAGGGAGGCATAATATTAATACATTTTCTTAATTTGATGCCTTATCAATTTACCTTCTGGATTAATATTAAAAGACCAGTGTTTTACACATAGAGCTTTTTACGGAGTTTCACTCTTGTCGTCCAGGCTGGAGTGCAGTGGCACGATCTCAGCTAACTGCAACCTCCGCTTCCTGGGTTCAAGCGATTCTCCTGCCTCAGCCTCCCAAGTAGCTGGGATCACAGGCATGCACCACCACACTCTGCTAATTTTTGTATTTTTAGTAGAGACGGGGTTTCACCATGTTGGCCAGGCTGGTCTCAAACTCTCGACCTCAGGTGACCCACCCGCCTCAGCCTCCCAAAGTGCTGAGATTACAGGCATGAGCCACTGGGTCTGGATGACATAGAGCTTTTAAATAAACATTTCTTTTCCAATTGGCTTGAGAGGAAATGAAATAAATAAAAGAAAAAAACAGGGTGAAAAAAGAAATGAATGTCAGAAGAAAATAAGCTATTTCAACTAGAATATAAGCTCCAGATGGACAGGAATGAGTATTACAAATCCACAAGAACCAAGGAAGATGAATATTTCTTTCCAGAGACCAGTCCCTGGAACTCAGGGAGGAGGGCATACCACTGCCCTCTTTGGTGGAGAAGACATAGTTGTCCTCTGATAAAAGCCTCCACAACCACATGTGCCTCTCACAGCCAAAAGACATAGTGTGGTTGCTTCTCCTGTGTTTAAATATGTAAATTTTAAATCATATCTCTTTTTTATTTCCCAAATGATTAAACATCAAATACATCTTGCTTTTACAAAAAGCCTTTTAAGACAACTAATGCTAATGGTGACTCTGGTAGACTTGGCAGAAGAAAATGGAACTGGGCCAAAGGGATCCTAAACAGGTGGGGATAGTTAAGTACACAGGCAATATAAGCAATTGCAATAGAGCATCCTTAAGGGCTGGAACAGATTAACTGTTTTCTTTCAAAGTCAACACAGCTTCCCTCTGGGAAGAAAGGCCAAGGCAAGTACCATGGGACCTCCCCTTTCTTCCACAGTGGGTGAGGTTTACAGAGAGCCGAGGTGGAGGTCAGTTAGGACAATTTTAGATACAAATTCTCAAAGGCGCATGGAAATCATAGTAAAACAGATGACTTGTCTACTGACTCTTGGAGGACTCAGGTCAAATGCCCTTGATTTAAAAAGAGCTATCTGGTATAATCTGGTATACCAGTAATTCTGGACAGAAGCTGGAGACTGGTATAAAGTGCTGGCTAAAAAACAGAAAAATATGCCTATGACTTACAACCAGGTTTCAGAGCTTTTAGCAAAACAAATAAGATATGGAGGACTTAGCAGGGTTTTTTTTTTAAATAAGTCAATTCATATGAAAATTAGAAGCCAAGAGATCAATGTGCTAATTCATTGACACAAGCGCGATAATTTTTACTTGAAACGTCCTTCCCTTGTATGTTCTTATCTCTGTTCTCAGACAAATCTTCTCCTTTTCCCCAAGTTCCTCTTGTTTTCACCTCTGCAGGATTTTTCAGTGACCTCTAAGTACAAACATTCAGTGACAACAAACATAGCTGAGTACTGTTCACCCACCTCCTTGGTCTCCCACAGTTGTTTTGGCAGTGGCTTCGGAACATTTAACAGATTCTCTTCTTTCAATGGGCCAGGGAAAGATGCTACTAAAGGAAAAAAAAAGCACAGTCATTGCATGAGAAGGCAGGAATCCAGGCCGGGCACAGTGGCTCACGCCTATAATCCTAGCACTTTATGGGGCTGAGGCAGGAGGATTGCTTGAGCCCAGGAGTCTGAGACAAGCCTGGGCAACATAGTGAGACCCGTCTCTACAAAAAATTTAAAAATTAGCTGGGTGTGGTGGCTCACACCTGTAGTCCCAACTACTTGGGAGGCTGAGGTGGGAGGTCTCCTTGAGCCTGAGAGGCTGAGGCTGCACTGAGCCATGACGGTGCCACTGCACTCCAGGCTGGGCAACAGAACAAGACCGTGTCTCAACAAAACAAAAACAACAACAAAAAAAGAAAGCATCCATCCTACCTACCTTTGGCTGAACAAATTATCTTTGTAAAAACTGATTTAACAAATAAAATGTTTGACTTATTTAACACACAAAAATGACTCATTTATGGACTGTCTACTAGGGAAGCCTCTTTGGGCACTACTGTGGGAGTTGCAGAAATGAGTAAGACATGGATTCAACCTTTCACGAATGTGTAATCTAGTCAGTGGATAAGGGCAACACATAAATAACGATCACTGAAGGAAAAAACAAGTGGAAGCCCGAGAGAGCCGAGGGTACGATGCTGCTGAGAGATGAAGTGCCGAAGAGGAAGAGGCCAGGAGGGCTTCGGAACTGGGCATTGGGGGGAGCTCTTTACAGACACAGGAGAAGGGAATTCCAAGAGAGGGGAAGGTAAGAGTGGAGCAACTCTTTTCAACTGGAGTGTAGGCTGAGTCAAGGGGATGGTCGGAAGTAAAATGTAGATGACTGAGGCCAGGGCAGGGGGGCTCTGCAGGCTTGGCAAAGGAGAGAATGGAAGAAGAGGGATGAGGAGAGAACCTGCAACGATGATGAAATGGGGAAAGTATGGAGAAGAGGAGTATTAGCTGGAAGACATGGTGGCAGTGAAGCTCCTTGGTTGTGGGATGGAAGTGGGGGGACAAAGAGGAACCAACAACCAAGAGGATCTGAGGCTGGGCAGCTGCCGGGACCACTGTTGGCTCTTTAATGCTATGAAACAACCTGTATAAAGGGACCATTCCCGGGCTTTCCGCTTTAACTCTCTCAGTCGTGCCAGGTAAAACAAGAATGCTGGGTCACAGAACAAGTAAATACTTTTTGTTCTCAGAAAGAGACCAGAAAACAAGGGCCAGCCCTCAGGAGTTAAGTGATCTGATGTCAGGAAGGGGATTCCAAGTTAGGGACACCAGTGACTACTCAGAACCAGGAATGCTGTTGAGTTCCAGTGGCCACAGAAGCTCCAGTGTGACTGTCATGACTATCCTGTCTTAGCCCCACGCAGATGGCCAGGTACCCAAGAATAATGGACCCCACAAAGAAGTCACGTGAAACAGGGCCCAAACTTTCCTAGTAAATTTTGAGAAAAGAGTTTGAAACAAAAACTCTAAAATAAGTTTATCTTGTATTTAATAAAACTGATGATATAAATGCAGTTGTGGACTTCTAGAATGAATGAAGTATGGGCAGGGGTCTAACTTATTTCACAGCACAGTAAGGGGAGGATACAGTGCTCTTCAGGCAACCTGCCCAGTACCACCAGGACAGCAGTCATTTCTGCTAAACCAGGCCAGGCTTTGTCAGTGTCCCCAGGTGTCTCTCTTAATCCTGATATTTACATCACTCTCTTTTGAAGAGCATATTTTGTCAACATCCTTGTTGATTTTCTTTTCTTCAAATGTTACCTGACTTAATCATTAATATAAACTGCTTCAGAAATTTAAGTTCCATGAGGGCAGAGCCTTGGTTTTCTTCTCTACTGGTGGCTGCTTAAAACAGTGTCTCGTAAATGCTGACGCTACAGGTGGCTCTCAGCAAACTAGGGAACAAGGAAAATGGGCTTTGAGAGCCTTTATAAACCAATACAATGGGAGGTCAAGAATAAAAATTGCCCAGAAAGGCTGGGTGTGGTAGCTCATGCCTGTAATCCCAGCACTTTGGGAAGCTGAAGTGGGCGGATCGTCTGAGGTCAGGAGTTTGAGGCCAGCCTGGCCAATGCGGCAAAATTCCATCTCTACTAAAAATACAAAAAAAAAAATTAGCCGGGTGTGGTGGTAGGTGCCTGTAATCCCAGCTACTCGGGAGGCTGAGGCAGGAGAATCGCTTGAACCCAGGAGGCAGAGATTTGCAGTAAGCCGAGGTCACGCCACTGCACTCCAGCCTGGCAACAGAGCGAGACTCTGTCTCCAAAAAAAAATAAAATAAAAAAGTAAAAACAAAAATAAATAAAAATTGCCCTGAAAGGTACTGTCAGATGCTGGGAAAAGTTTGAAGGACTGAGTGAGGTGGCATCACACACAGCTCAAGGCTACTTCTCAAAAGAGGTTGGTTATAAGAATATGGTTGGGGCAGACTCCAGTGCCTTAATGGGAACTGTTTTCTTAGAGTTCATTGTTTTTAGTCCTTTTTCATATCCAAGATTTGTTGGGAATTCTTCGAAGCACTGAAGGAATGCAATCAACCTTGAAGCCATTTATTAATTTCTGTTCTAGTGGATTAGATGTTTATTGATGTTTTAACTTTTTGTGATTTTATTCATGGCCTAAAAGGGCTTGCCCAGAAAAGCAGCATGCAGGATGATGACAGAGCTGTGTGCCCTGCAAGATGCTCCTCACTCATCATGTCCCCCCAAGAGTCTCACCTCTGTGACATACAAACCTAATTTAGTTGTTTATTTTTAGATTATAAAAATTAAATTCCAGATTATAAAGATTTAGAGAAAAGAAAACAGTCCCTGGTACTGAGTAAATAAATGAACTGTGTCCGACCCTCATTTGTCAATGGCTTTGAGTGTCATTTCCATAGATCTCCAACAATGTTTTAATTGGCTTTACGAAACTCAGTATCTTATGTAAGGTTTGCATTTTCATTTCATAACCAATTTGCATTTTCCTGGCTTTGTTATCTGTCAACGAAGACGTTCTAAATGGGTAGAGACTACTGGAATAACTAATTGTTTAAGTGATCAATTTATTTATTTATTTATTTATTTATTTATTTATTTTTAGACGGAGTCTCGCTCGGTCACCAGGCTGGAGTGCAGTGGCACAATCTCAACTCACTGTAACCTCCGCCTCCCGTGTTCAAGCGATTCTCCTGCCTCAGCCTCCCGAGTATCTGGGACCACAGGCACGTGCCACCACGCCCGGCTAATTTTTGTATTTTTAGTAGAGACGGGGGGTTTCACCATGTTGGTCAGGCTGGTCTCAAACTCCTGACTTCAAGTGATCCACCTGCCTTAGCCTCCCAAAGTGCTGGGATTACAGGAATGAGCCACTGTGCCAGGCCAATTCATTCATATTTTCATGTGATTACAATTTTTGCTTCCTTGCTCAACCTTGTGACTGTGGGGACCTAGATAAAAAGGAACCTTTGTAATGCAACCACATATTTCCTTTCTCCTGGCCTTGAACATGGCTAGCCTTAATTTTCTAGAGGCTCTCTGAAAAGTAAGCCAATCAGCAGTTGTCAGCATTTGGGGGAGTCCTGAAAACATGAATATTTATTAGTAAAGCTATTGAAAGGTTATGTCCACTACTCAGCATCCCACTCCAATATAGGTAGGTAAAATCAGTTCATACCTTCCCCATGTCCATTATTCTCACCATCACAGAAACCTAGAGGAAAAGGAAAAAGAAAACACTTTCATGTGGTACTTTCATTTTCATGAATTTATGAATCAGTAACTCTTTATGATTTGAAATAGAATTTTGAAAATTCTAAGGCACTTTTGATACACTGATTTTCATTTAAGGTGCTTTATCATTTATACTAAAAATAGGTATAGCTAATTTGAAACTAAATTTGGTTCCTTTTTCTTTTCCTTTAAAATTGTCGGTCTGAAATTTTCTTACTGTCACTGTCGTGAGAGGAGAACAATTTTTACAAAGCCTGAGCATCTCTATTCAAACCACAAAGTAAAGAAGTATAGATGGAAATTCTCTTCCAAATGCTTCATCATGGGGGTAAGAGCAGGTAATTCAAAAAGCCTACATCACTGTTTGATACTTACCATGGGTGTCTACAGGAACAAATTCGAAGTTTCATGCTGTATGATATTATATATATTTCTTATGCAGTGAAGTTATTTTAAGAAGAAAATTTATCTGGAGTCTAAGTTAATTTAAAGGGTACATCAGATAGCTATTCACAAAGTTTTAAAACTTTGACTTGGAATAAATTCTGGCTGAATGAAATATTTTTAATCCATAAATTATACTGCAGATGACAAAGTATAGTATTTCCTATTGCTCTAAGCTAAAACTAAAGAACCGTGCCAAGAATGTAATATCTTAGCATTCCCTTAAGAGCAATCAAATATACCAAATAAGTTTTCAGTACAGAATCAGGATACATTATTAAGTTCTAAGCCTTTAAGTATAGCTTACTTACATTTTAGATGAGTTTTTGGCTAAGGTTAACCTACAGGTTAACCTGATTAGCCTATACAATTTAAATGAAATGTCTAATAACCATTCACTCAACCCATATTTAATAAGTTTCTGCATTAAGTGCTAGGTGGGGCCGGGTGATAGTGTAGGTGAGAAGACAGATCAGGGTAACACGGTAGCACATTCTGTAACATAGGTAGAAGATATAACATTTTAACAGAGCCCAGGGGCAACAGGAAGAGTGCCCAGGAATACAAAGAGGTCGATAAATGAAGCAGACACACAAAGGCAGAATTTCTTTCAGGCCCACAGAACCAGAATCTAAGTAAGTGACTGAAAACTTTATTTTAGAGCACATAAAGAGCCCTTGGGTGAGCTTGCTAAAATGCAGATTCTTGGGCCCAACCCTCAAAGATTTTGATTCAGAAGGTGTGAGAATTGGCCAAGGAATCTATATATATATATATTTTTTTTCCAAGACAAGTCTCACTTTGTTGCCCAGGCTGGAGTGCAGTGGCGTGCTCTTGGCTCACTGCAACCTCCACCTCCTGGGTTCAAGCGATTCCCCCGCCTCAGCCTCCCCAGTAGCTGGGATTACAGGCGCATGCCACCAGGCCCGGCTAATTTTTCTATTTTTTGGTAGAGACGGGGTTTCACCATGATGGCCAGGCTGGTCTCAACCTCCTGACCTCAGGTAATCTGTCAGCCTCAGCCTCCCAAAGTGCTGGGATTACAGGTGTGAGCCACCGCACCTGGCCTACATTTTTAATCGTCGTCTCAGGAGACTCTATTGCAGAAGGTCCTTGGCCCATTCTTACTTCATCAGCCATTTAACCCATCTAAAGACAGGCAGTGTGAACAGGCGAACACTGAGGTGCAGAGAGAGAAAAGCTGTGGAATCTGTGGCTCTACAACCAGCACCGTCAAAAGCACAGGAGTTGTGGATTCCTATTTTGGCTTTCCTGAGACCCTCATATTAAGAAAGGGCAAGGAACTTCATTCTGATTACTAAAAAGTGACTATCCTGTTAAAAATTAAAAACTAGGTTTTATATAGCAATCTGGTATGGCATGTTGAAGCATCTCTTCATCATCAAGACACCAGTCACTCGAGGTTCAATTACTAAGGCTGACCTGTCCCTGAAACATGAGGACTCAACTGAGGTCTACCATGTGAAACTGCCTGAGTGGCTGGCAGACACCCCATGTGACAGCCCCATTAGTGCATGCTGTCCTCAGACTGGAACAGAAGGAAGGCTTCATGGAGGAGGTGGCACCTGAGGCGCCATTCATTGAAGGATAATGGTGAAGAAGAGGATAACCAACAGCCAACCTGACTGCTCACTTACACGTGCCAGGCACTTTACACAGGTGATCTCATGTGATCCCCACAGCAACTCTGCGAGGTAGGTGCTATTATCATCCCCAAGATCACACTGCTAGTAAGTTCTGGGACTAGAACTCTGGCTCGTGTGTCTTCAGAATGTCCATGTCCCTAGCCAATTTGCTGTAGTACCTGGAAGATTTAGACAGCTGGAAGCGAAGCTGAAGGGGATGCCCAGTGTGAGGAGGAGGCGGCGGCAGCGGCGGTGGCGGCGGTGGCGGCGGCAGCGGCGGTGGCGGCGGTGGAGGTGGCAGCAGAGGAGGAGGAGGAGGAGGAGGAGGAGGAGGAGGAGGAGGAGTGGGGGGTGCTTGGGGAAGGATAAGAAGGAGAAGGAAGATGGAAGAGTGTGGCTGCAGCACATGGTGGGAGGACTGGGAGATGGGCTAGACCGAAGGAGGCTGCTGGTCATTTGGCAGGATGTAGGAGATGGAAGGTTTCAGTTGGAGAAGTGACATGATCAGAGCTAAGCTTCAGAGACTGCTCTTGCAGCAGAGTAGGAGGTGGATTGAAAGGAGAAAGCCTTAAGGCAGGGAGGCCAACTAGAAAATCAATGCAATAGTCCAAAGCAAACAGGAACCAAGTAGGATACGGGCAGTGAGGACAGAAAACCAGAGGCAGATTTGAGGCCTGCTGCTGGGAAAAATGAACAGGACTCGGCCACTGAATGGGCGTGGGGACATGGGAATGGGAGTTATCAGATGCAACTCTCAGGGTTTGGGCTGTGGTGACCAGAAGGATGGTGGTGGCAATGACTGATACACTGGCACCAAGCTCACATATCATCAAAATATCCAAGCCTGGATTTTTACTACTAAATTAAAAACCCACAAGATAGCACTACAAATAAAGGGTTAAAAAGAAAAAGGAATGAGTTGTGACTGGCTATCTGGAAACAGGACACTAATTTTATCAGTCCCACAGGGATGGGACAGCGATGGCCAAGGCTGCATCTGTGTTCCAGGAAACCTCACAGCCTCAGAGCCACCGAGGGCTGGTCTCTTCTAACTAAGGGAACCAAGACCATGTTCCTTCTGTGTGCTCCCATGCCTGGCAAATCTAAAATAACTCCCTGTACAGCCTCGATTTGCTAAGCAGAAGGGAAGGCAAGGGGAAGACCCCTTAACCAGTGTCCTAAAGGAGGCCTCTGGTGTTTCAGCCTCCCCACTCTGGGCCCTCCTGTCCCTGGGTGACACTCTTTTTGCCCCTCTTCAGATCTGGGATGCTTGTACCTGCCACTGTACCCCCGCCCAATCCATGCAATTAACAGGCTTACATCTTTCAAGGTTCTTTGCATTGTAAACCTTTTCCTTAACTCTGCAGGTCAAAGCTTATTGGCAGGTGAAAGGTCACCGGGTCCAAGGCATGCCAAGCCCCCTCCACCCTAAGGAGCTGAGTACTGTGGTCCCCAAAGATGGCAATATTCAGCATCTACAGCCCTGGATGCAGAGAAGACAACTATTATGCACTCTTCTCCCCTTAGCTCTAGACTGTTCCCCGAAAGGAAGAGGACCACCCCAGTCCCTACTCCACATGCCCAATGATAGGAGGGGTGTTAGGAGACAGTCCTAGGCTATGGGACAGGGCACGTGTTCCAGAGAGTCCTGTGCTTCCCTATCTGCATGTATGTGTGAAATGGTCATTAAGCTGCTGCCAGGGAAATGGCCAACATTCCCTCTTTATAGATTCTGAATAATTAAACAAAAAGAGAGAAATTATAAAAATCCTGTTTGGTTCCATAAAAATTTATTTCTGTCATTTACACCAACTGCTTATCATTTATGCCTAATTGTCATGGAACTCAATAGCTATTATGAAAATTACTCAACACGTATCAGGCTTTGTTTTCTTGTGACACAAATCTCCACTCATGAATGTATCATAGTTCATTGCTCATGTAGTTAAGTTGTGAGCAGATGCTCTCATCATGGGCTCACAGCAACAGCAACAACAATAACAAAAAAGTGTGGCTGCATCATTCTGCCCAGGAGAGATTCCCAGGGAAAGAACAGTTATTATTATTGCTTCGAACATAGAACCCAGTTCTGGGCTTCAATTATATTTTCCCATCACTGTTTAAATCTTTATTTGGTTGGTCCTATAAGAAATACTTTTTGCAAAGCCAGTTGATATTTTTAAAATCCAAAAGGAAAGAAAATGAAAAACTTTAATGAAATACAGGAGGAAAATACATGAAACTATTTAAAATAGCTCCCACCAACAAATATAATTCTCCAGAAATAATTTCCATCCTTGGAGACTTGAAGAATATTTTAAACACTGGCTTTCCCACGTAAACACATCCATATTAGGATGTGTTTCTGAGTTCTGCTATACTTGCAAGGCAACTGCAGGCGCAGGCACACAGTTCAGACATCTGAGTTGGAGGCCAGCCCACCCTCCATGGTTGTCAGATATTGTAGCCCAACAATTTCTAACTGCTGATTTGAAAAGAAGAGACCACCACAATTCTCAAGTCAACGCAGGAACCCTGATCCAGGATTTCTTTCTTTCTTCCTGTTTTTCTCATTGCTCTGTCTACCTGGACCAATGTTTACATTCCTTTGCTTTTCTTATTCCATCCTCACTTACCCCTTCTGACATTTCTCACCTCTTCTCTCAGAGGCTACATCGCTAAGAATGAATACTTCAGCTCAGGTAATTTCTTTCTTTAGTTACTTTCTTTTTCTTAACATACAAGCCTCAAAAAATCCTCACTTGAATTACCTGTGATTGCTTTGTTTCTCTAGGGCTTTGGCCCTTTCTAGAGAAGCGTAAACTTTGCAGAGGGTAGTGTCAATGAAAGAATGGCAGAGGCAGAAATGCAGGAGCTCCAGGGTAAAAATCTGTCTGTCTAGCTGGCTCCCGGTCCATGGAGATTAGGATCCTGCTGTGCTCACAGGCACCCCCACTGATTACAGCCTCTGCTTTTTTTTGGCTTTGTTTACATATTCCCATCTCTACCTATCCTGAAACTAAACTAATCCCTCTTCCCACACACCCCACTCCTCTAAGCAGTGAGCAGTGCACCCATATCCAATTCCAACATCAATTTCAACATCACTGCCAACTTTCATATTCCCATGTATGGATGCATGGGTAGATGTCCCTAGCCAATTCTGAAAGCTCTCATAGTTTACAAGCAAACAATCATTTAACAAATGTAGTCTTCTCTGAATTGCACCAATAGAACAAATATAGCAACAATTATTATTCAATCCTATCCCTGCTATATACAAAGAAATAAGATCATAAGTGTTCTCCTGGAAGGAACAGAGGCCATTTAGGCTTTAAATTGTCCAAAAAGCAAAGAAAACCAGAAAAGCTGGTTTCTTGGCTAAAGATTTATTTATTCCTGTTTCAAGAACAAATACACAGCCCTGAAAGTTTCTGGGCAAGAGTCTATCTGCATATGGAATGGATAATTCAAGACCATTGTTCTTTCTAGATTATAAACCCCAGAAAGGTAGGCTTGAAATGTGTCTGAATGACCAGCCTCACTTCATGTACAGGTCAGGTGCCAGCACCGAGAGGGTGTTTTGGCAAATGCTGTGCACATGTGAGCCAGTGTGTGATTCTTCACACTTCTCCATCAGTACAGGCCCCTCTGTGCTGGGCACTGTGGTAGGGGCTGGAGAGAACACGATAACTCTGAGCTGAGAGGGAGGAAGGTCAAGGATGGCTCCACAGACATGAGGACACACACGAGCTGAGGCTTACGGATGGAGAGGGTGCTGGCCAGGAAGGCCAGGAGTGAGTGAGAGATGAAGAGACAGGAACAGGAAGAAACACTAGTAGAACCCAAAGTGGTTCGCATGGCTACCTTGGGTGTGAGGCGGGGGAGCAGAGAGAAAAGGGAGAGAGGCAGACAGGAGCCAGGCCTTGGGGCTCATGTCCTTCCAGAGAAGATCTGGGCTCTTTCTCCTGAAGGTGAGGGGTGGCATTGAGGATTTTAAGTGGGAGAGCAAGATGATCAGGTTTGGGTTCGCTCTGGAAGCAGAGCTGTGAGATGGCATGAGTGGGCCTCTTCCCCACTCCGGGTTACTCCTGGCCTCTCTCCATACCCTTACTCACATTGGCCAGGGGGCAACTGAGCAGGTGATGCACAGTTCCAGCCCGACCTCCTCTTCCCCTTCTCAAGGGCATGCCTTCCCTCAGGCAGCAGGCCTCTGATCCACCCTCCCTCCCCCAGGCTTGCCTGACCCCTCCTCCCAGGGGACCACACTGGCCAGTGCTGCCAGCCACTCAGGGGGAGTCAGCCTCATGCTGGGATTCAGTCTCAACAGGCCCACTGACCTACAGAGACAGTCACTTCCTCCAACCTGGTCTTATTAGTAATAAAGGTGATATGTAGCTCTGTCTGTCACTTCTAGCTTTATTTCTCAGTTTGTTCAGATCCTGGGTGGGGAAAGAGGACTTTTGGGGAACCTAACATAAAACTGAATTGAAGGGATGTGAGACTGGAAATCAGGAGACCAGTTAGGAAGTTATTAGAAGATGACGAGTGCCCAGAAGAGGGCCAAGAGACACCAACAGGGAGAGCGTGCTGTGGAGGAAGCAGGGCAGAGGCAGGGGATGCCGGGAGCTCCATCCATCCTGAATGTATCATGGACACACATGCTTCCCTGCCACGAGCTGCCTCTCTAAGACCACTGAACCGGGAAGCGCAAACACCACTTCAGCTTCTCTCTCCCTTGGGCCCTAGGACAGAATGAGCAAGCACAGCTGCTGTCAGCAGTGGCCTGTGTGTCTTACCCATGTATGGGGCAGGCCAGGCCGACTGGCCCCCTCCTCCATAGGGGTCCTGGGGCTTGGTGCTCAGAGCACTCGTGTGAAGAGCAGAATCAGAATTGGTCCTAAGGAGGGGGAGGAGAGAGTCTGGCTGAAAATCCGTTTTCCTTAGTGAAAATGCAATAGTCTTTGTTGAATATTACCAACAGGAAAGAAGGCAAGAATAACTGCTTTACAATCAACCATCAAATAATGGGTTAGGACCTACCTGAAGTTCTTTATATCAATTAACAGCCTCTGAGGATCGCCCACACTCCAGAATATTTTAACTTAGACTCATATAGCCTTATATGCTGAAGCTGATGGCATGGCGATCAAGTTCAACAAGGCGGGCCTCGGATTCATGGCTTCTGTCTAAGAGCTTCCTATTCTTCCCAGCTCGGAAGCTGGCTGTGGCCAGTTTAGCCTGTGGCTGCACTAGGTTTTCTCCACCTGACAGTAGCTGTTTCTAAGTAAAGGATCACTTAGAGCAGTGGTTTGCAAAAACCCTTCCAGGGAGAAGGTAAGATCAAGACTATTCTCAAAATGATAGTAAAGTGTCCTCTGTTTTTTCACTCTCGCTCTCTCCCAAGCACGGCGGGCTTCCCCAACGGCCACGTGAGGTGTGATGCCCCCACCGCTGAGCACAGGCGCAGACAACCCAGCTGCCTTGGAGGGATTTATAAAAGGTGAACATTGCCACTATTTTCAATACTTTTTTTGTGTTCCTTTTCAAAAAGATATAATTTATGTTAACATGTAATGGGCTTATTTTTTTAATTCACTAGTATCTTTAAAAAATCTCTCAATTTAATTTCTAATATCAATTGATATTCTCACATAAACAAATACTCTTTGAGGGCCTCAATGTTTATTTTATTATTTTTTTGAGACAGAGTCTCGCTCTGTTGCCCAGGCTGGGGTGCAGTGGAGTGATCTCGGCTCACTGCAACCTCCGCCTCCCGTGTTCAAGAAATTCTTCTCCCTCAGCCTCCCGCGTAGCTGGGATTATAGACGTGCGTCACCATGCCCAGCTAACTTTTGTATTTTTAGTAGAGATGGGGTTTCACCATGTTGGCCAGGCTGGTCTCAAACTCCCAACCTCAGGTGATCCACCTGCCTCAGCCTCCCAAAGTGCTGGGATTACAGGCATGAGCCATTGTGCCTGGCCTATTTTATTTTATTTTACTAGTGTTACTTTTTGAGATGAAATTTCACTGTTGTCGCCCAGGCTGCAGTGCAGTGGTGCTCACTGCAACCTCCGCCACCCAGGTTCAAGCGACTCTCCCGCCTCAGCCTCTTAAGTAGCTGGGATTACAGGCACCCGCTACCACGCCTGGCTAATTTCTGTATTTTTAGTAGAGACGGTGTTTCACCATGTTGGCCAGGCTGGTCTTGAACTCCTGACCTCAGGTGATTCGCCCGCCTTGGCCTCCCAAAGTGCTGGGATTACAGGCATGAGCCACTGCGCCAGGCCTCCATGTTTTTTAAGACTGTAAAGTGGTCCTAAGAGAAAATGTGGGAGCCAATAATGTATAGCAAATTTCTGAAATTCTCCCAGATAGCTTCAATGTCTACACAGCTTTGGTTGCAAGAGATGATTATTTATTTATCTCATCATAAGGTCAAACTGTCGGCCATAAAAAGGACTTTACGGTAAGCAACTTCATTAGCCTACAGTGCTTCTTTGTGGTTCATTCCAGTGACAGCCTCATGTGGCTATGAAGCCACGTGGCTTCAGAGGAGGGAAGAGGCAGACAAGGGCAGAACCCATCAATAGAAGGAGCATGGCCGCTGAGATCAGAGAGACCTGGGTTCAGATTCCAGCCTCTTTACAGATTCAAAGAGACTCGAGAGAATATCAAATGAATGCAGAGCCAACTGGGAAAATCTAAATACAGACCAGGCATTAAATTATATTAAGGAGTTATTTTTAATTTTGTTAAGTGTAATAGCAGCATTGTGGTTATGTTTTTTAAAAAAGGTTCTCGTCGGCCTTACACTGCTGGAGACATTTCCAGGTACAATACCATACTAGCCAATCATGGGATTGGGGTGGGAGGTAGGTTTGGAGAGACTGGCAGAATGCTAATAAAGAGTGAAGCTGAGGATGGGCACCACAGGCCTTTTATAACACTTCTGTTTGAGTACATTTAAAATTTTGCACCATTCATCAGGTTTCTTTTTTATTTTGAGACAGCATCTCTCTGTTGCCCAGGCTGGAGTGCAATGGCGCAAACATGGCTCACTGCAGCCTCAACCTCCTTGGGCTTAGGTGATCCTCCCCACCTCAGCCTCCTGAGTAGCTGGAACCACAGGCATGTGCCACCACGCCTTTTTTTTTTTTTTTTTTTCCATAGAGACTATCTTGCCCAGGCTGGCTTCAAACTGCTGGGCTCATGTGATCCTCTGGCCTCAGCCTCCCAAAGTGTTGGGACTACAGGTGTGAGCCACCGTGCTCAGCTGCTTTTTTTTTTTTTTTTTTTTTTTTTTTTAATCCTAGTCCTTCACCTATTAGCTAAGGCCCTTAAATAAGTCACTTAACCTTTTAGAATGGAAAATAATACTCATTCTTGTAGGGTGTTGTCAGGATTGAAAAAAATGACTGAGGTAGAACTCTTACACCTGGAGTCTGGCCCAAAGTGATCATGATAATAGCTGATGTTTATTCAGCACGTACGCTTCCCAGGTGTTATCTTATTGAACCCTCACAACCAACCCATGATCTAGGTAGCATTATCTCCATTTTTCAAATGAGTAAACTGAGGCAATCAGAAGTTAAAAAATCTGCTCAAGGTCATACTGCAAGACGCAAACCCTGGTAATCTCACCCCAGACCTCATGTGCTCTATACTTCCCCCTGTAGACAGGGTTTTGTTTTGAACACATCATATCAACACAGCTTACATAAACACACTCTGGCAACTGGATGCTGTGTAAAAAATATCAGGACGGTTAAATAGCTTTAAAATCTACTCCTACCAGGAAACAACCCACGTACCTGTTAAGTGCAGATGTCAGCCTGAACCCAGGATGCTTTTCGTCTTTCCAAGGAGGCTGCTGCCTTTAAAAACCAGAACAACATAAAAGGAAAAGAAGTCAATCCACAGACAGCAAAGGAGGGCCTCAGCACTTGCATTTGAGAACTGGCTCTTCTACTCACCTCGCTCTGCAAGAGTCACTTAAAAATACCCCACACCTCGCTCATTTTGCTTATCAATATTAAAATGAGGTAAGACTCCATGATCCTTCCAGTCCTGTGATCTCTGATTTCCAGTATAAAAACTACTACAAACCCATAAGGAACAGGATTAGCTAGCTGGGCAGATAAGGAGTTCAGTGTGCATGTAGGGGGCGCCGTGGCAATCTTGGATGCAAAAATTTTGCCTTCCCCTACCCATGGCCATGAAGAGGAATGGAATTGTTACAGTTGCCCAGGGTATGAAAATATTACGTCTAACCAGTCCTGGTGCTCTGAAAAGCAGAAGACATTTCTTGGATACATAAAAGAAAAATATCAGTTTGGAGATGACTTTTCCTGATGTAATAAAATATTGTATTTATTCTACAACCCCGGATCCCAAGATTCTTGAGGGCAGCTGAAAACCTACCTGAGGTGGGGACCCACTGTTACCCGTCTTTATTTCCTTTCCCAGATCCAGACTACATTATACACAGTAAGTGCTGAGTCAGTATTTGCCCAGAGAATGGATGGAGAGTAGACTTCAATCCAGAGAGCTAACTATTTTTGATACACACATTTTAAATGCCTCCTAAATCTGACTTGGTGATCTGAAAATGATACTAGGCACACAACAGATGCAGCAGGGGCTTTTTCTCAGTTAATTCTATTTCCTGTTACCCTCTGTATTGGGTACAAAAATACTCAAACAGACCTTAAATCAAATATACTGTGCAAATTACCATTTTAAGAGTCTTTTGTCCTTTTCAGCAGCTTACTAAGATAATCTGAGAAAAGATGCTTATTTTTCTTTCTTTTTTTTTTGAGACGGAGTCTTGCTCTGTCACCCAGGCTGGAGTGCAGTGGCGCGATCTCGGCTCACTGCAAGCTCTGCCTCCCGGCTTCACACCATTCTCCTGCCTCAGCCTCCCGAGTAGCTGGGACTACAGGCGCCTGCCACCACGCCCGCCTAATTTTTTGTATTTTTAGTAGAGACGGGGTTTCACCGTGTTAGCGAGGATGGTCTCGATCTCCTGACCTTGTGATCTGCCCGCCTTGGCCTCCCAAAGTGCTGGGATTACAGGCATGAGCCACCGTGCCTGGCCAAGATGCTTATTTTTCTAAGCCTCAAACATAAGAATGCCATATCTGAGTATTCTGCTGGTAAATATATTCCAAAAGTGTTTCTATTTGGTTTTAAATATGAAGATCTAGATTTCTTTAAATAACTTTTCATTTTAGACTTTCATATAAGCCTATCATTGGAAATGCTTAGGTGTTTGTTTTTGTTTTTTGAGATGCAGTCTCACTCTGTTACCAGGCTGGAGTGCTGTGGCGTGATCTCAGCTCACTGCAACCTCTGACTCTCTGGTTCAAGCAATTCTCCTGCTTCAGCCTCCCAAGTAGCTGGGATTACAGGCATGTGCTGTCATGCCCAGCTAATTTTTGTATTTTTAGTAGAGACGGGGTTTCATCATGTTGGGCCAGGATGGTCTCAATCTCCTGACCTCGTGATCTGCCCACCTCGGCCTCCCAAAGTACTGGGATTACAGGCATGAGCCACCACGCCTGGCCAATAAGGTGTTTTGTTGTTGTTGTTGTTGTTGTTGTTGTTGTTTTTTAAGAGATGGCATCTTGCTATGCTGCCCAGGCTGGAGTGCAGTAGCTATTCCAGGCCCCATCATCGCACACTACAGCCTCAAAACTCCTGGTCTCAAGTGATCCTCCCACTGAAATTAAATGTTATAAGATAAAACAGGATTCTATGCTTTATATTAGAAATTTCTAAACAACATTCGAAGTGGATAAAGTGAAATTATCTAAAAATAACACATGCCCATCATATCTTTTAAAGTATGCCTTGCTTACCTTGGCCAACTCTCATCCAGAGGCTGTGAGGAGTAATTGGCTCCAAAAGCACTACCATCAAAGTAGAATTTTTAATAAAGGAAAAATAAAAATTAATGGAAAGTTGAAGCAGAATTAACAAGGTGGACTCACAGAGAGTTAAACAACTGAGTTTCTGGCTCTTTATCCCTGTACCTGACAGCTCTTCCTTCCTGCTTTCTCTTATCACCCTCCTTGAGGACAGTCTATTCTGCTGTCTCCTAACCGGTGTTTTCTTTGCATGATTTTTTTGTGGGGTGTTTATTATTTTTTGCCTGCCCGGCACCTTTTGTTTTCAGGAACTATCTCCACTCTCACTCCAAACCTGGTAACGTTGCCATTCCCTCTGTGCCACATGTGAGGGACCCAGGCCCAGGATTCTAGTCTAGGTACTTCACTCACTGGAAACAGTGTTTGGCTCAGGGATCGGCTCACGACGCAAACAGAACCAAGGAGAGTGCTTTTGAGTGGAAAAAAAGGAGTGCCCCAATAGGGCTGGTGAGCCCGAGGGCCGTCTGAACCTGGGGGTCTCCCCTTGGAGAAAACCTGTTATGCCTGAAGTCATCTCAGAAGTGTACCACAGAGGTAGGTCTCAATCACATTGTATGACCCCTTGGATCTAGCCCTTGGGCTTCCAGTGACATATGCCAATACATTTTCTTTTTTTAAGTTAAGGCGGGTTCCTGGTATTTATTTATTTATTTATTTATTTTATTTTATTTATTTATTTTTTTGAGACGGAGCTTCACTCTTTTTTTTGGCCCAGGCTGGAGTGCAACGGCGTGATCTCGGCTCACTGCAACCTCCACCTCCCGGGTTCAAGCGATTCTCCTTCCTCAGCCTCCCGAGTAGCTGGGATTACAGGCATGCGCCACCACGCCCGGCTAATTTTGTATTTTTTTTAGTAGAGACAGGGTTTCTCCATGTTGGCCAGGCGAGTCTTGAACTCCTGACCTCAGGTGACCCACCTGCCTCGGCCTCCCAAATTGCTGGGATTACAGGTGTGAGCCACTGCGCCCGGTGGTTCCTGGTATTTATAACCAAAAAAAGAGGCGCATTAGATGTGTGAAGAAACGTAAACTTTCCAGTGTTGTTGGGGGCACTGTCTTATCAGTCTTGTGTTGTTCACTGGGTCTAACATGCCTTGGAGCATATTCTGGACGCGTGGAGACACAAATGGGATGCTGCACTACACACCGAGCAGAGAGGCGCTGTTTTCATTCGTTTAGTTAATTGTTCCCACACAATAGCCTTCTGAAGACACTGTTAATCATATTATTCTGCTAAGAAATCTTCAATGATTTTGTTCAGCCTAAAAGGCAAAATCAAAACTTACTGGCTTAGCAATTGTGGTGCTCCACAATCTGGGGACAATGGTCTCTTCTGCTCTTGTCTTCCCTCCAGCTGTCTGAGTTCCACAAACACAGCCTGTATTTTCCTGCCCCTCTGGCCTTTGCTAATGCCTTTCTCTCCTCCTATGTGGAACGTTGCCTCCTTATCACTCACCCAAACCAAGCCCATTCCTTTTGTCTCCTGGATCACTGATTGGATTAAATATACATTCGGCAGTTACCAATAATACTTTTCATCCCAAACCTTCATTTCTTAAGGTAGAAATAAGAAGATACAAGCTACACATTAAGACAGAAATTTGAAAACAGATATCTAAGCACCTACTGTGTGCCAGGCCTGTGCTGAGTTCACACTTTATTTAATCTCAATCCTGAGACGCAGATATTTTCCCCATTTTACAGCTGGAGAAACTGAGGCTCAGTTCTAGAAAAGCTGAGAAATCCAAGATCAGATAGCATGCCTGGTGGATCAGGGGTCAAACCCACAACTCACTGACACCAAAGCCTGAGAACTCTCCGCTAAGCTATGCTGCCTCTCAGGAAACAGTGAACTATGCCAAATGCCCCCAGAAAAATAGAAAATAGTACCTGGAGTGTTCTGGGAAGAAGGATGGAGGCTATAAGAGAAGGCATCATCTGCTCGGGCTCAGGAGGAAACAGAAGCCTTGATGGAGTGGGGCCCTATCCTGCAGGCCTGAGCTGGGCAGCTCAAATAAATACAGAATCTGGAATTAGGAAAACGGAGGCTCTCATGAGTTCTTAGTGATTTGGTGGGAAATGTCCTCTTTGCCAGGAGAAGCATTAGGATTGCAAGTTTCATCTTCTACATATTAGTTTTCTTTGACAAGTCTCATTATCTTATTTCTTAATTTGACCTTAAATCAATAAAATAAAACAGATAATTTCCAAAGAGAGACATTTCTTCAACATTCACTATTAGGCTTAATGTACATGAAGTACAGATGAGGTGAGACCGCAGTAGGAGGTAGGAGAGGAGAAGGTGATAAATAGGAAGGCCCGTGACAGACAAAACCTGTCAGTATTTCTGCTGGCAAAGCCATTAGGGAGGAAATACCGAGCCTCAGAACCTACGGTTATCTGCCTTTCTCTCTTCTGCAGATTTGATGAATCTCTGTTCAGAAACGCTTAATTTCAGGAAGTAGAAGTTTACCATTTTTCTCAGTACACTGCCATCTTTAAACTCAATATCTCTGATTTCATAGTACTGATAATACAAATTAGAATGCAGTGGTGTAATAGTCATGTAATGATCAAACATTGGTGGTTTCAACGTTGAGGTGTAAGTTAGCATTTTAACCTTCCTGATATTAACAACATGAAAATATAGTAAATTCTTGGAAATTTTTAATATAATTAGGTTGAGGCATCAAAAGTTGAAAGATGTGACCTCTGAGCTCTCTTAATTTTTAGTCTCATCTAATTTAGTGGATATTTGAAAACCCAAGAGAATCACTCATGTTATACGCTTACAGTTAATGCAAGGAAAATCTAGAAAAAGTTTATTTGTTCTTTGGAAAATTTCAGAAAACTTCATTCAGGTGGCTTTAAACTACTCCACAACACTGACATGCCATAAGTAACCACCTCGAGACAAAGGAAACACTCTTATTTATAAACTTGAATTTACCATTTACTCAAGAAACATTTCTGGCATCGCTGCCAGGTGCCAGGTGCCAGCGGAAGGGCAGCACAGGCCACAGAGCTTTTAACAACCACATCAGCGCCTCCTCCATTGCTTCCTTAGTTAAGCTTAGTGAAGCCTTTGGCTCAAGGAAGATTTCCACATTAAAAAAGGAAGGCGGGGAGGAGGGATAATGAAAAAGATAAACAAAGAAGAGGTGGCTGCAATGGATGGAAACAAAAATTAAAGTTTAAAAAAAAAAATCCCCACACTCGCATGGATCTTTTCTTATCCCTCTGTGCACTCCTTTCCGCCCCTTTGCCTTCCGTCCTGATGTTCCCTGGGGTCCTGTGGCCTCGCAGCCTCAGGCCACACCTGCCTGCATGGCTCTGAGAGGCAAAGGATGCTCTCAGGATCACTGGGCACCAGGCAGAGTGTGAGCAGGTGGAGGGGGTGGCGGGAGCCTCCGGGCACAGGAGCTTTAGGAGGTGCTTCCTAAGAGCCTCCGGGCCAGTGCCCGTCTTCCTGGTGGAGAGCCCCTGTCCTCCATGCTCGCCTTGGCCAATCCCATCCTTCCCTCGGCCCCACTGTCACCCACAGTCCGGTAACTCATAAATCCACACCTCCAGCTCCCCACAGTTCTTTTGTGAACTCCAAGTGCATACTTCCAACTGCCTACTCAAGTTCTCTGCCAAAAGTACCCAAGACAGCTCAAATTCTACCAAAAATCCAACCAATCACTGTCCCCTTAATCTGTTCCTCTTCTTATAGTCCATCTTATTTAGTGAAAGGCCACCGTCCACCAAGACACTCAGGTTAGGATCTCAGAGTCATCCCAGTCTGTTCTCTCTCTCCCCAAGCCTCTGCAGCTCTGTGCAGGAAAATCTTCCTCCTCGAGTTACTGTCTCAATCCATCAACACAGGGACTGCTGTTCCTCTCAGCCTGCGGAGTATTAGAGGGAACAGTTCTTACTCTTCCCCAAAGGAAGGGGAGCAGCTCTTCTTCTGCTGCTAAGAGAGGACATCAGTTGGCCCATTTACCAGTGGGTGGGGTTACTGAGCCACAGAAGCTGAAAACAAGACCCGCCCTGTCCCTTTCTTTGTGCTGCTTGACCTGCGGCTGGGTGCAGGCCCAGGGTTCCCTTCTCTTGGCTTCCCGTCCCTGTGCGGTCAGTGTACCTGGGCAGGGCTCAGGAACTGCCTTGTCGGGGAAGCCTGGAAGCCAGTCATTCCTCTCCTGCTCTGGAACTCTGTGTTCTGCCAGGGACACAGTTTGTGGGGCAGGCCTGAGACCTTCCATGTAGCTGGTGGGGTAAGTGGACTCGGAGTCTGGTTAACAGAACCCACCTACCAAGACAAGTTTCAGGGTCAGATTTAATATAGAAAACTGGCCACAATCTGGCTCCTTCCTGATTTCTCAGCCATGTGTTTATTGTCATTCTACTTCCTTTTGTCCCTTTACCTCTAACTATGTCCCACTAGAAGACATCTTAAAGTGAAACTGTAAAGGAGGATATAAGTGGCATCTTTTTGAGTCCTTGCATTTATAAGAACATCCTGTTTCCCTCAGCAAATGAGAGGCAAACAGGTTGCATGTGGTATTGTGAAGTCAGAATATTTCCCCCTTAAAATTCTAAAGACCAATGTTTCCTTGTCCTTCAAGATAAGAAGACGGGTGTTAGGTAAAAGTTGGATTTTGTGATCACTTAAGTTTTGAAATTCTGGGTTAAAGATGAGAAGTTTCTTAACTGCAGGACTTTTCAGAGCCCTGATATATACAGTCAGGCTCCAAGAGGAGATACAGAGTATGGTGTTTCTCAAATGTAATAGGCCATGCATTTCAAAGAAACAGTGTCCTATAAACCAATGTACTAACATTTTCATCTCATTATGATGAAAAGAATCAAAGCAAGGCCCAGCCCAGAGAGGAGAATCATTCCTAACTCTGGTAGGTCTTAGGCATCTCTTTGTGACCCTTCACGCTGGTGAACTCTTGACTTCCTTTAGAGGAAGGCATTTTCTACGTTTCTTCAGCATGTCTCTTTCTTTCTCAGTGTGTTACCCACTAGTCTGAGAAAATATTTTCTTTGCTATAAATCTATGTTAATAGTTCAGAAGTTCAGCGAGGGTGTTTGGGACACGGCACGCCCGCCACCCTTGAGGGGTGGGAGTAAGAAGGGCTGCTACAGACCGCACATCTGCAGAAGGGCAAAAGAGCTTCTATTCCAAGTGCCCGAGCCCAGGCCCCCAGCCAGGAGCAAGCCCTGGCAGTGCCTCTCCTCTGCCTGTGTGGGGCTAGGCCAGGGCCCAGCTGCAGCTGTGCCTTGGTCTTGTGTGACCGCCCATGCCAAGGGCAAAGCCCACTCCAGAAGGAATCTCCTGTGCCAGAGCTCTGCGTGCTGTGCCTGCCCACTCTGAGAGGAAGCCAGAATATTTGTTAAACAATGTTCATTTTATTTGAGATCACCCTATCATAGGAGTGAACCCTTAAAACCCTTGTCTAAGCCAGTGTGTCTTAAATAACACCCAAGCCAAGAAACAGCTATAATAAGATAATTCTGATTTTTTCCTTTTGTTCTAACAAAGATTCAAACCAGTGTTTTATACTTTCAAATGAAGACACTTCATTTAAAAAGTCATAGACAAATGTGCAAGGCCACAATTTTAAGCAGATTATTTCACAACCAACAGAATGCAGGTCGTGAAAGCAAAGATAGAATCACAGCCCTCCTCCTCCAAGTTCTCTGGAATAGATTAACACCAAAATAAAATCATCCCATTTCATGGACCCTTGATTCCTCAAAAGAGCCTGGGCTAAAGAACTTTCTTTGCATCAGCCGATGTCCAGTCCCAGGACCCCAGTTTAGGGGCTTAGGAGACCACAAAGACATGGCTCATGATCAGTGAATCTGACTCATACTGTCTAACAACTTTAATTTCTCTGCATATTAACTTGGTTTTTGTTTCTCCTTCCTTTAGGAGTTGACTAGCTTTGCTTATGCTCTCAAGTTGATCCATACAGTGCCAGATTATACCCTATCATAAGAGATAGGGTCCCCTGAACACAAGAAGTCATCTCCCTTTATGGGACTTTGCACCACATTCTCTTCCCTCTGCCTGGAACATACCTCCCAACTGCTTTACTCTCTTAAATCTCACTCATTACCATCTAAAGCCATTTTCCTTTCTTATTGCCTGTTTGCTGTCATCTCCCACAGGACTGTGAACTCAAGAAAGCAGGAAGTATGTCTCCCTTATTCATCACTGGGTCCCCAGTGCTTAGAACAGTGCCTGGCACAGAGACGGGGCTCTGTAAAGATCTGCTGAATGAACACCTTATCCTCTTACTTCTTATCCTTCAAGCCTCAGATTTTCCCCCAGGATGCCTTCTTCGTTTCCCCAGACTGGTTCAAGCTGCACCTCCAATGTGCTCCCACAGCCCCTGAGCTGCCTCCCTGCAGACGCCATACCTGCCGTGGCTGCTTGTTTGCTGAGTAGCCTCTCCCACTGAACCCTGGGCAACTTGAGGTCAGGGACCATGCGGTTTACTGTTACAGTGAACTAAAATGTCTAAAACGGTGTCTGACCACTAGCACATACTTAACAAATAATTTTTATAAGTGAATAAACATTCTCCTCTTTTTTCTTCAATTCCCTCCTCTATTTTGGTTAGTAAAGCTATATGCATGCTTATACATTTAGACTGTACTTACATACACACATACGTATATATAGCATAATGTTTAATCTAATATATAGAAATGAGAGCACTGACAGGAGAAAGAGGGAACTGAGAACTGAAAAAATATACATTGGTAGTTTTTTTTTTTTTTTGAGACGGAGTCTCGCTCTGTTGCCCAGGCTGGAGTGCAGTGGCACGATCTCGGTTCACTGCAAGCTCCACCTCCCGGATTCACACCATTCTCCTGCGTCAGCCTGGGACTATAGGTGCCTGCCACCAAGCCTGGCTAATTTTTTGTAATTTTAGTAGAGACGGGGTTTCACCACGTTAGCCAGGATGGTCTCAATCTCCTGACCTCGTGATCTGCCCACCTCGGTCTCCCAAAGTGCTGGGATTACAGGTGTGAGCCACCGTGCCCAGCCAAAAAAATATACATTGTTAAATCAAGCAAAGAAATGCTCCAAGTCTTTTGCCTGAATATTCTAGGCAATTTGGACAATGGTTTGATGTACCACTCCATCCTGACGTGCAAATTTGCTGATGAATTGCGTCCATTTCCTTTTGCCTTTTTCATTCAATGTCAAAGTTTTCACACATTCCAGAATAGATTCTCAAGATCATTTATCATCTTTACTTTCCTTGATAACAGCCACATAATATACAAAATCAGAAGTCAGTCCTTCTGTGGACCAAATGTGGTGTGTTCCTGGGGGCGGGAGAAAGGGGAGAGAAAAACATTCCCTTGGGTCATTATTCTTGCCTCCAAATAGATTAAAAACTGCAAGAAGCTTGAAGGCAAGAAAAGTTGGGGTTTCCCTAGAGTGCCCCCACAACTCCTGGCTCCCTTGTACAAGGTCCTCATCACTGCGAGTGGTCGCAGGTGGCACAGGGAGGGTAGAGCACAGGCTGGGCCAGCAGCTGGGCCTGGTCTGAATCCTGGGTTACTTCACCACACACTCGGTTTCCTCATCAGAAAATGAGGGTTAAAAAAATTAACGACTCAGTGAGTTTTTGAGGACTAAATGACACATAAATTACCCAGCACAGTGCCTGGCATGGGTAGGTGCTCAGTAAACATGAGTGCCCTGCCCCCACTTCCTGGTTTCTAGGCTTGTGAAGCCAACTCTACCATCACTGCCAGGAATTCAGCTCTCCGCAGCGAGACCCACCCCGCCTTTCTTCTCCTTCCTCCACCCCTGCGCCCGAGTACTGAGAAGAATGAAGTGAGAGCACGGGCCCTCCTGGCACACTTCTGTGTCCTCTCCCAAAAAATCCAGTTCAGTTCTGTTCCCCAAAGCCTTCGGCACAATGCTGGTCACACAGCTGCACCCACCACTGCCGCCCTGTAAACAGCACTGATTAAATGAAACTGTCAGGTGAATTCACCATTTCCTTTCCTTTATTTCTACTTAACAGCAGAGTTTGGTGTAACTGTACATTACTGCATGAGATTTTCCTATATTCTAGGTTTATTTTAGTTATCACTTACTGAGTTTGAAACATCACAAATAGAAAATCATATGAAATTTTGTCTGTAAGTTCCAAAAGCAGGTCAGCAGATCAAAAGAAGTACAAATAAACCACATATCTCTATGTCCATTTTTGCTAGATAGACTAAGTCTCTCTAACCTGATTCAAAGTCAGGTTTAACTCTAACTTGGCCAATTTCTGGAGAAAATGCTCAGAACACCCTGCAATGGGACTGAATTACAGGTTGTTTTTGTTGTTATTTCATTAAACTGAACTTTATCAATGCTTTCATAAACACCTACAATGATGTTTCCAAATGTTGACTGCAGAGATGTTTCTAGTTTCCAACTCATTTACTTGTATTGCCTCCTTTCATCAGATAAATGAAGATTTTGAGGCCAAAGGAGAATTGCAGGGAAGATAAATCCTGAAAACTTTTCAAACATTTCAGAATGCACACTCCCTTTGAAGAGTAAAAAAGGATATTTGTCGCCCTGGCTTGTCCCCAGACCTTCGGTGGAGGGGGTGGAAGCGGTTCCTGGATGGCCTCTCCACCAGCCCGTGATGGCGTGTTCCCCGAACATTATCAGCTTGGTGAAATGACGGCTGCAGAGAGAAGGGAAGAAGAGTTGGCCTCCAACCATGAAACTGACACTCACCCTCAAGAACAACTGATAACAACAGCAGATGAAAGGACCGATTTTACAGTTTTACTTATTATACATTAGTGGGCCTTGGGTGAAGGTAAATAAAGTAGTATATGGAACTATTTCTTTATAATAACCATAAAATAATGACAAATAATCTGTAGTGTGCTAAGAGGAAAGCTGAAAGAATAATAAAAGTTGTCATGCAATTGGGGGAGGAGAATCAGAAGACAGTGAATTCATATACTAAATCTCAGAAAAGTAGAAAGGACACTTTGAAATGTAAAAGAGGTATATTAAAGAAAGAAACTCGCAAGCCATGAGGCACCTATTTGTTCTGCACGGTGTCTTTTAAAATTTTTGATTGAATTCATAATGTTTGAAAATTCAGACTTGAGGATTCTAGGGAAAAGTCAGAATATTTTTTTTTTTTTTTGAGATGGAGTCTTGCTCTGTTGCCCAGGCTGGAGTGCAATGGTGTGATCTCGGCTCACTGCAACCTCCGCCTCCCAGGTTCAAGGGATTCTCCTGCCTCAGCCTCCCAAGTAGCTGGGATTACAGATGTGCGCCACCATGCCCAGCTAATTTTTGTATTTTTAGTAGAGATGGGGTTTCACCATGTTGGCCAGGCTGGTCTCAAACTCCTGACCTCAGGTGATCAGCCCACCTCAGCCTCCCAAAGTGCTGGGATTACAGGCATATGAGCCACTGCACCCAGCCATAAATCAAAATATCTTGGCCACAATGAACCATACTCATCTCAGGCTGAAGTTGGGCGTGGCTGCTCCCTGTAGATGGGACACCCACTCTCTTACTGTGAATCCTTACACACAAACCATTTCACTGACTCATCATTTTAGACATTCAGAGTGTGTAACCCGAGTTAAAGAGGAAAAAAGGAATGCTATGTAAATACAAGTGGAAAACATACAAATCATCAGTCCCTAAATGGTACAAATGAAAGTAGAAACAGATTCTAGATAAATTCATGGTCAATAAATCCAAAATCCTTTTTAAAGAGATGCTTGGGGTACGTTCTTAACATTTTTGAGACTGGCATCACAAAGGGCAACCTTTTTGGTTGTCAAAAGCCAAATCCTAGGCTGGGCCAATAAATCTCACATAATGGGGCAATGTGTATACATTGTGCAATAGACATGCTTGTGAAATATAGAAAACAGATTTTCTTCTCCCATCCCCTCCAGCATTAAGGTGTTACTGACAAAGAAAAATTGTATATATTTACACTGTACAACATGATGTTTTGATACATGTATACATAGCAAAATGATGAAATCAAGTTATTAACATATCTGTCACCTCACATACTAATCATTTAAAACAGAGTTTTACGTCAATTGAGTCACATATAAAATTGGTAGCTTACTGTGAAAGGAATCCTGTGACACAATATGTTTTTATAGGGGACTTCCTTCAGCTAAAAACTAATTTTTCTTTGTTAAACATGGATTTTCTCATTTTGGATTTGAGAATTACTCCTATTTCTCCCAAGTGGACGCATAAAATCTCTGGGCCAAATTAGTCTAACAGTTCCGATCTATTTTTATGATCCAAATCTATAAACTCACAAAATAAAGTTATCTTACCAAGGAAAAACTTCTGGGCTGGAAGAAAAATAGCCACTATGATATAGGGAAGCTAGATTTATCTCAGACAATGGAATACTCTACTCTAGAGAATAATATATTGAAATACCTGAAAAATAATGGGACAAACTGACATCAGGTGCTTCTTGGCAAGATGCAATGAGGACACAGGATCTCTTTTTTTTCAGACAGGGTCTCACTCTGTTGCCCAGGCTGGAGTGCAGTGGCACAATCTTGGCTCACTGCAACCTCTACTTCCCAGGCTCAGCCTCCTGAGTAGCTGGGACTACAGTGCATGCCAACATGCTGGCTACATTTTTATTTTTTTGTAGAGACAAGGTCTCGCCATTTTGGCCAGACTGGTCTTGAACTCCTGACCTCAAGTTATCTACCACCTTGGCCTCCCAAAGTGTTGGGATTACATGCCTGAGCCACTGCACAATTACTGCCAAACTGGGCTCCTGAAGGCCAGTCCATAAGGTGGGGAGAAGGGTCTTTAGAAGGTGTTCCCAAAAGGAGAGAGTTCTTGAAATGTCTTTTAGACTTCCTATTAAATTTTCTAGCTGGGTGCAGTGGCTCCTGTCTACAGTCCCAGCACTTTGGGAGGCGGAGATGGGAGAACTGCTTGAGGCCAGGAGTTTGAGACCAGCCTGGGAAACATAGTGAGGCCCTGTCTCTACAAAAGAAACAAAAATTAGCTCTACAAACAAACAAATTAGCTAGGCATGGTGGTACATGCCTGCAGCCCCAGCCCTTTGGGAGCATGAGGTGGGAGGACCACTTGAGGCCAGGAGTTCAAGACCAGCCTGGGTAACATTGCAAGCCCTCACTTCTACAAAAAAAATTTAAAAAAAAAAAAAAATTAGTGGGGCGTGGTGGTGCCCATCTGTAGTCCTAGCTACTGGGGAGGCTGAGGCAGGAGGATCACTTGAACCCAGGTGTTCCAGGCTGCAGTGAACTATGATCACACCACCGCACTCCAGCCTGAGCAACAGAGCAAGACCTTGTCTCTAAAACAAAAAACAAAACAAAACAAAATAAAAGCTTATATTTTCGATTTAACAGCTGCCTCTTTTGCATTAACCCTGCTGCTGGCCCAAATCCTGTATTACTGCTGGTATTCAGTTGTGGGGTGTTAATCTCTGCTTACATTTGATATTTTCTCCTCTTCTTCACTGTGGCCTAATCTCAACTCTCTGCCCCTGCAGTATCTGATCTTACTCCAAACTATATTTGGCTTAACCTTCTCAATTACTTCTCAAAGATCTTCCTCATCAAATGAATTAGAGTGGCTGTTCAGTCAGGGAAGCCGGAAACTGAAGGAGCTAAGTCTGGGCAGGGTGCAGTGGCTCAGACCTGTAATCCCAGCACTTTGGGAGGCCAAGGCAGGCGGATCGTTTGAGGTCAAGAATTTGAGACCTGCCTGGGCAACATGGCAAAACCCTGCCTCTACTAAAAATACAAAAATTAGGCATGGTGGCACTAGAATCACTTGAACTCAGGTGGCAGAGGTTGCAGTGAGCCAAGATCATGCCACTGCACTCCAGCCTGGGTGACAAAGAAATACTACGTGCCACTCAAAAGGCCAAGCACTTCACTTTTTCTACTCTTTTTCAAGTTTTATCCATGTAAGTTCTTACATGGTTATATCCGCACAGTACATACAGTATTTTCTTTTGTTTATTTTATTATTATTTTTTGAGACGGAGTCTTGCTGTGTCATCCAGGCTAGAGTGAATTGGTGTGATCTCGGCTCACTGCAGCCTCCACTTCCTTGGTTCAAGCAATTCCCCTGCCTCAGCCTCCCCAGTAGCTGGGATTACAGGAACATGCCACCACTCCCGGCTAATTTTTTTGTATTTTTAGTAGAGACGGGGATTCACCATGTTGGCCAGACTGGTCTCGAACTCCTGACCTCAGGCAATCTGCCCACCTCAGCCTCCCAAAGTACTGGGATTACAGACATGAGCCACTGCACCCAGCCTATTTATTTAATTTTTTTATTTTTTGAGATGGAGTCTCTCTCTGTTGCCCGGGATGGAGTGTGGTGGTGCAATCTTGGCTCGCTGCAACCTCCGCCTCCTGGGTTCAAGCAATTCTCCTGCCTTAGTTTCCTGAGTAGCTGGGATTACAGGCATGCGCCACCACACCCGGCCAATTTTTGTATTTTTAGTAGAGACGGGGTTTCACCATGTTGGCCACACTGGTCTTGAACTCCTGACTTCAAGTGATCCACATGCCTCAGCCTCCCAAAGTACTGGGATTACAGGCGTGAGCAACTGCACCCAGCCAGTATTTTAAACATTTCACGTTGCCATTCAAAGAATATATCATTTGGGCTGGTTGTAGCGGCTCACACCTATAATCCTAGCACTGCGGGAGGCCAAGGGGGAGGGTCACTTGAGCCAGGAGTTTGAGTCCAGCCTGGACAACACAGTGTGAGACCCTGTCTCTACAAAAATTTTTGTTAAATTAGCTGGTGTGGTGACGTGCACCTGTAGTGCTAGCTACTCAGGAGGCTGAGGCTGAGGCTCAGGATCCCTTGACCCCAGGAATGTCAGGCTACAGTGAACTATGATTGAGCCACTGTACTCCAGCCTGGGTGACAGAACAAGACCCTGTCTCTTAAAAATAACAACAGGCTGGGCGTCATGGCTCACACCTGTAATCCCAGCACTTTGGGAGGCCTACGCGGGTGGATCATGAGGTCAGGAGTTCAAGACCAGCCTGGCCAACATGGTGAAACCCCATCTCTACTAAAAATACAAAAATTAGCTGGGCATGGTGGTGCATGCCTGTAATCCTAGCTACTCAGGAGGCTGAGGCAGGAGAATCGCTTGAACCCGGGAGGCGGAGGTTGCAGTGAGCTGCGATCGCGCCACTGCACTCCAGCCTGGGTGACAGAGTGAGACACTGTCTCAGAAAAAATAAAAAAATAAAAATAACAATGAAAACAACAACAAAACCCCCAAAACACATATGATTCCGAGTCAAAGAAACAGTTCAAGTTCAGGATGTTCCACTTATTAACAAGTTACTTCATCTTCCTTATCTAAAAAGTGGAAATGATAATAACTTCCACAGGCTTGTTGAGAAGACAAAATGATGTTACATACATAACAGCTGTTTGTCCCAGGGATACCCGGACATTGGAAAGGAGGATGAGTGTCTGTCTGCATGGTGGAACCCTGGGAAGCATCTTGTCAAAGGTGGGGCTGACCTGCAGAGTCCTTTTGTGGTCAGGAGCAGCAGCATCACTATTAGGGACTGCCCCAGCATTCTGAGCCTCCCACAGTGCTCCCCAAGGGTCCTACAGCTCAGGCACCATCTGTTGCCATTCCAAGTCACCTCTGACGTCACCCAGCTGCAGCCTGGGATGAATGGCTAAAAAAAGTTGACTGGCCCATGTGACTTGCTTTGGCCAATGGCTTATGAGCAAATGTGATGTTCATATTGTTCAAACAGAAACTCTCATACTCTTTTCCTTCTGCCATGAGACTATCATGTCTTAAGTAGGGGATGCTCCTTCAGCCTCAGTTGCAGACGGAGAAGATACACAGAGGAGAGACGTAGAAGGTATTCCAGCACCACAGACAAGTAATATGAGTGAAAAATAAATGTTTGTTGAGAGTCTGAGTTTTTGGATTGTTACTAAAGCAAAGCTGGCTAATATGGTAGTGATGGCAGAGAGAGACTGAATGAAATAGAGAGTCCCATTTTTCTTACCTTTTTTTTTTTTTTTTTTTTTTTGAGACAGAGTCACACTCTGTCGCCCAGGCTGCGGTGCAGTGGCGTGATCTCAGCTCACTGTAACCTCTGCCTCCCAAGTTCGAGCAATTCTCCTGCCTCAGCCTCTTGAGTAGCTAGGATTACAGGCATGTGCTACCACGCCTGGCTAATTTTTTAATTTTTTAATTTTTATATGTTTAGTAGAGATGGTTTTGCCATGTTGCCCAGGCTGGTCTCGATCTCCTGGCCTCAAGTGATCCACCCACCTCGGCCTCCCAAAGTGCTGGGATCACAGGCGTGAGCCACTGTGCCTGGCCCCATTTTCTTGAAGAACAAGGGAGGTGTAAGTCAAAAGAACCTGCAAGTGGAAGCCAGGCATAGTGGCTCAGGCCTGTAATCCCAGCACTTTGGGAGGCTGATGTAGGTGGATCATTTGAGCTCCACTTTGGGAGGCTGATATGGGTGGATCATTTGAGCTCACAAGTTTGAGACCAGCCTTGGCAATATGGCAAAACCCCATCTTTACGAAAAATACAAAAATTTGTCAGGTGTGGTGGTTCACGCTTGTAGTCCCAGCTACTTGGGAGGCTGAGGCAGGAGGATCACTTGAGCCTGGGAGGCAGAGGTTGCCACTGCACTCCAGACTGGGTGACAGAGGGGAGACCTTGTCTCTAGTAAATAAATACAGAAAGCAAGCAAGAAACAAATGAACCTGTAAATGGGAATCTACGTGTTTTCAGGAGGGCCTTAGGCTCAGGATCTGAAAAGCACTCTCCTGTTTCAGAACATGGGACCTAGACATCAAATGAGGAAGAGAGGGCTTCTGTGCCTCCATACAGAAATGCTTCTCCACATCAGTGTCTGGGATCCAGTGCTAGATAGACCGGGGAGGGGAGTGACATGGCTAATGCTAACGGCAGAACTCTTTCTGTAATGAAACAGGACACGTGAATCTTCCAAAAGAAGCAGAGTTGTGGATTTCCAGGTAGAAGTTTAGAGCTAATGGCAGACAGTACCGTACTCCCGGAGTACTTCCCCAAGGGACCTAGAGCTCAGTTAGATGAGATATCAGTTACGTGTAGGTGTACACCTACCTATCACATAGCATCTGAAAGCTGCAGCCTGGGATGAATGGCTAAAAAGTTGCAACTAGATTTCGTCACCTAGGGAGGAAATTACTTCCTCTAATTTAGACACTATTGATCTATCAATGTGACCTACATTTGCATTAACTGTTTGGGTAGATGTACCATCCTGTTGGCATATCATTATGTTTGTGGTTAATTAGAAACCCCAGATCTTACTTGACTGGTAAACCATAAGCAGATTCCTACATAAGCCCATGCTAAGTTAGGAAATGAGCTGAAGGCCAAGAATTGGAGAGTTGTTGTTTATTATCAACTAGGAAGATTATCATTTTTAAAAGTACATATGGTACAGTATATTCTTTATGTGTGAACAATCAACACATACATTTTTCTTCTGCAGCTAAGTAGAAAAATAAATTCTAGCTTATAGTTGTATTTTTATATAAAGTAATTAAAAACAGGAGAAATGTAATTTCCAAATCCTTGAAGTGAAATATGGGTTTCTAAATGCTAATGGTATGACCAAATACATCCTTCCATGTAAGAAGTTCTACAGGGCCAGGCACGGTGGCTCACGCCTATAATCCCAGCACTTTGGGAGGCCAAGGTGGGTGATCATGAGGTCAGGAGTTCGAGACCAGCCATGGCCAACATGGTGAAACCCTATCCCTACTAAAAACACAAAAATTAGCTGGGCATGGTAGTGAGTGTCCATAGTCCTAGCTACCGGGAGGCTAAGGCAGGAGAATTGCTTGAACCCAGGGGGCAGAGGTTGCAGTGAGCTGAGATTGCGCCACTGCATTCCAGCCTGGATGACAAAGCGAGACTCCATCTCAAAAAAAAAAAAAAAAAAAAAAAAAGAAGTTCTACCAAGTTTTAAAAAATATATTAAAAACAAGCAGAAAACAAGGATTAAGCATATAAATGGTTAATACTTTGCAAAAGTATTGATCCAGAATACCACAACCTCAGCATCTGTACAAAGGGATGCCTAATCGATATTCTCAAACAGAAGCAATTCTACATAAGACAACTCTTAGTAGCTTCAATTACAGACCTCGTGATGACTCGTGATCAAGAAAAAAGTGATAAAACTCCTGCAAGAGCAACACATATTTTCCTGGAATACCATTGTCAACACTGGGAATGTGTACTGGCATGAAGCTTCAATATTACAGAGGACTGAAGCGGAATGTGATGTCACCATTATTTTATGCTATGAGGACAATGTGCTAGCTTGAGCCAGGGGTCACTTATGTGGCAATTTCAACCATCTCAGTGGTGAGCCAGAAAGCAAAGAAAGCCCCTAAATAACAAAAATGGATAAGAACCCCAGAGGACAGCAGTTAGAAAGGAACCCCTCCAGTTCTCCATTACATCCCACCCAGGTCTAACAAACTGAGGCACCTCATTTTCCAGCTTGCAGCAGGTGAAAATAACGTGGGGATAGGCAAAGGAAGGGAACTGGAGTTGCCGGCTTAGCAGAGAAAGCAACACAAGTAAAAGCAAGAGGGAGAGGAATTCTGTTCTTTCCTTCTACAGATGGGAAACCAAGATCCAGAGAGCTAAAGTGATTTTTCTCAAGATCACAGAGCTAGTTTGTAGCAGTCTAAAAACTTAAACTCAGGATCCCGAGCCTCATTCAGTATTCTCTTTACCTCACCGCTTTGCCTCCTTTGCTATATAGCCTACATAAAATCAATTCTTTTTGAGATTTTACACAGATTTGTACTGATATATACAGAAGTAAAAAAAAAAAAAAAAAAAAACTATTAAGAAATTTTCCAGACTGGGCACCATGGCTCATGCCTGTAATCCCAGTACTTTGGGAGCTCATGGTAGGAGGAAGGCTTGAGCCCAGGAGTTCAAGACCAGCCTGCGCAGCACAGCCAGACCTTGTCTCTGCTAAGAATTTTAAAACTAGCTAGCCACAGTGGCACACACCTGTAGTCCTAGCTACTTGGGAGGCTGAGGTGGGAAGATCCCTTGAGCACAGGAGGTGGAGGCTGCAGTGAGCTATGATCATACCACTGCACTCCAGCCTGGGGCACACTGCACTCCAGCCTGGGGCACAGAGCGAGACCTTGTTGTTTCAAAAAAGAAAAATGAAAAAGAAATTCTCCAGATAAATTGTATTACATTCTTCTAAATCCACTGAAGATTTAAGATTCAATTACAGGATAACAGTCTTGCTAAGACACCTGACTATGATGCAATATAAACGGCACACCTACAAATAGACATTGGCTCCAGTAGTCTCATTTGGAGTAAGTATCTAACTTAATATTATGTAAATGGTTAGCTAAAAGTCACAAAGCTATTCATTGACGATAATGCTTCCTGATAGAATTAAAATGCTACCCCAACCCTTCTTAATTCCTCTGTATACTTGGGTTTGTATCTGTTTCCAACAGAGCTTGGGTAGGAGAGGAGACTGGTTGGAAATGTAGCTGGTAGTAGAGACACTAGATAGGGTAGTTAATGCTTGGCTCTAATGGCATCCTTAAATTCATCATTTAGCTCTACCGGGCTTCCAGCTTGCCCATGATGCTGCTTGGTTCTTCTTTAGTTTACTTCTTTAGTTCTTGACAAATCTGCGACAGATTGGCCACCGGTACTAAATAAATTTCTGTTGGTGTCCAGCCTGGGCAACATAATGAGACCACAACTCTTTTTAAAAAATTCCACTGGGGGCCGGGCACAGTGGCTCACGCCTGTAATCCCAGCACTTTGGGAGGCTGAGGCGGGTGGATTACCTGAGGTCAGGAGTTCGAGACCAGCCTGACCAACATGGTGAAACCCCGTGTCTACTAAAAATACAGAATTAGCCAAGCATGGTGGTACGTGCCTATAATCCCAGCTACTGGGGAGGCTGAGGCAGGAGAATTGTTTGAATCCAGGAGGCGGAGGGTGTAGGGAGCTGAGATAGTGCCATTGCACTCCAGCCTGGGCAACAGGAACGAAACTCCATCTCAAAAAAAAAAAAAATGCATTGGGGAAGAGTGGAAATTTAACAAGTTTAGGAAGTAAGGCAGGTTCCTGAAGCTTGCAGGGCTCTTTATTTATATGCAGACTGAAGCTAATGGAAGATGTTATAGCCCCCCTCTTTTAAAAAGGACAAGTCTAAATAACAAAGGAACAACTGTGCCTCTCTTGGGAACCCAGCTGGAGATCATTTTAGGCACTGCCAGCACCTCCTTTGATTCTCATGACAAGTGGGGGAGTCGTGAAGGCCTACCCACAACAAAGGGGCTGCTATTAATTCACACTGCCTTGGGGTTAAATGGACCATTTAAGTCTACCTTACAAACTAAGCGGAATAAAAAAGGATGTCATACTTGGTTAAATACCCTATTATAACATCATTCAAAAAAAAAGAAAAGAGAAACTTAAAGAGAAGTTCAAAATATATAACAAATCTCTAGCGTCAGACCTGCCAGCACCCAGCCAGCCTCTCTGACAGCAGCCCCCAACGCTCTTCCTTTGCCCTCTGCAGTGCTTAGGTATGCCAGCAGGCAGGGGCTTCAGTTCACAAAACTCCTGTGAGGCTCCCAGCTGTTCTGGGTTTTGGAAGGCTTTTCCTCCAGCAGCCTGCCAGCACTACACTATCTTTGGGGCTAGTCTATTCCAGTCTTGCAGAAGTGATTAGACTTTCAGAGCCCTTGAACCACCTAGATGGGTTTTTTGTTTGTTTTTAACCTGGAGGCTATGCCTTTTTTGACCAGCTGATTTGGGGATCCTATCTTCTCCAAAGGACCAAATAAGTCTTGCTGTGAGGCATGAAAAGAAGAGATGAAGAGCAGAGCAGAGCAGACCAGAGAAGGCGCCAGCACCCAACCTTCTGATTCAGGACCTGGCCTGTCACCATGTCTGTGGCCCCTGTGTTGCCCTTTCCTAGTCTGTATTTTTAAATGAAAGATAAAAGGGAAGTAAAGTTAACAGATAAACTAAGCTAAAAGGTGACTCCAGAAAATGATAGAGATAAAACAGTTTTGGGGTTGTTTTGTTTTGTTTTTAGCAGGTAAAGTCAAAATCAGACCAATCAAAATGATCACAGAGGGCCAGGCAAAATAATCTCTCAAAATAAGAAATAATGGCTGGGCGTGGTGGTGGCTCACACGTGTAATCCCAGCACTTTGGGAGGCCGAGGTGGGAGGATCGCTTGAGCTCAAGAGTACGAGGCCAGCCTGGGCAACATAATGAGACCCCATCTCTAAAAAAAAGAAGAAGAAGAAATAACGACAATGCATAAAACACGCCCAGAGCTCATGCTGGGGGATCCTGCTCAAGAAAAGGCAGAGAATAAGGTCTATGTCTCAGGCAGGGCTTCTCACCTGGAGAAGATGGATGACGTTCATTCCCTGACCCTGATGGAGCAGGCTGTAAGCAGTGAGACCTCCCCCAGCATCTTCCCTCCAGCATTTGCACAGCGTCAGCCACACAGTGGGCTCCAACACATGTTTGCTGAATTACATAATGTTTCTAAATGATTTGGCTCCAAAGAGGAATGTGTACCCCCAGGGGATTTACAGGATGCGCATAGGGTATGGGGAAAATATTAGAAGTTCTGTTTCCACTTAGCTTTCTATTTTTTTGTATACTTAATATTAACAATACAGTGTTATATGTACATAATTTAAAAAACAAACATACCCAAATTGGGGATATAAAACTCTTTTTACTACTAGGCTGCATAATCAAAAAATTTAAATGCAAAGTGTTGATCATTATTAAAAACTGGTGAGGGCTATATGGGAGCTTCTTATTCTACTCCTACTTTTCTGCACAGCTACAAATTTCCACGATAAAATGAAGAATCTCAGCTTCAAGTTCTCACGGATGGCATGGCAGGGTGAATGCAGACCCAAGCCTCTAAAGGCATTTTACTGTCTTTGCAGGGAGCGCCACCCAAGCCTCCACAGAAGTAGAAGTTTTAAACTGCCTGTTCCCATCCCTGCCTCCCTACCTGGTGTGGTATCTTTGGTGGTGAGGGAGGCCTTCCGTTGAGTGTAGTTCTCCTTTTAACTTTAATACTAATAGGACAATGACTAGAGAAATATGTTCTGGGTAAATCAGGTTTGCCCATTTATCTCCTCCAGAGGAAGCTGATTTGCTTCTTGTGGTGATAGGAACTGCAGAAGGGAAGAACTGGCTTTTGATCAACTAAGACTTGAGCAGTGACAGGAGTCCGGCCTAGTGGCTGGTGAGGCAACTGGCCAAAGGCACCCTTGGAGGCCACAAGGGTCAGGTAGGCACTTCAGGCCAGGTAGGAAAGGAGACAAAGTGCCTGAGCCTCTGTTCATCCCACACCAACCTCTTCCTGCCTTAGGAAACACATGTAAAAGACAGGCACCTGCCAGCCTGCCTACTCCCTCCTTTCACCCCCACTGCATTCTGAATCACACCAGATCCACCGCTGTGATTCAACTTGGTAGGACACGTCACTGAGTTTAGAAGAGATTGTAATTTGGAATTAAAAGAGAAAAAACAAAGGGGAGGGGACAGATGAAACAAGAGTGGCAAAATGTTGAAAAATATTGAATCTGGTGATGAGTCTGTGGGGGTTCTTTATTCTACTTTGGGGAAGATTTTACATTTCCAAATAACAAGTTTGATTTTTTAATTAAAATTATGATACTGTCATAAATTAAAGGTGCCTTTTCAGTTTTCACTCAATAACTTCTACATATATGCCAAAAAAAGATGAAGGCTGTGTTTTCTACCATATAGCCAGCAAACAAAACAAAACAACTTTTTTTCACACTGTTGATAACTTTAAAGGACAAAATAAGCATACAGTGTCACAAAGGAACTAGGAAAGTATAAGAGAAAACATGTCTGGAAAGAATAAAATGCTCTGGAATATTTAGTTAGATAAAGCACATGGTAATTCTAAATAAAGCATATTGAATTTTTAAAAAACTTACATCCTGTTTTTGATTTAAAAGAGCATAGGGTACTTTTCCTCATCTGGCCACTAGCTCATGAAAAGACACACACAGTGTCCTTGTCCTGTTCTGTCTGGACTCATAAGCCACAGAGTTTGGAATGATCTTCCGGGCCAGCCAATGCAACCAGACAGCATCCTCACCAAAGGCCATCTAGCTGCCACCAGACCCCTCTGAAGATGGGAACGGAGTACTTTCCCAGGCAGGCCACTCCTTTCTCATCCAGCCATGCTTCTGGTATGTTCTCCCTTAGGCTGAGCTATAAAGTGTTCCTAAGCATTCACTATCTCTTGGGAGAATCTGCCCAGATGAGAGGTTGCTAAAAATTCATCATGGTTTAAACAGCAGAAAAACAAAAAAGTAATTTTTTTTTTTTTAAATTCATCATGGTAAGAACTTTAGTCTCCATGACGAACCAAGCTACCAAAAATGGAAGAACTGGTCCCTGAAACCAGATTCTCCATTTAATCTCAGTTAAAGCCATAACTGGATCTGGGTGCTTGTTTGGCGACTGAGTTGGTCTGGCATTCCTTTTGTCAAACAAACAGAAAAACCAGTGGGCCGGATGCAGTGGCTCACACCTATAATCACAGCACTTTGGGAGGCTAAGACGGGTGGATCATCTGGGGACAGGAGTTTGAGACCAGCCTGGCCAGATGGCGAACCCCATCTCTACTAAAAATATAAAAATTAGCTGGGTGTGGTCATGCACATGCCTGTAATCCCAGCTACTCTGGAAGCTAAGGCAGGAGAATCGCCTGAACCCGGGAGGCAGAGGTGCAGTGAGCCGAGATCACACCACTGCACTCCTCCAGTCTGGGTGACAGAGCGAGCAAGACTCGTCTCAGAAAAAAAAAAAAAAAAAGAAGAAGAAGAAGAAGAAAAACCAGTGGGACTGACACTAAGGAAGCCTGTTCTTCCTATCTGCAAGTCCCCACTTTTGCCTATAGACAGGGGAGGGAAAACTAACCACTCTGTGAGCCTTAGGAGTTACTGAGGAGTAAAGGTCATAATGCTATCCTCTCCTGACTCCTGGCTTCAGTGCTGAACCTTTGAGAACCCAGACAAGGGAACAGTGATTAACCAGCTTCCTCAGTCTCCAGAAGAATAACATATATAGTTCATTTGAGGATTTATGGGAACTCAGATTAGGCATAGTCCTAACTAAACTGGGCAGTGCCTTTATCTGGTACCCTAAAAAATAAATAAGGAGAAATATTTATTAGTGAATGTAATTATTTTTGTGGGATTTCAAAGTTTTGAAATATTTCCTCTTTTTGTATTTACTCTGATGTTCCTGAGTGGGGGTGTGCAATCAGCATGTAATATAAAACTAGAGATTAAAAGTAAAATATGTGGCTGGGCAGGTGGCTCATGCCTGTAATCCCAGCACTTTGGGAGGCCGAGGCAGATGGATCACCTGAGGTCAGGAGTTCAAGACCAGCCTGGCAAACATGGTGAAACCCTGTCTCTACTGAAAATACAAAAATTAGCTGGGCATGGTGGCGGGTGCCTGTGCTCCCAGCTACCGGGGAGGCTGATGTAGGAGAATTGCTTAAACCCAGGAGGCAGAGGTTGCAGTGAGCCAAGATTGTGCCATTGCACTCCAGCCTGGGCGACAGAGCAAGGCTCTGTCTCAAAAAAAAAAAAAAAAAAGGAAAATACGTTTAATCCATGTAATCATTCAGACACATGCTCTAAAATCACAATGAAACTTACAGAGAAATGCTGAAGAATTTTTTCCCAGGGGAAGGGAACAGCCAGTGTGAGGCTTTCGCCTATGACACAATAATTACTACCCCATTTCCTCTTTCCTTCCCTATAAACCAGCCTTAGAGCCCACTCGGTCAAGCTATAGTGGATAGGGAGGATGTTCCAGGCCATGGTCCTCTTCCTTGACCGAAGAACCAGGACTGTCCACTTCCCCAAGGCTGTCGGTCCCCAGTGGGGAAGAGTGGAGCACAGCTGTCCCTCAGTACGCAGGGGGATTGGTTCCAGGGCCCCCTACAGACACCAAAATCTATGCATACTCAAATCCCTGATATAAAAGGGCACAGTATTTGTATGTAACCTACAAACATCCTTCCATATACTATAAATCACCTCTAAATTATTTATAATACCTAATACAAGCAAATACTATGTAAATAGTTGTCATACTGTATTGTTTAGGGGATAATGACAAAGAAAAACATGTTTAGTAAGGATGCAATTTTTTTCTAATATTTTTGATCTGTAATTGGTTGAATCTACATATGCAAAACCAACCTTCAGATAACGGAGGGCCAACTGTACAGGCAAAGATCCACATCTCACAGGCACACAGCAAGATTTAGCTTCTTAGACACAGAACAGACAGATTACAGATGCTTAGAATCATTAGTAAATAAGAAAATTCAGGCCCTGTTGTAATCATTACTTTTAAAGATAACTAAACAGCTTACATCACATTATTTAAATAAGTAATACATTGGCATTTTCAACAAATACACTATATAACAGTGGAGAGTGACAAGGCATCCTCAATTCTTGTTCCCCTTCGACCCAGTTCCCACCTCACAATGGATAACCAGATTTTTTGCTTCTTGTGAGTCCTTTGAAATAGTGATTATGCATGTACAGCAAATGAGAATACATATTACTTCTGCTCTTTATTAAACATATGTGTATAATATAACTATATATATGCATTTATAATTTACTATCTTTACCTTCTTTTTTTTTTGAGATGGAGTCTCGCTCTGTTGCCTAGCCTGGAGTGCAATGGTGCGATCTCAGCTTACTATACCCCCTCTGTCTCCCGGGTTCAAGCAATTCTCCTGTCTCAGCCTCCCGAGTAGTTAGTAGCTGGGATTACAGGTGTACGCCACCACGCCTTGCTAATTTTTGTATTTTTAGTAGAGACGGGGTTTTGCTATGTTGGCCAGGCTGGTCTCGAACTCTTAACCTCAGATGATCTGCCCACCTCAGCCTTCCAAAGTGCTGGGATTACAGGGGTGAGCCACCATGCCCAGCCCATCTTTACCATTTTTAAATGTACAGTTCAGTGGTAATAAATACATTTGGCTGGGTGCGGTGGCTCATGCTTGTAATCCCAGCACTTTGGAAGGCCGAGGCAGGTGGATCACCTGAGACCAGGCGTTCCAGACCAGCTTGACCAACATGGTGAAACCTCATCGCTACTAAAAGTACAAAAAATTAGCTGGACGTGGTAGCGCACGCCTGTAATCCAAGCTACTAGCTACTCGGGAGGCTGAGACAGGAGAACTGCTGAATCCGGGAGATGGAGGTTGCAGTGAGCCCAGATCGTGCCACTGCACTCCAGCCTGGGCAGCAGAGTGAGACTCCATCTCAAAAATTTAAAAATAAATAAATAAATAAATAAATATCCCTTTTCCTCCTTCATCCCCCTCTCCCTTTCCTGGCCTCTGGTAGCCACCAATCTAACTGTGTGTCATTGTGAGATCTACTTTTTTAGCTCCGACATATGAGTGAGAACGTGCGATATTTGTCTTTCTCTTATTTCATTTAACATAAATGGCCTCCAGTTCCATCCGTGTTGCTGTAAATGACAGGATTTCATTCTTTTTTTATGGCTGGATGATATTCTATTGTGTATACATAACCTGTTTTCTTTATCCATTCATCTGTTGATGGACAGTTAGGCTGATTCCATATTGTAAATAGCGCTGCAATAAACACGGGAGTGCAGATATCTCCTCCCTTTTTACACAAATGGTAACATACTGATACACTGTCTGTACCTTACTTTTTAAACTTAATCTTCAACTAAATTTCTAAACCTGATCCCAATTTCTTAGAGGCTCCTTCTCAAAATAGCCAAGCAAAAATATCAGACAACTCAACAAAATTAAAAGTCAAAACTGTCAGGGAACATATACCAACACTATAATTGACTTACTCTCTTCCAGACTGATTTGGCCAATTTCTCCAACCCCTTATATCCTTCTCAGTATTACTTGGTCCCCAAAGAACAGGATCACAAACTGCTTCCTTCTCTCCTCTATTAGCTCTTTCCGTCGGCATTTAAACATGGGCCAAAGGCTGGGCCTGGTGGCTCGCGCCTGTAATCCCAGCACTTATGATGATAATGGGGAGATTGAAAGTGGCAAGATAAACTGCCACTGGGATGTGCCACAGCTGGGAAGAGGAGAGCCAGTGTGAGCCACTGCATGGCAGCCTGAGCAAGAGGGCAATATTCTATCTCAAAAAAACAAAACAAAACAAAACAAACACATGGCCCAGCCTCTCCCACGTAAAGCTGGGGAGGGAGGAAACACATAAGTTGCTAACTTGATGCATCATCCTATTCCTCCTTCTTGCCCCGGTGTCTCTCCTCTTCACAGCCAAGCTTTGTGATGAAGGAGTTGCCTCAACTCCACTTCCTCACCTCCCACAGACCTCAGCCCCCATCCCTCTGCTCCACCGAAATTTCCCAAGATAACCACAGACTTTGCACGTTACTAAATCCAAATGGGCATTTTCAGCTCCTGACCTCTTGGAACACTGCAAATTACTGACAGTTCGCTCTATTGAAAACATTCTTCTCCTGGCTCCTGGGGCTCCATGCTGTCCCATTTTTCTCCTACCTCTCTGAGTGTTTCTTTCCAGTCTTCTTCGCACACTCCTGAACTTCCTGGCCATTCTTTAGTGCTGGGGTTCCTCAGGGCTCTGTCATATAACTCCATCTCTCTAGCCCAGATCTCTCTCCAGAGCTTCAGACTTCTACATTCAACAGCCCACTGGACCACACTCTTCTAGGACTACCTGTAGGCACTTCAAACTCAATATATTTAGAAGTGAATTTGCCATATTCCTCCTAAACCAGCCCCTATCTCGTGTGTTTCAAATCGCTGGGAATGGCGCCACTCAACGGCCTAACCCAGAAAGTTTGGGGTCATCCTTGAGTGCTTCCTCCTCATCCCTGCACATCTCAGTCATCACCAAGTCTGGTCATTTTGACCACCTATTTATTTTTATTTATTGTACTGTATTATTTATTTATATTTTAGAGATGGAGTCTCATTGTGTTGCCTAGGCTGGCCTCAATTTCCTGGGCTCAAGTGATCTCCCACCTCAGCCTCCTGAGTAGCTGGGACTACAGATGCAGGCCACTGCACCTGGCCATTTTGACTTTCTAAACACCTCTCGAAACCAATACTATCCTCAACTCCTCATCTATCCATTCTCCCCTGGATTACTGCAACAATCTTGTCATTGGTCTTTTTGTCTCTAATCTTGTTTCCTCCAACCTAGTTCTACCCTGCGGTCAGAATAATCTTCCTAAAACACAAATCTCATCATATCACTCAGCTGCATAGAACCCATTAATAAAAGCATTTTTCAAAAAGACCTTAACAAGCCGATTTTAAAGTTCATTTGGTTGGCAAGTAACACTGGTGTAAAATGAATAAATAAATAAATAAAGTTCATCTGGAAAAATAAACATGCAAGAATAGCTTAGAAAAATCACCGAAAAGCAGCATGAAAGTGAATTAATCTTACCAGGTTTCTAAAATATAACATGAAGCCATAATCATTAATTAAAATAGTGTGATTCTGGTGTATGAATAGACACAGATTAATAAAAGAGAATAGGAAGTCTCAAAATACAATCAAACTATGAGAATTTAGTTTATGATGGAAGTAGCATTTAAACTATTGGAGAAAAGATGATTATTCAATAAACGGTGTTGACACAACTAGCCAGCAAAGTGGAAAAAAAATAAGCCAGATTCACACTGCATACCTTACACTGGCATAAGCTCATGATGGATCAAAGATTTTATATTTAAAAATAAAGGTATAAAGTGTTAGCAAAAACAAAAGAAGATAACTTGCTAACTATAAGAAAAAACCTGGGAGCAACCAAAAAGGCATTAACTTTTTTTTTTTTTGAGACGGAGTTTCATCCTTGTAGCCCAGGCTGGAGTGCAATGGCACAATCTTGGCTCACTGCAACCTCCGCCTCCCGGGTTCAAGTGATTTTCCTGCCTCAGCCTCTTGAGTAGCTGGAATTGCAGGCACCTGCCACAACGCCCGTCTAATTTTTGTATTTTTAGTAGAGATGGGGTTTCACTCAGTTGGCCAGGCTAGTCTCGAACTGCTGACCTCAGGTGATCCACCCACCTCAGCTTCCTAAAGTGCTGGGATTACAGGCGTGAGCCACTGCGTCCGGCAAACATTAACTTTTGATACATGAAAAAATTGTAATGTCTGTTAGAAAAAAAAATCTCACTATAAAGAAAGTCAAATGACAAGTGGCAAACTTGGAAAATATTTACATCTCATACCATAGATAAATGGCTAGTTTTTCTAATATATAAAAACTCCTAAAAATCAGTAAGAAAAAGATCAACCACACAAAAGAATTAAAGGTAAAAGATATGAACAGATTGTTCACGGTAGACATAATACAAATGGTTCATAAACAGGAAAAAACACACCTCACTCATAAGAAAAATGCACAAATTAAAACTAAACAGAAACATAATTTTTCATCTATAAGACTAACAAAGATCAAAAAGTTTGACAAAACACTGAGTTGGGGAGGATGTGGGCAAACAGGCACTTTTATATACAGCAGAGAGGAATGTACAACTTCTAGGGACGGTGAACTGACAATATCTACTAAAACTACACATGCATATGCCTGTGCCCCAGCAATTTCACTTCTAGTCATTTTTCTTGCAGCTATACCTGTATATGTATGAAACTGTATGTGCATAATGTTGTTCACTGCAGCATAGTTTTTTTGTTTTGCTTTGTTTTGAGACAGAGTCTCGCTCTGTCACCAGGCTAGAGTACAGTGGTGCGATCTCGGCTCACTGCAACCTCCGCCTCTCAGGTTCAAGCAATCCTCCTGCCTCAGCCTCCTGAGTAGCTGGGACTACAGGCGCGCGCCACCACACCCAGCTAATTTTTTGTATTTTTAGTAGAGACAGGGTTTCACCATATTGACCAGGATGGTCTCCATCTCTTGACCTCGTGATCTACCAACCTCAGCCTCTCAAAGTGCTGGGATTACAGGTGTGAGCCACCACGCCCGGCCAATAGTTTATTTTTTTTTTAATCTGTAAATTATTTAAGTATTCATTAATAGGGAACTAGATGAATAAACTATGACAAATTCATATAAAAGAATACTGTGTACTAATTTTTAAAACAGATAAAGGTGTACTTTGTGAACTGACATGGGAAGGTCTCCAAGATGTATTATTCACTTAACTTTATTCACTTAACTTCATTCAAGCAAGGCACAGACATGTGTATGGTTATCTTCAGAGAAAAGTGTGGCATGAGGTGGACTATATATTCACATTTGCTGATACATAACATAAAATATTCCTGAAGGAATAAATAAACGTGACAACAGTGGTTGCACCTGTGGGGAGTGAACTGGGTGACTAAGACAGAGATGGAGAGGATACTGTTCACTGCACTCTTTTGCTTATCTTTAATCTTAGACCACATGAATGTATGTTCATATGTATCTGCCTAAAAACATAACTAAAAGTAAAACCAAAGAACATATTATAAAGTTACAATAATATACTGATGTGGAAATGGACAGAGGAATAGGCAGTCATATCAATGGAAAAAAAAACAGTAGAAAACAGAACAAGCTATGTAAAAAAGAAATTATTCAATAATTGAGACAATAGGTTAGCTACAGAGGAAGAAAGAATGGGACCCCTCTCTCAAGTCTCACATCAAAATAAATCCCGAAGTAATAACAGCATTAGAATACAATACGGATGAAAAACGAGTGAATGTTAAAGAAATCTTGGCGTGATTAAGGCCACTCTAAACATACTAGAAATTGTAACACAGCAGCCACAGAAAGACCAACACATTTAACTCATAAAAATCAGAGCATAAAGCTCCCAAACAAAAACTACTAGATGGAGAAAATATTTGGAATATACAAGGAAGATTGCGGTAGACAGACTTCAAGGTATCCCACAATGATGTCCACCTCTTGGTGTTCGCACCTTTGTGGAATCCCCGCCCTTGAGTATAGGCAAGACCTGTGACTTGTTTCTAACCATTATGCTAAGTGAAATAAGCTGGTCACAAAAAGACAAAGAGTGTGTAATTTAACTTGTATGAGACACCTAGAATAGTTAAATTCATAGAAACAGAAAGTAGAATGGTGATTCAGGAGCTAGTGGGAGGTGGCACGGGGAGTTGTTAACAGGTACAGTTTCTGCTTTGCAAGATGAAAAAGTCCTGGAGATCTGTTTTACACAACAATGTGAATATACTTAACACTAATGAACTGTAAACTTAAAAATAATTCAAGATGGTAAGTTTTAAGTTATGTGTTTTTTAACCACATTTAAAAAAAAAAAAGGATATATTGGCCGGGCATGGTGGCTCACACCTGTAATCCCAGCACTTTGGGAGGCCAAGGTGGGCAGATCACCTGAGGTCAGGAGGTTAAGATCAGCCTGGCCAACATGGTGAAACCCCGTCTCTACTAAAAATACAAAAATTAGCTGGGTATGGTGGCGCACACCTGTAATCCCAGCTACTCAGGAGGCTGAGGCAGGAGAACTGCTTGAACCCGGGAGATGGGAGTTACAGTAAGCCAAGATCGCACTACTGCACTCCAGTCTGGGTGACGAGTGAGACTCCATCTCAAAAAATAGAAATTAATAAAAGGATATATCCAATGGGGAAGAGTATATGAAAGAACAGACACTCATATGTTGGTGGGAGTAGAAATTGATATTACCTTAATAGGGAATAATATGGTAATATCTACCTTAATTTTAAATGTACAACCCTTCTTACCCAGCTATTTTACTTCTAGGAACATATCCCGCAAATACCTTATGTAAATATCCAACATGATATCACAACAAGAATGTTCCCTGCAGTTTTCCTCTGTAATAGTGAAAAACTAGACATAATCTAATTGTCTCTCAGTAAGAGACTGGTTATATAAATGATGGGATAGCTACATAAATGGCTACGCTGCTGTCATTAGAAAGAATATATATCTTTATGTACTGACATAGAAAGATATCTAAGGTGTATCAAGTTTTGCTTTTTTTTCTTTTTTTGGAGAAGGAGTCTCGCTCTGTCACCCAGGCTGGAGTACAATGGCGCAATCTCGGCTCACTGCAACCTCCGCCTCCCAGGCTCAGGCAATTCTCCTGCCTCAGTCTCCTGAGTAGCTGGGATTACAGGCACACCCCACCGTGCCCAGCTAATTTTTGTATTTTTAGTAGAGACGTGGTTTCACCATGTTGGCCAGGCTGGTCTTGAACTCCTGACCTCAGGTAATCCACCTGCCTCGGCCTCCCAAAGTGCTGGGATTACAGGTGTGAGCCACTGCACCCGGTCAAGTTTTGCTTTGAAGATGGGAATTATTCGGTGTAGCATGATTCCATTTGTGTAGAAAGAAAGGATGTATATACACACACACGCTTGCATATACTTCCCAGAAAACTGCAGGAAGGGTGCAAATGAAACACTTAGCAATAGGTACCATGGGGATTAGAACTGGGGGAGGGTGTGAAGCAGAGAAGGGGAGACTTACTTTTCACGTTTCATGCTTCCATATTATTTGAGTTTCTACAGCAAATTTGGAAGAATAAATAAGTGAGCAAGTAGGCAAGCAAATAAATGAATATCCTTCCAATAGCTTTATACCGCCTTAGGACAAAATCCAAATTCCTTAATAAGAAAGCAAAGTCCTTTGTGATCTGGTTCCTACTTCACGCTCCAGCCTCATCTCTCACCACTCCCTTCTCATGCTCAATCTATGCTCCAGTGTCACCAAACTTTCAGTTCCTCCAGGCTTTGCCAAATGCAGCTTTTGCTTAGAACACTCCTCACTCCAGTCTTCAGTTGTATAGCCCTCAGGTCCCAGCTTAGTCACCTCTTCCTCCAGGAAGGCTTTCCTGGGACCTCCTCCCAACCCGTTTGGGTTAGGCACCACTTGGACACAATCCAGCCACTCTCTGAACTCCTCTATTGTGGGTTTGTCACATGGTGTCACAATGACTTGTAAAATCATCTGCCTCTCCCACTGGACTGAAGTTCCGCCAAGCAGTGACTGTGCCTGTCTGGGTCATTGTATCTCCAGCATCAAGCATAGTGTCTGACACACACAGTGTCCAATAAATATTTGTTAAATCGGACTTTTATTATTAAAAAAATATAACCACATTATGGACAATTTAGGAACATAGAAAAGGGGAGGATTATAATTCTACCTTCCAAATACAACCACTATTTTCATCCAATGTTTTTGTTCCTTGTGTAGTTTTTTTCATAGCTGTATTCCCCCAAGCTGGGCCTTTCAGACACAGTCGTTTTGGTCAGGGAACATTTTGCTGCACTCTGTTGAAGCATGAGCCTTTTGTAAGCCAAAGTAAAGATCACTGTTTTTATCATCAAGTAATGTGTGTAACACACCACAGACACCCCAGATCCTCTCTCATCACAAACTATCTCTCATTTCTGGGGACTTTGGCTTTGTATTTCATTAATTACTGGCTTGAACTCTTATGAGGATGCATTACTGTTATCCTGACCTCAGGTAATTCACCTGCCTCAGCCTCCCAAAGTGCTGGGACTACAGGTGTGATCCCTGTGAGCCATGGTTTTTAAAGAGCCGTGATTTGTTTATAGCCGGCTGGGTTAGCACCTAAAGAATTACTATCCTTTCCCAAAAAAAATTATAAAGGAGTGTTATATAACATATGTATTACTGAAGAAATTGTCAGGGATTTCACTGAGGATGTCTCTAACAGTGGTGGAGTCAAGAGTAAGGGCTCATACTGATGCCCACATAACCGACTTTTCTAATGAGGGTCTATAAAGAGAAGCTCAAGAATTTGAAAGAAACCGACATGAGATACAAGTGACTCCTTAGACCATCTCCGAGCCCTGCCTCATCCCTCATTGTCCCTCCATCCCTCACGCCCACCTGAAATCAGAGGCTGACAATTGGCAATGAGACTAAGGCACAGAAGTAGAGTCTCTGTTTTGCTCATTACTTGACAATTTTTTAAGCCACATTTTAAAAAAAGTAGTGTCAGAAGCTTTTTGGCAATGTCAAAAAGACACTAAAGACAAACAAGTTATGTCCTAGCAACTGTGTGAAAACTTCATATACTCCTATAACCATCAGTCCATATAATTGTATTCCTTTTTAAGTATTTTGTTCAACATAGTAATATGTGTTTTTTCATGTAGCTGAAGTCTTTGCATTCATAATTTCAAACTGCACTGAGCCAATAGATCATATTTTACTGAAATCAATTACTCACTATAATAAATAATATTACAACATTATCAGGCTTCAGGTTTTCTTTTCAGATATTAAATTACTTTGTTAGGATAGTGTCCCCAAAGTAGAATCTGTCAAATAATATTACTATCTTAACATCCTTTATATATATTCCAAAACCGTTTTTGAAAAGATGTCAGCCTAGGCAATATAGTGAGACTCTGTCTCTACAAAAAATAAAAAATTAGCCACGCATGGTGGGGTGAACCTACAGTCCCAGCTACTTCAGAAGCTAAGATGGGAGGATTGCTTGAATCCTGAAGTTTGAGGTTGCAGTGAGCTATGATCACACCTATGCACTCCAGCCTGGGTGACAGAGCAAGATCCTGTTTCTAAAACAAAAAGCAAAAAAGATGTATACCCATTTACAATGTCTGTAACAACATACAGGTATACTTTGGAGATTTTGCAGGTTCAGTTCCAGACCACTGCAATAAAGTGACTATCACAATAAAGTAAGTCACATTAATTTTTTGGTTTCCCAGTGCATATAACAGTTACGTTTGGCTAGGCGCGGTGGCTCACGCCTATAATCCCAGCACTTTGGTAGGCTGAGGCTGGTGGATCACCTGAGGTCAGGAGTTTGAGACCAGCCTGGCCAACATGATGAAACCCCATCTCTATTAAAAATACAAAATTAGCCAGGTGTGGTGGCGCATGCCTGTGATCTCAGCTACTTGGGAGGCTGTGGCAGGAGAATCGTTTGAACCAGGGAGGCAGAGGCTGCAGGGAGTCAAGATCACAGCACTGCACTTCAGCCTGGGCAACAAGAGCAAAATTCCGTCTCAAGAAAAAAAAAAAAAAAAGGCTTTGTTTACAGGCCATGTATGGTGGCTCATGCCTATAATCCTAGCACTTTGGCAGGCCAAGGCAGGAAGACGGCTTAAAGCCAGGAGTTTGAGACCGGCCTGGGCCAAAAAGAAAAACTCTATCTCTACAAAAAAGTTTTTCAAATGAAAATAATTAGCTGGGCATGGTGGCATGTGCCTGTAGTTCCAGCTACTCAGGAGGCTGGAATGGGAAGACTGCTTGAGCCCAGGAGTTCAAGGCTACAGTGAGCTATGATTGCACCACTGCACTCTCGCCTGGGTGACCGGGCGAAACTCTGTCTCTTTAAAAAAAAAAAAAAAAGGTTTCGTTACACTTGTTTACACCAGACTGTAGTCTATTAAGTGTGCAATAGCATTATGTATGAAAAATGTACACACTTTAATTTAAAAATATGTTATTGCTAAAAAATGCTAAGGATCATTTGAGCCTTCAGTGAGTTGTAATCTTTTTCCTAGTAGAGGGTCTTACCTCGATGTTGAAGGCCACTGATTGATCAGTGGTGGTTGCTGAAGGTTGGGATGGCTGTGGAAATTTCTTAAAATATGACAACAATGAAGTTGGCTGTATCAACTGACTCTTCCTTTCACAAAAGATTTCTCTGTACCATGTGATGCTGCTGGGTAACATTTTTACCCACAGTAGAACTTGTTTCAAAATTGGAGTCAATAGGTCTGTAATCCCAGCACTTTAAGAGGCCAAGGCAGGTGGAACACTTGAGGCCAGGAGTTCAAGACCAGCCTGGCCAATATGATGAAACCCCATCTCTACTAAAAATACAAAAATTAGCCGGGCATGGTAGCATGTGCCTGTAATCCCAGCTACTTGGGAGGCTGAGGCAGGAGAATCGCTTGAACCCATGAGGCAGAGGTTGCAGTAGGCTGAGATTGCACCACTGCACTCCAGCATGGGTGACAGAGTGAGACTGTCTTAAAAAAAAAAAAAATGGAGTCAATCCTCTCGAACTGTACTTCTGATTTAATAAATTTATGTGGTATTTTAAAATCCTTTGTCATTTTAACAATGGTCACAACATCTTCACCAGGAGTAGATTCCATCTCTAGAAACCACTTTCTTTGCTCATCCACAAGAAGCAATTCCTCATCTATTCAAGTTTTATGAGATTGCAGCAATTCAGTCACATCTTCAGGCTCCACTTCTAATTCTAGATCTCTGGCTATTTCAATCACATCTGCAGTTACTTCTTCCACTGAAGTCTTGAACTCCTCAAAGTCATCCAATAGGGTTGGAAGCAACTTCATCTAAACTCTTGTTCATGTTGATAAGGTTGTGACCTCTTCCTATGAACCATGAATGTTCTTAATGGCATCTGAAAGAGTGAATCCTTTCCAGAAGGTTTTCACTATACTTTGTGCCATGATCCATCAGCGGAATCACTATCTATGACAGCTATATATAGCCTTATGAAATGTATTTCTTAAATAATAAGACTTGAAAGTTGAAATTACTTCTTGATCCATGGGCTGCAGAACGGATGTTGTGTTAGAAGGCATAAAAACATTAATCTTGTACATTTCTATCAGAGCTCTTAGACGATTAGGTGCACTGTCAATGAGGAGTAATATTTATTTATTTATTTATTTATTTATTTATTTATTGAGATGGAGTTTCACTCTTGTCGCCCAGGCTGGAGTACAATGGCACAATTTTGGCTCACTGCAACCTCTGCCTCCCAGGTTCAAGCAATTCTCCTGCCTCAGCTTCCCGAGTAGCTGAGATTACAGGCACGTGCCACCATGCCCAGCTAATTTTTTGTATTTTTAGTAGAGACAGTGTTTCGCCATGTTGGCCAGGCTGTTCTTGAACTCCTGACCTCAGGTGATCCACCTGCCTTCCCAAAGTGCTGGGATTATAGACGTGAGCCACCACGCCTAGCCAGGAGTAATATTTTAGTTGTTAGTTTTTTATCAACCAAGAAAAAGCACTGAATTGAGCAGCAATATTTTGAAAAGAATCTTTTTTTTTCTGAGCAGTAGGTCTCAACAGTGGGCTTAAAACGTACAGTAAACCATGCTGCAAACAGATGTACCGTCATCCTGGCTTTGTTATTCTACTCGTACTGCACAGGCAGAGTATATTTAACATAATTCTTAAGGGCCCCAGGATTTTAGGAATGGTAATAAGCATTGATTTTGAAACCACTTAGAGTCACCAGCTGCATTAGTTTCTAACAACAGAATCAATGTGTCCTTTGAAGCTTTGAAGCCAGGCATTAAAGTCCTAGATGGCATCTGCTTCCAAAAGAAGACTGTTTCATCTATGTTGAAAATGCGGACTGGGCATGGTGGCTCACACCTGCAATCCCAGCACTTCAGGAGGCCAAGAAGGGTGAGTCACCTGAGGTCAGGAGTTCGAGACCAGCCTGACCAACATAGTGAAACCCTGTCTCTACTAAAAATACAAAAATTAGCCAGGTGTGGTGGCAGGCGCCTGTAATCCCAGCTACTCGGGAGGCTGAAGCAGGAGAATTGCTTCAACTTGGGAGATGGAGGTTGCGGTGAGCCGAGATTGTGCCATTGCACTCCAGCCTGGGCAACAGAGCAAGACTCTGTCTCAAAAAAAAAAGAAAGGAGGAAAGAAAATCTGTGGTTGAGTGCAGCCACATTCAGCAATGACCTCAGCCAGATCTTCTGGATAACTTGCTGCAGCCTCTATAGCAGCAATTCTTGCTTCATCCTGTACTTTTATGTTATGGAGATGGCTTCTTCTTCCTCTTTTTTTTTTTTTTTTTTTTAATAGACAGAGTCTTGGTCTGTCACCCAGGCTGGAGTACAGTGGCATGATCTCGGCTCACTGCAACCTCCGCCTCCCGGGTTCAAGCGATTCTCCTGCCTCAGTCTTCCAAGTAGCTACGACTACAGGCACACGCCACCACGCCCGGCTAATTTTTGTATTTTTAGTACAGATGGGGTTTCGCAATATTGGCCAGGATGGTCTCAAACTCCTGACCTCGAGCGATCCACCCACCTCAGCCTCCCAAAATGCTGAGATTACAGGCGTGAGAAACTGCGCCTGGCCGAGATGGCTTCTTTCCTTAAACCTCATGAACCAACCTCTGCTAGCTTCAAACTTTTCTTTTGTAGCTTCCTCAGTTCTCTCAGTCTTCATAGAACCGAAGAGAGTTAGGCTTTGCTCTGGATTAGGCTTTGGCTTAAGGGAATGTGGTGGCTGGTTTGACCTATCTAGACCACTTCAACTTTCTCCTTATGAGCAAATAAAGCTGTTTCACTTTCTTATCATTTGTGTGTTCATCAGAATAGCACTTAATTTCCTTCAAGAATTTGTCCTACCTTGGCTTTCAACACGCTTTCCTCGCTAAGCTCAATCATTTGCAGCTTTTTATTTAAAGTGAAAGACATGCGACTCTTCCCTTCACTTGAACACTTAGAGGCCTAATTTCAATATTGTTATCTCAGGGAAGAGGGAGGCCCAAGGAGGGGGAGAGAAACGGGAATGACTGATCAATGGAGCAGTCAGAAGACACACAACATTTCTCTTGATTAAGTTCACCATCTTATGTGGGTGACGTTCACAGGACCCCAAAACAATTACAACAGTAATACCAAAGATCACTGATCACAGATCACCATAACAGATATAATAATGAAAAAGTTTGAAATGTTGCAAGATTTACTGAAATGCAACAGAGACATGAAGTGAGCCACATGCCACTGGAAAAATGGCACCAATAGACTTGCTCCACGCAGGTTTGCCACAAGCCTTCAACTTGTAAAAAGCACAGTATCTGTAAAGCAGAAAAAGCAAACCACAATAAAACAAGGTGTGCCTGTATACAAGAACACATTGCATTACCTACTCACCAACACTGAATATCACTCAAAAATTTGTCCTAATTTAATGGGTAAAAAGGCTAAGTTATGACTTTGATAATTAGCCTTTATTGGCATTTGTATGTTCTAGGTACAGTGTTAGATGCTTCGTATACATCATCTCATTTAATCCTCACGACACTGTGAAGTGCTACTATTATTATCCCCACCTTACAGATTAAGAAACCAAGGCTTAGAAAGCTTACATTGGCTGGGCGCGGTGGCTCACACCTGTAATCCCAGTACTTTGGGAGGCTGAGACAGGTGGATCACATGAGGTCAGGAGTTCAAGACCAGCCTGACCAACATGGAGAAACCCCGTCTCTACTAAAAATACAAAATTAGCCAGGGTGGTCACGTATGCCTGTAATCCCAGCTACTCGGGAGGCTGTGGCAGGAGAATCGCTTGAACCCGGGAGGCAGAGGTTGCGGTGAGCCGAGACCGTGCCTTTGCACTCCAGCCTGGGCAAAAAGAGCGAAACTCCATCTCAAAAAAAAAAAGAAAGAAAAGAAAAGAAAGAAAGAAAGCTTAAATTGTTGAATGCTAGGCTTGTAACGGGTAGAGACAGGTTTTGAACCCAAGCTGCCTTACTCTTGAGTCCATACTCTATCCATTCCTGCCTATGGTATCTTATTATTGTTTTAATCTATGTGTCATTGCTTACAGTGACAACAAATACACTCCCAGATGTTTCTTTGCTGGTTAGGTTTCCTATTTTCCTGATTTTTCTAACCATGGCAAATTCGAAGGGTCAGAGGTGCTTGGAAGTTGGAGTTTTAGACATAATGGTTTGACCATGGGCAAGACAGAGTTGGTAGTAAAAGTAGATAAGAAGCAAGAAAAGAACATCAATAGTAACTGCAGGGACTAGTCTTGGGGCCTTTGTAGCCTTTACTGGATGGCAGGGATGATGAGTTCCACAAGCTAAAAAGGCCTGACGTAGGGCAGAGAAAATAATAGAGGAGGGTCTAGCTTCTGGTCCTCTGAACAGCTTCAGTAGTTCCTAAGGAACTATTTGCACACTTTATTCTTGTGTGTGAAGGCAAAGGAGCAGCTACTACCAACCCTAATGATGTCATAGGGTTAACAAATAAATCAGGAAATGGTTCCTTTTTTCTTCAAGAAATACTCTGGTTGAATTTCCTCAACAGGTTTCAACTTCTGCATTCAGAGAAAATAGTTCTGTTTTAGTAATTCAACAAAAGAACAAAACACTGCCAGATGGAGAGCTGGTAGTTACTAGCATGAACTCCAGAATCAAAGAGCCTGGACTTCAAATCTGGCTTTACCATTTTTGGCTGTGTGATGCAGGGAAATTGTTTAATCCTTCTTGGCCTCCACTGTCTTCCCTGTAAATAGAGACAGTAATAGAACCTACTCTGGGTTTACTAGAAAGAGTAAATGATGTATGCAAAGCCTTAGCCATAATGCCCGATGCACAGCACAAGTTCAGTACGTTTTTGCCAGCAGTGGTCGTGATATATAAGTGGCAGTAATTTTGTTGGAAAAAAAGGAAGGAAGGCGGGAAGAAAGAAGGAAAGAAGGAAATTATTTTTTCTATTTCATTCAGAAACAAAGGGCAAATATGTTGATCAAATGGTATGAAGTGGCTGAAAACCTTCAGACTAAGTAAGCAGAACTTGATTCCAGTACCAGCCACTTACTAGCTGAGTAATGTTGAGCTTATTACCTATTTTTTCTTGCTTTCAGTTGTCTAACCTTAAAGAGGGAGTGTTGCATGAAAAGTGCTGCACAGTCCACTGTGGTTCTAACAGTTCTGATGCATCTGCCAGGGCAAGTAGTGCAAAATAGAAAGATGTCTGTGCCAAGTGAGAGCCATCCCTTCTTAGCAGAAGCTAGGTCAAGGCTATGCTTTGCTCCTCATTAAATATTTCCCCTTTAATATTCTTCTCTCTGCTTCATTTGAGTTATATTTTAACTTATAAGCTGTTTTAAAACTTTTATTTTTATTTATTTTATTATTTATGTATTTTTTGATACAGAGTCTCACTCTGTTGCCCAGGCTAGAGTGCAGTGGAGTGATCTCTACTCACTGCAACCTCCGTCTCCTCGGTTCAAGTGACTCTCCTGCCTCAGCCTCCCGAGTAGCTGGGATTACAGGCATGTACCACCACATCTGGCTAATTTTTGTATTTTTAATAGAGACGGAGTTTCTCCATGTTTGCCAGGCTGGTCTCAAACTTCTGACCTCAAGTGATCCGCCTGCCTCAGTCTCCCAAAGTGCTGGGATTACAAGCGTGAGCCATCATGCCCAGCCCGTTTAACTTTTAAATGCTAGTTCTAAATTAATTAATTCTAAACGAACCCCCAAAACCTCTTAGAGACTGAGCAGGCACAGACTGGTAGAAAGCGTCTCTTGAGCAATTTCATGAATGACAAGATGGCAGAGTGAGAGATACTGAGAGAGACAAGCACAGGCATGGCCAGTGCCCAGCAGCCACTGCGAGGGGGAGTCACAGCCTGTGTGGCCTGGTCTGCTCCTGTTGGCCCACCCCATTCTCACTGGCTTTCTGAACTTTTGGCTCCTGCTTGCGGCTGGTCTGGCTTGCCCCCTCCAGTGTCAACTGACCCCCCTCTTCCATCCAGGCTGTTGCCTCCCAACTCTGGCCTTTCTTAACCAAGTTCCAGGGTGAGACTCTCAGTTCAGGGGAGTTAAGACTTACCCAAGGAGAGACTTCCTAGGTAGTCAAGGGAAGGAAAGTTTGGTTTGGACTAAAAGTAGTATCAAACTAGTAAAAACATTTCTCAGGTGGCCGGGGGAGTGAATAAGCAGAATATATTCTAAGACGAGAAACCAAACAAAAGCGGTACTAAACTGGACATATGATGGTTCCAGGGGACTAGAAAACGGCATCTATCCACACCGAGAAAAAGAAAGCATAAAACGCATTTCCTAGGTAAAAACAAATTGGTTTTGTGTGTCTATACTTGCTTAATTTGCAAAATAAGAACAAAGGCCTGAGAAAGATAAACCTGGGTTTGAGTCCTGACTGTCACTTGCCACTTGTGTGACCTTGGGCATGTTACTGTTTAAGCATCAGTAAAACGGGGATGATAATGCCTATCTCAGAAGGTTGATGTGGGAAGTCAATGATATCAGGTACACAAAGCATAGCTCAGATACTCAGTAACTGTTCGTGTTCTTCTCCTCACCACTCTTAAACTTCTGTCATATGTCTGTGGGGAAGTGTTTCCCCTTGCACTCAAGAAAACTAGCATAAAAGAAAGTGGTTACTCTGGTGACTTCCTCCAAAGAGGTTACAGGAGAAAATGGGGAGGGGAGAGCTTTCTCAAGTCACATCCCCAAGAGGCTGGCGGTAGAGACGGAAAAGAGCTAAGACATTAGCTATCTGTTGTCCAGGCAGCCAACTACTTATAGCCAGGGAGTTCCCTGAGGCACAGACTATTGCCTTTGAGCAGGGAAATAATTACAATGTCTGACATCAAGACCTGTGTAGAATCTTCCACAGATGTTATTCTGTCTCTTGGAAAATATCCACAGTAATAATAAACAACTAAAGCTTCATTTTAAGTTTAAAGTATAAAAACTAGCTGTTTCATAACATAGGGACCAATTCTAACTCCTGACTATTGTGAAATTTTGTAGGGAGTTGGAACAAAACTTTGGCTGGTTCTACAGCCAAAACATGTAGGGACTCAAAATTCTAGTTAGAGATAATCACTACTTTAAATGTAGTGCCTCTTCTCCCTCTCTTTTATGAGCTGGCAGTCAGAGGCTGGATTAAGGAGAGAGGTAAGAGGATTGCTTCATACTAATATGATTGAATTTAACACAGATTCAAAATGCGAGGGAATATAGAGACCTAGCTTCTTTCCTGGTCCTACACTGCCACCGCCCACGTGTGCCTTCTCTGTGGGTATTCTTTCTGCCTCTCTTGAAAGCTGCACTGAGTCAAGGCACTAACACACAGCCTGGTTGACTTCAGGACAGGCCGATTAAGACTTCAGCAAAAGTATTTTTATCTAGTCTGTGAAGAATTAGTAGGATGCAACTAGCCTGTATGGCATTTAAGAAGCTTCCTATAATAAACAGCAAAAGCTTAGCTCTCTAGGCCTAGGTAGGATACCTGCAAAGAAAGAGGGAAATGGTACCAACAATCTATTGAAGTCAAATTAGAAGGCTGCAACAGGGAGTTTATACTAGGAACTTTGCAATATGTATTGAACAACGACTGTGCTGGGCATTATTCTAAGGATTTACATGCATTACCTAACTTAATCCTCCCAATAGCTCTATCTTAGGTACTATTAGTAGCCACATCTTGCAGATTAGTGAGCTGAGACACAGAGAGACTAAGGATCTTGTCTATGATCCAGTGCTAGTTAGTGGTGGAACAGGTCACCAGATACCCACTCTAGGGACTGCACTTGTGACCATCAACATGAAAATTTGGTTTATTTTGACATATTGGATGGCAGGTCATAGAGACTTATGACAGAGACTTATTAAATTGCTTTATCAAGAAAAGGGCTTGTATGGTATTAAATTTTGTTGACCAATTTTGTTGAACCCCCCAAGTGGCTTACAAGACAGTTCTTATGTGAGACATCTCCACAAACTAAACCTGAACCTGCAGGGTGCAATCAGGAGCCCTGGTAATTCAATCCAGGACTTTTATTGCTCAGATTCAAACAGGACCTGCAGCTCCAGCAGGCAGCATCTGGGCGCCACACTCATTCCCTATTGTTCTGACAGCCAGACCTTTGAGGATCTGCAGAGCTGGTGGCCTGATAGGAAGTCACACGATTTCAGAAGAGCCTGCCAGGTTTTGACCATATGAATTATGTGTCTAGTTTCTGAGGCTGCCTCTGGAGTTGACCCCACAGGGGATATCTGAAGTATTCATCATCTGCCCCGATCATGCTGCGTAGCTGAGGAGGGTGGAGTAAGCTAAAAGCAAACTCTGCCCACAGGGAAGACAACGGATGCCTGGTAACTTGGAGCTAAGCCCACAAATTCCAGAACTCTTTTGAAATTTCTGATTATGTGGCCAAAGTCTGGGAAATGTTTGGGTCTACTTGGCTCTGAGAAAACACATTCTCTTTCAAGAATCTGGTAGAACCAAGGATGAGAGCCATCATCAGTGACGTAAACTGGAAGTCAGGATTTAGAGCTGTCCTGACTGAATGGACATCCCACAAAGTTCCAGCCCTCAACAAATACTAGCTGAATGAATAAATCCCTACTCTCAAGTATTGATCAACCACCAAACCTGGAGCGCTAACTAGATGAATAAAAGAAGGTTCCAAAAAACATCATCAAACAACAAATGATGGTATGAGGAAAGCTATTTATAACATATAAGACAACATGTATCTCTAACATTCGAAGAACTCCTACAATTTGATAAGAAAAGAAACTGAGAAAAGGTTATGAACAGGAAATTCACAGAAGAGGAAACCAGAATGGCCGGTAAATACACGAAAAAGGCCAGATGTGGTGGCTTACACCTGTAATCCCAACACTTTGGGAGGCCAAGGTGCGTGGATCACTTGCGCCCAGGAGTTCGAGACCAACCTGGCCATCAAGGCAAAACCCCATCTCTACCAAAAACACAAAAACGAACCGGGTAACAAAAATTAACCGAGTGTGGTGGCATGCACCGGTGGTGCCAGCTACTTGGGGGGCTGAGGTGGGAGGATCACTTGAGCCCGGGAAGCAGACGTTGCAGTGAGCCAAGATCACACTATTGCACACCAGCCTGAGTGACAGAGTGAGACCTTGCCTCAAAAAACAAACAAACAAACAACAACAAAATGAAAAAATTTCAACTTTTCCAGCAATCAGGAAAATATACATGAAAATAATGCACCCATGATCTCATCTAATTCTTCCAATAACCTGGGAGGTAGAATAATTATTTTATAAGTAAAGATATTAAAGTTTAGAGAGGTTTTAATTCAACCAGTAATTGACAGAGCTGCAACTTGAACATAAATCTGGATAATAATAAAGTCTGTGTTTACTCTAACTTGCTGCTCTAGTCGAATACTTGTGTGGTGGCTCAGGTCCTTTTGGGCAAGTCGCTTAACCTCTTAAAACTCAGTTTTCTCACCTGTAAAATGGGAGTCATAAAAGTACCATCACATAAGGTTACTGTAAGAATTCAATGAGATAATACATACAAAATTCTCAGAATAGTGCTAATACTCAACTATCTGATTCATTCATTCAAGAAATATTTATGGAACTCATACCCTGGCCAGGTACTGCTCTAGACTTTGGAAATACAGCAGTGAACCAAAGCACCCTTGCCCTCAGGGGGCTTGGAGGAGACAGAATATAAAAGAGATAAATAAATAAAAATACATAGTAGGACAGGCACGGTGGCTCACATCTGCAATCCCAGCACTTTGGGAGGCCAAGGTGGGCGTATCACTTGAGGCCAGGAGACCGAGACCATCCTGGCCAACATGGTGAAATCCTGTCTCTACTAAAAATACAAAAATTAACCAGGCGTGGTAGCGCACGTCTGTAGTCCCAGCTACTCAGGAGGCTGAGGCAGGAGACTGGCTTGAACCCGGGAGGTGGAGGTTGCAGTGAGCCGAGATCACGCCACTGCACGCCAGCCTGGGCGACAGAGCAAGACTCAGTCTCAAAAAAAAAAAAAAAATGTGTATATGTATATATACATAGTATACTGGATCGTGATAAGTGCTGAGGAGGAAAATCAAGCAGGAAAGACAGCAGAGGGAATTTAGATTTTAGAGAGGCAAGGCCTCCCTGACAGGTGATATTTGAGTGAGGAGCCGAGGGAAGTGAGGAAGTAAGCCATTCACATATCTGGAAAAAAAGCATTCCTGGCAGAGAAATCCTAAGGAAGCTTCAAGGAACAGAGAAAAAGGCCAGTGTGGCTGGCATGGAGTGAGTGAGGAGGGTGCTGGAGAGATGTGTGGTAAGCAGCTAAGAGCAGAGATGATGCGGGCCCTACAGGGACTGCCTGCACTTTGCACTTTGCCTTTACCCTGAGAGAAATGGGAAGCCACTGGAGGACTGTGGGGAGTGAGATTATCTGGCTCATATTTTAAAAGGATCAGTCAGGTGGCAGTGTTGAGAATATACTGAAAGAAGACAGGACTCCTCTGCCAGAAGCCCGGTCAGGAGGCTCTTGCAAGAATCCAGGGACAAAATGATAACGGGTCCGACCAGGGTAGTCAGATTCTAGATACATTTTTAAAACAGAACCAAGAATTTGCTGAAGGCTTAGCTGTGGGGCGTGAGACAATGCAAGGAGTTATGGGTGACTCCAAGGTTTTGGCCCAAGTAACTGAAAGAACTAAGTTGCCATTTACAGAGAAAAGTGTCCAGAACAGGTTTCCTGACTACAGGCACTGCAGAACAACCAGAAATTTAAGGTCCTCTGGAATCCAATCAGAAAGGCGAGTGGGGTGGTTGACATCAGGAAAGTGCATTGGTCACTGTGTTTCAGGGCAGGATTTCAATCCCTGGGAGACAGGCTGATAAAAACAAGGCACAGGGAAACGAGGCAGGTTACCATGGGATTCTGGCACGCAGGAGCCAGACAAGAGTCCAGTTATCAGAGCTGAGGCACAAGGCCAGCAATGGTGACTTGAGGCCAAATTACAGAGTATGAGGCAGCCTCAGTCCCTCTGCCTCAGTTCAGGCTGGGTCCTAGAGACGGGTGAGAGGCTGGCTAGTCAGGTTCAAGTGGCCCCAGGAGACCCAGGGGAAAAGGCTAGAGAGGCCAGAAACCAGACAGACCCGACTCTGTCTGCACTCCACCATATTACCAGGGTGATCTCAGCATATTACAGGCTGATTCTATGCCTTACAGATCACTATGTGAAAGGTCCAGATATGCAGATGTACAAGCCCCTCAAAGAGGGGCACCATTTGTAGTGTCTGAGACCTTGGTTGGGGGCTGGGGAAGCCAGGCCCTGAGATAGGAATGGGGCGTGCTAGTTTGTCACAAGACTGTAAAACAAAAGCAAGAAACGTTCTGGGGACCAGATGGGAGACAAATGCAGCTACCACCACCTCCCTGTCAGCAAAGGGAGAGAAAGCAACCCCAAGGGGAACAGCTCAAAACGTGGAGGAGAAAGAAGCTGCTCCTAGACTGTGAGGGGGTGCTGGCAGGGTAGGCGGTCCTACTTGGAAGCACAAGGTTAAGGAAAGATGCTAAGCTAAATCTGCGATTGTTCTAAGCTAAATTTGCTAAGTTTGTTCTCAGACTCCCAGACACTGATTAAAATTGTTTTCTACACATTTTCTTCCCTAGCTAGAGTATAAGACATTCCTGCCAAAGAGAACTTTTAAAATTAAAGCAAGTAAGGGGCAAACATCTGTAGAAGCTCGGTCTGATAATTTGATTAATGTATTTATTTTTCACATTTTATTATAAAGATATATATATATATATAACCATGTGGTGATTTATTATAAAGAGAATAATTCCAATGGTTGGCACTAAAAATGAAATTAGATTTATTTTCTAGGAATGACAAGTCAATACATACTATTAAGCAATTAGAAAGTAGTCATTGAAAAGTAGTAGACCGTTGTAAACCTTCTATTTTAATATGAAAGTATCTATATCAACTCTCGGTATTTTCTTGAGTCATATTTCTCTGACGGCTGTAGATTTTCTGTGCATAATTGTATACCATAAATTAATGGCCCTTTTGATTTTCACAAAAGTTGCCCATTTTCAAACAAATTAAGTTTTTAAGTCAATATATAAGAGGTATTACACAGAGATCCACGAAGCCCCAATGAAACATTTGCCAGGCAGCCTTGGTCGCTCACCAGCCTCTAGGCCCGTGTGATTAAATTTTGTGCTTCAGTAAATATGCAAACTACTTTATGTCATGAACTTTGGAGTCATTCTTGAATAGTCAACACACATTTGGAACGTCAGATCTGAAAAAGCTAAGGATCTCCTGTCCTTAAGGTAATAAATATCCAAATCCATCAGTGTCAGAAGTTTTGCTAAGGTAAATATCATTGCCAAAAAGTAATGAAACCACATCTATTAACAACCATGGTGATATTTCTACCCTTTGGTTTCAGAATTCTACTTGATGAAATCTATGATCAGAAATATGGATGACTCAGACATAAAAGTGTTTATCACCATATTATTCATAAAAAAAATCAGAATCAACTAAAATGTTCATTTGGGAAATGCTTGTAAATTATAAGTCACATATGATAAATATTATTTAGCTATTAAAATTATACTTATAAAGTATTTTAATGACATAGGGAAATAATTATTACAGAATGGTTGAAAAAGAACAAATAATATAAATATGAAGAGTGATATCATCTGTATAAAGATACATGAAAAATAAACTTAACATTAAAATGGTAATCTCTAGTTGATGAAATATGGCTCATTTTTTCTGTTCCTTTTTAATGTTTACATATTTTCCAAATTTTACACAATGAGCACATATTACTTTTATAATGAGAAACAAAGAATTAAGGAGCAAGCTATAAACAAATGCGATGTATTTTCCTGAATGTAAAGGTTTAAAAACGGAAGATAAAAAAGAAAAAGAGGCCAGGCGTGGTGGCTCACACCTGAAATTCCAGCACTTTGGGAGGCTGAGGTGGGCAGAACACTTGAGGTCAGGAGTTTGGGACCAGCCTGCCAACATGGTGACACCCTGTCTCTACTAAAAACACAAAAATTAACTGGGCGTGGTGGTGTATGGCTATAATCCCAGCTACTCAGGAGGCTGAGGCAGGAGAATCACTTGAACCTGGGAGGCGGAGGTTGCGGTTAGCCAAGATCATGCCACTGCACTCCAGCCTGGGTGACAGAGCGAGACTCCATCTTGAAAATAAAAAATAAAAGAAAAAGAAAAAGAACACTAGAGTTAACGTCTTTGTGTTATAGTTATTGTATATCCTCCTAGTCTATCATACTTGATTATCAGCTTCTTAAACTGATAGTGTCTGAATTTTCTTCATAAACCCGATAATATCTTACTCATAAAGGCACTCGATAAATACTTATTAATGAATAAATTCAGGGTAAGTTACAGTAGCTGCTTAATATAATAAAAAGTGATTTTAATAGTCAGAACAAGTGTTTCCTGGCATCTATATATGTTTAGGCAAGATAAGAACAGTTGGGCTTTGGGGGATAATGATTCTTTGGTCTGGGCAATCAACTAAAAAGGGGGGCTGCCACATGGAAGAGCACGAGTGGTACCTTCTGCAGCAGAAATGACAGCACCCCAAGGCCAGCAACTCTCAAATTTGTTTTCTGCCCCCACACAAAGCACTCACCTTTCACATGTGCATCCCCCACCCCCATATCCCAACAGCTGTAGATATAGCCAGAGTATGGCCAATCCTAGAAGGGCAGGGCTGTCTCCTCCAGGCACTCTCCCACTTCTCAAAATAGAAGTGAACAGCAATATCGTCAGGGTGGGGATACCCTTGATTTAACTCTAATTATTTTAAAAAATAATTCCCAACCGTTGGTACTTTTAGTAAGAAACATAACTTGTAACCCAACTCACAGTGGAGTAGGACACTCTAGTGTGGGAGGATCCCTGGTTGAGAGCCGCTGCACTAACAACAAAGCCACAAGCATTTACTGCACCAGGCGCTTCACACATATTATCTGATTTCATCCTCACCAGGTCCTGTGAAGTAGGTACTATTAACACTCCTACTTTACAAATATAGAAATGGGACTTGGACTTAAATAGGTAAGCAGCAGTGCTACAGCTCAAACCCAGGCTGATGCCCAAGCCTATGCTGTAGTTGTGGCAGTAGAGGTGTCAGCGATGGCAGAGGGAATTACAGTAGTGGAAGCAGGAGCAGTAGGAACGATTATAATAAGAGGAAATACCTTGGCTGGTCATGGTGGCTCATGCCTGTAATCCCAGCACTTTGGGAGGCCGAGGCGGGAGGATTACCTGAGGTCAGGAGTTCAAGACCAGCCTGGCCAACATGGTGAAACCCCGTCTCTACTAAAAATACAAAAATTAGCTGAGCTTGGTGGCACACGCCTGTGATCCCAGCTGCTCGGAAGGCTGAGGCGGAGAACTGCTTGAGCCCGGGAGACGGAGGTTGCAGTGAGCCAAGATCGCGCCTCTGCACTCCAGCCTGGGTGACAGAGCGAGACTCTGTCTCAAAAAAAAAAAAAAAAAGAAGAAACACCTCTAATGTGCTTGCCTCGTGCCAAACGCTGTTCTAAGGGTGTTATATATAACAACTCGTTTATTCTTCTCCACAAAACTCTGATATTGGCATTGTAACTATGCCCATTTCACAGATGAGAAAAATGAGGCAAAGAGATGCTAAGTGGTTTGCCCAAGGTCACACAGCTAGTAAGTGGCAGAGGCCACATTTGGATTCAGAGTGTGACCCTTTTGCCCATCACACTATGCAACCTCTGTACTGCCCTAAAGCTTTTGCCATAATATTTTAAGGCAAAGTATATGTTATCACTTTAGTACTTGTGGTATTTCTTTTCAAGTAGATCATTGGTTTTATCCCATGGATAGACTTCTCAGGAAACATTCCCATCTCTTCCAACTTTACTGGCATGAAAATTTTCGATTAATGGAATCCGATTCAGTCTTTTAAAACATTACCTGGAGGGGTATTTGAAAGATCTCAAGTATCCATGCTATCGCTGCCCCTCCACTGCATGAACAATTGAGAACACGTGGGGGGCAAAATGAAAATGGCAATATTCCAGTTCTCCTGCTCAAGTTCTCATGGGTACAGATGTTCCTAATTCAGTGTATGGGACCAATGTTTCCCCGCCCCTTCTATAATTTCAAACAAAGGCTTTATCCCAGATGATTAGAGATTCATGAGTTGTCTACTTTTCTCTCTCTATAAGTCTTCTATTCAACATGTATGGCTAGATAAAAAGGAAGGGAAAAATGATTCGAATATGGATTAAAAATACGACAACCATATTCTTGGTCACAGCTCCTATTTCGGGACAGATGCACATTCCAAAACTATTAAGTAACCCCCTAACTCTCTGTGCTTCTATTTCCTTAGGCAGAATAGAAGGACATGCTGCTGGAAGTCAAAATCAAAGGCAAACCAGTGAGCACATCACACACAGACACAGTACAAAAATCAGAGTTGCAAAGTGCATGTAGTTTAGGAGGTACGAACTCTTAAAAAGAATTCAGACAAGGTCAGAAAAATGTCAATCTCTGAAAAAGAAAATAAGAAACAACATAAAATAGATGATATTAGTAATCAGTGAAAATCTTTCCCGGAAATAATTCATGCTAAAATAATTTATAAATGTGGTCTTCTAAATCTCATGCAGAAGCCCAAGGTCACTGCCCTGCCTCATTATATCTAATAGTATTTGGATAAAAACAGACTGTCTCAGGGCTGGCAGAGAGCATGCTGTACCAAGAGTAGGGCTAGCTAAGGGAAAAAAATATAACATTATAACCTTGGGAACAAAATTCCCTCTCACTTTTAAGTTCTGAGCAAATAACTATGCCACAAACTATGAAGAATGACTACGCATGATCAGAATTTAGTTAGATGCTTGGGAAGGAATCAGTTTTCTTTACACCCCAGTTCCCTTAACACACTCCAGCTCCAAAACCCCTTGGTCAAGGCCTCACGCCTCCCCTTAGCTCAGTTTATCCTATGGATAATTACTATTATAATCCCCACTTCACATACAAAAAACTAGACCGAGATAGTTGAGGAAATGCCCAAATCATAGAATAAAAGAGTGGCAGAACCAGGACTCAAACCCAGGTTTGCCTGCTGCCCGAGTCATCTTTATCACACCACAGCCCATCCTAGGGAGTACGAAAGGAAGCAGAGTTTCCACAAGTCACTGCCCATACTCCAGGAGACAAAAGAACTAGATGAGGGTGACCAGGAACAATGAGCAGCTGGGAGCCGACCACAGAAACAGAGACAGAATTTCTGAAGACCATTAGATGACACAAGAAGCTACTTTGAGATCTCTGTGGAGACTCTCTGATCTGTGACTCAAGACAGAACCATTTTGGAATAGTCTCTGAGATTCCAAGGTCATTTGTGGCTTAAGGCAGAGCAGCCTTCTTCACCAAGGGGCAGTGGCCAGATGTAGGCTGCTCAGGCCACAGTGCTGGACACAGAGTTGATGGTGTTAAACGAGGACTAACTGGGCTGCTGACTTCTGTGGAAGGGCCAATTTCTTTGTTTCTATGTGTCCTGTGCCTAATACAGACCTGCTGCCACAGCAGGCGCTCGGGAAACATTTGCCAAATCAATTATTTATTAATCAATTAATGAAGAGTGAAAAAGAAAAGTAGTTTACACCACTCTTGGAGTAGGGAGGGAGCAGGAGAACACGACACCCGACACCTTCACACGGTCAGTCTGCTCCTTTAGAAGACGTGTGTGTGTGTGTGTGTGTGTGTGTGTGTGTGTGTGTGTGTGTGAGAGAGATGTAATGTAATGTAATGTAAGGGCGCGCCTTACCACACAGCCTTTCAGAGGAACCGCCATATTTTACAGCAAGAAATTCTACCAAACGGAGATCTGATTTTGTGAGCATCATCTTTTGAAATGCAGGGTCAGTCTGTTCCTTTAGAAGACTACTTAATCTGTGTGTGTGTGTAATGTAAGGGCGTGCCTACCACACAGCCTTTTGAAGGAACTGCCACATTTTACAGTGAGAAATTCTACCAAACAGAGATCTGATTTTGTGGGCATCCCTTTTAGAAATGCATGTATTCAGAGCAGTTAAGTGGAGGTTCAAAGTTTTTGATATGAACTTAATCAGGGTGCTTTGCTTACCACTCAAATAAACACTTCAACCAAGGCATAGAAATCTGATTGGCTGATAAAGACAAGCAGGGAATGGAAGATCACCTTAAAGCCCTGGGCTCTTAAGGGAAGGTGAGGACTTAATCCGGTGCTGAAACTGGGACCTAGAACGCAGCATTAGAATGCCTACCTCCTCCAAGAACTCTCCCACTTCTCAAAATAGGGGGCAGTGCTGTCCAGTTCGGTGGCCACCAGCCACATGTGGCTCCTGAGCACTTGGAATGTGGCTTATGCAACCAAGGAACTGAATTTTTAATTGTATTTAATCTTAATTAATTTAAATGGAAATAGCCACAAATGACTAGTGACTAACATATTGGACAGCAGAGGTGAGGGGGACACAGTAAGAAGAGCACAGAAAAAAAGAGGTAGGAAGTGATAAAGACAAACTTCCTACTTCACAATTGTTCCTAAGCACTATTTGTATTACTATACTACTGACTTTTGCTTAGTACTTTAGTTTCCAGAGATATGCATTTATTCTGCATTTATTAGATCCTTATGAACAACTCTATCAAGTAACCGTCATTATCATCGCTTATAGATGAGATTCAGAGAATTCTGTGATTTACCTAAGGAGACTCAGTTGGGGGGAGTCTAACTATGTAACCCCAACACTGTCCAGATGGCATGAAGAAACCTCACCTCTTCCTTTCAGAAAAAGGAAGTAGAGGACAGATCGGTACTTTGTTCATCTCATTGTTCTGCCCTACACAACCTGAAAATATTTAATGAGAATCAGCCTCTCTTGTTTCATTCCGTAAGCTTCTCACCTGCTTGGAATTGAGCTCCTTAGCATTATGAGGAATGCTCCCTGGGCAACAGGACAGGCAGAGCTCATCCTTCCCTACAAACCATTTCTGCTCCCCTTTCCCAGGCTTGCATCCCCAGTGAGGGGGGCAGGAGCCCTGAGAGTTTGGCTTCCATGGAAAGCAAAGGGGTTCTGGATTATGCATGGTGGTACCTATATGCTACTTTATATTACCTTGAAATAATAAAAAAAAAAAGCAGGTCTCGAGATCTGACATGCAAATATACACACAGAACTGGATTATCTGCATGAGGACAAATGAGATTTCAAAGGTTGCTAAAAGGCTGCTTGAGGATTAAAGGGGACAACAGCAACAGCAAAGATATTTCAAATAACCCCATGACAGTGCCATCTGCCTGTTTAACCTTGTACTAAGTTACTAAAACATTTTCTACAATTTTCCATCAGATACATTTTAAAGACTCAAAAAAAAAAAAAAAAAAACAGCTAAAGGAAAATAAGGGAAATGATTTTTTTTTTTTTTTTTTTGAGACGGAGTTTCACTCTTGTTGCCCAGGCTGGAGTGCAATGGTGTGATCTCAGCACACCACAACCTCCATCTCCTGGGTTCAAGCAATTCTCCTGCCTCAGCCTCCCAAGTAGCTGGGATTACAGGCATGTGCCACCATGTCCGGCTAATTTTGTATTTTTAGTAGAGACGGGGTTTATCCATGTTGGTCAGGTTGGTCTCGAACTCCCAACCTCAGGCGATCTGCCCACCTCGGCCTCCCAAAGTGCTGGGATTACAGGCGTGAGCCACCGCACCCAGCCGATTTTTAAATATTTAATACAAACTTACAAATGTAAGTCATCCTAGGCCAAGAGTTCCTGATACAGGATCAAAATTTAAGCAAAAATGAGTGTAATCTGTTTGAAATTTTCACTAATAAAACTTTTAAAAGAAGCGAACGGGGCCAGGTGTGGTGGCTCACGCCTGTAATCCCAGCACTTTGGGAGGCCAGGGCGGGCGAATCACCTGAGGTCAGGAGTTCAAGACTGGTGTGACCAACATGGTGAAACCCTGTCTCTACAAAAAATACAAAAAATGAGCCGGGCATGGTGGCAGGCGCCTGTAGTCTCAGCTACTCAGGAGGCTGAGGCAGCAGAATCGCTTGAACCTGGGAGGCGGAAGTTGCAGTGAGCTGAGATCACGCTTCTGCACTCCAGCCTGGGTGACAGAGCAAGACCTGTCTCAAAAAAAGAAAAGAAAAAGAATAAAATAAGTGAACAAGAGCATGTATACATATTTACATATTTTCCTCAGGAGGGATCCAAGGCATTCCTCAGATTTTCAAAGTGAAGGCATTTTTCTAGCTCTTCATTATCTTTCTCCAACTCCTGGGCTCAAGCAATCTGCCCACCTCAGCCTCCCAAAGTGCTAGGATTACAGGCGTGAGCCATGGTACCCAGCCTGCCTGATAGTATATCTAATAGTTATTAAAAAGGCTTTAAAATTTTTTTCAAATAGCTAGCTGGATTTTTAAATTTAAATTTAATTATTAATTGCAATTTTATTAATTATGTTCAGATTCTATTTCTCCTTTTTAAATTTACTGAGAATTTATTTGGCCTAGTATGTGATCAATTTACACTACACACACACACATACATATATACACACACACACACACACACACACACCATGAACAAAGAGTGAAAACAACCCAAACAATAAGGGAGCAGTTAAACTGTGGCATATCCATGTGACAGAATGGCATGTAGTCACTAGAAATACTGTTTCTGAAAACCATTGAACACATACAGGAAAATGGTCATGAACAGAAAGAAGGAAAATACAAAACTATACATACATATGAGGCTGATTTTGTTAAAAAATATTTATAGTCACCGCAAAACTATTGAAAGAAAAGGCCAAATGGTGAACAAAGATGTAACCAGTTTTCTGTAATAAGCAAGTGTTACATTTATAATCAGAAAAAGAAGTATTGCTTTTAAAATGAGTCTAGAAACATCTAGAAAGGAATCTTACCTTTTTAGAGAATAAACTCTAGGAAATAAATTTTGGTATACAGGAATTCTGATTTGTTAATGGTATAACTATTATCTTTATTTTGAATATTGGCTCAGTCATAGTGAATTAAAAATCTACAATTGTGCTATTGTCGAATTCTCCTCATTTATTGGAGTTTTTCCTTTTTGCAATTTGTTGCTATGTTGTTTTATCATATAAAAGTCATATAATGCTATGACAATTACCATCTACATAGAGAACTTAACACAGTGTCTGGCACATAGCACACACTCAATAAATGTCAGCTGTGGTTAGTAGTGGTATTTTGAGATTAATACTGCTACTTAGGTTTTCTTTTAACTGATGTATCTTTTTGCCAATCTTTTTTTTTCTTTAAAGAACCTTATGAAAACTTGAAAGGAAATGCAGTAAAGGAAAACCATGGAAATGGAACTGGAAGTCAAAGACATGATTTTTAAGTCCTGGTTCCCTTACTCACTTGCTATGCGAACTCTGGGCCTCATTATACTACTCATATTGGTAGTGGGCCTCAGGAAAACCACCTTGCTGGACCTGGCCTTCCAGGCCTTTGCAGACTGCCTTGCTATAAGGGCTTCTTCCCTTGACCATCAGATTGTTCCCTAAATTAGAACTTAAAAGCCCTCAGTTACAAACAACATGATGCAATTTTGTTAAAATGTAGTTAATCAGAGATGGAAAAAGTACAATTAGTTTTTAGTGATATGATTTGAAAGGACTAGGGTAGGTTATATAAAGGATACGAGGCTGGGAGTGGTGGCTCACACCTGTAATCCTAGCACTTTGGGAGGCCACGGCGGGTGGATCGCTTGAGCTCAGGAGTTGGAGACCAGCCTGGGCAACACAGTGAAACTCTATCTCTACAAAAATACAAAAACTGGCCGGGTGTGGTGGCTTACGCCTGTACTCCCAGCTACCCTGGGGAGCTGAGACAGGAGGATCCCTTGAGCCCAGGAGGTGGAGGTTGCAGTGAGCCAAGATCACATCACTGCGCTCCAGCTGGCCGACCTTGAGACCTTGTCGCAAAAAAAAAGGGATATGAAAAGCTACAACTATACCTACAAAGCCTTATACAGAGAGAAGCCCTTTGTCCCTCTCTCCACAGCTGCCTGACAAGCCATTCAGTCAACATGTGCCCTAGCTGTTACACAGGCTGGAACATGCTATCCCTCCACTAAGCAGAAGAGACAGCCCTAGCCCTCGCTCTCAGAGAAGAAGATAATGCCCCCTTCCTCCTCTCTGCCCTCAGTGTATGTGTGCCAGGCCCTGCCTAGAGACATGAGGGCTGTAACCCTAGCCACCCCTTTACTGATGATCTGCCCCTTGCTAAAGATTATCAGAAGGCAGCCTGAAAAGTTGGCTTTTGTTTACTCATCTGATACGTCTATGTTCTTTGCATAAGGGCTCATTGGGTTAGAAAAAAAGAATGCACTTTGAGGTCCTCCATTAGGATAGAAAATTGGTCTTTACTATATTAAAATACTACTACACTTACCAACCAATCTTGTAGTAACAGGATGAAGTAAAATAACAGATATGAAAGCATTCTGTAAACTCCAAAGTGATTTACAAACATAAAAGGAGTAGAGAGGAAGAACAAGTTCAAGATATCTATAGTACATCATGATTGCTAAAGTTAATAACAATGTATCATATATTGCAAATTGCTGAGAGCAGATTCTCACCACAAAAGAAATGATAATGATGTGAGAGGATGCATATGTTTGTCTGATTTAGCCATTCCACAATGTATACATTTATCAAAATATCATATTGTATACCATAAATATATACAATTTGTCAATCAAAAATACATAAATATAATAAAAATAAAAGGAGAATTGTATACAAATGATTATAAGCAACTGAACTTCAATAAAAATCTGTTTTTCTGTACATAGAAGTCTTCTTCATGGAAGACTCCGTATTATAAAGATGTCAATTATCCCCAAACTATCTACAGATTCAATGCAATCCTGTTTAAAATCCTAGCAGGTGTTGACCGGGCGCGGTGGCTCACACCTGTAATCCCAGCACTTTGGGAGGCAGAGGTGGGTGGATCACGAGGTCAGGAGATCGAGACCATCCTGGCTAACACTGTGAAACCCCGTCTCTACTAAAAATACAAAAAAATTAGCCAGGCGTGGTGGCGGGCACCTGTAGTCCCAGCTATTTGGGAGGCTGAGGCAGGAGAATGGCATGAACCCAGGGGGCGGAGCTTGCAGTGAGCAGAGATCGTGCCACTGCACTCCAGCCTGGGCAACAGAGTGAGACTCCGTCTTAAAAAAAATAATAATAAAAATAAAAATAAAATCCTAGCAGGTGTTTTTGTAGACATTAACAAGCTGATTCTAAAATGTTATGGATAAGCAAAGGAACGAAAATAAGCAAAACAGCTTCAAAAAAGAACAAAGGCGACTCTCATTACCTAATTCCAAGCCTCCCTATAAAGGTACAGTAATCAAGACAGTGTGGTATTAGCAAAATGATAGACAAAGAAACCAATGACACAGAAGATAAGAGTCCAGAAATAGACCCACATGTATATGGTCAATTGATTTTCAACAAAGGTACCAAGGCATTCAATAGGGAAAAGAAAGTCTTCATGAAATGGTGCTAGAACAATTTAACATCCCTATGCAAAATGAGTGAGCCTCAAACCCACACCCTGTACCACACAAAAAAATTAACTCATAATTTACTTAAGTGTAAAAGACAGAGTCATAAAACTAATAGAGAAACACATAGAAAAAAACCTTTGGGAACTTGAGTTAGATGAAGAACTCTTATTAATAGATAAGACAAAAGCACAAATCATAAAATAACACAATTGATAAACTAGACTTCAAAATTTAAAACTTTTACTCTTCGAGACTATTGAGAAAATGAAAAAACAAGCCACGGACTGGGAGAAAATATTTGCCAAATACACATCTGATAAAGAACTGGTATCCAGAATATATAAACAACTCTCACAACTGATTAAGAAAATTAACAACTCAATTTAAAAACTAGACAAGGCCAGGCGCGGTGACTCACGCCTGTAATCCCAGCACTTTGGGAGGCCAAGGCAGGCGGATCACAAAGTCAGGAGATCGAGACCATCCTGGCTAACACAGTGAAACCCCGCCTCTACTAAAAATACAAAAAAAATTACCCGGGTGTGGTGGCAGGCACCTGTAGTCCCAGCTACTTGGGAGGCTGAGGCAGGAGAATTGCTTGAACCCAGGAGGCGGAGGTGGCAGTGAGCTGAGATCGCGCCACTGCACTCCAGCCTGGGCAACAGAGTGAGACTCCCTCTCAAAAAAAAAAAAAAAAGAAAAATACAAAAATTAGCCAGGTGTGGTGGGGCACGCCTGTAATCCTAGCTACTCAGGAGGCTCAGGCAGTAGAACTGCTTGAACCTGGGAGGCGGAGGCTGCAGTGAGCTGAGAACACGCCACTACACTCCAGCCTGGGCGACAAAGCAAGATTCAGTCTCAAAAAAAAAAAAAAAAATTAAAACCAGAATTGTCATATGATCCAGCAATCCTACTTCTGAGTATGTACCCAAAAGAATTGAAAGCAGAGCCTTGAAGAGATATCTGCACACCCATGTTCATAGCAGCATTATTCACAATAGCCAAGAGGTGGAGGCAACCCAAGTGTCCATTAGTGGATGAATGGAACAAAATGTGGCATCCACATACAATGAAATGTTACTCAGCCTTGAAAAGGAAGGAAATCATGTCACAGACTATAACACGGGTGAACCCTGAAGACATTATACTAAGCACAAGCCAGTCACAAAAAAGACAAATTCCCTCACATGAGGCACTTAGAATAGTCCAAGTCATAGAGACAGAAAAAACAGTAGTTGCCAGAGGCTGGTGGGAAGGGAATATGGAGAATTCTTATTGAATGGGCATAGAATTTCAGTTTTGTCAGATGAAAAAATTCTGGAGATTGGTTGCACAGTATGAATGTATGTAATACCACTGAACTATACATTTAAAAATGGTTTTAGAAGATAGTAATAAACTACTTAAAAAAATGGTTAAGATTGTAAATTTTATGTTATGTTTTTTAACCACCATTTTTTTGAAACTCTGAAATACCAAGTGCTAGAGCAGATACAGGGTCGCTGGAACTCCCATGCACTGCTGGTAAGAATGTGAAACAGTAGAGCCACTTTGGAGAACAGCTTGGCAATTTCTTATAAAGCTAAAGTTAATATACACTTACTGTATAATCTAGCAATTCCCCTACTGAGTACTTACATAAAAACTGTATGTGAATGTTTATAGAATATTTATTCATAATTGCCAAAAGGTGGAAACAACCCAAATGCCCATCAACTAACTGATGAATGGATAAATTATCTACATCCATAGAATGGAATTCTACTCAGCAATAAAAAGAAATGAACTACTACTGATCAATGCAATGTAGTGGGTTAAATTATGGCCACCAAAAAAGATATCTTCAAGTCCTAACCCCCAGAACCTGTGAATATGACTTTATTTGAAAACAGAATCTTTGCAGATATAATCAAGCAAAGGTGAGATCATATTGGATTAGGGTAGGCCCTAAATCCAATGACTAGTTCTTTATAAGAAAAAGGAGAGGAATATTTAAACACAGAGACACAGACAAACAATGAAGAAAGTCGTGTGATGACAGAGGCAGAGAGTAAGCGATGCAGCCACAAGTTAAGGACTGCCGCAGCCCACGGAAGCTAGGAAGAGACAAGGAGGGATTCTTCCCCAGAGCGTTCATGGTGCTGCTGACACCATGATTTCCAACTTCTGGACTCAGAACATGAGAAAATAAATTTCTGTTGTTTTAAGGCACTAAGTTTGTGGTATTTTGTTACAGCAGCCCTAGGAAACTAACACACGCAACAACTCAGATGAATCTCAAATGCTAAGTGAGAGAAAAACTCAAAAGACTATGGACATTTGATTCCACTAATAGGACATTGGAAGAGTCAAAACTACAGATGGTGGTTTCCAGAGGCTGGAGGTGGGGGATGGAGAATACTTACAAACAGACACAAGGGAACCTTTTGGGGTAATGGAACTATTCTACATCTTCACTGTGGTGGTGATAATATGGCATAGAGCTGTATACCTAAAAAAGGTATAAATTATATTGTATTTACATAATACCTCAAAAACATTTACTTAAAAAAAATCTGTGCTCTGGGACTCTCCTCAGTTTTTCAAGAATTTTTCTCAGTTCGGAAGAGGGCTCCCACCAGCCTAATTGGGGAGAATGTGAAGATCAAAATAAAAATAATAGATTAGCTTGCTCAAGCCCACTCTTACCCTGTAGAGCATACTTTTATTTCAATAAATCTGTGCTTTCATTGCTTCAAGAATGAATAAATAAAATAACAGATTATAATAGACTGAATAAAATAGAAAATCATAAAACCATACACTGAGAGAGAAAAATGAACATATAGATTGCAAGTTTAATGAAGATCAAGATGAAGCATCTCCTCGCAAAATATTTATTCACTACAAAGAGGAAAAGAGGAACTTTAGAATGGGGAAGCCCGACAGACATGCCATCTTTTTTTTTTTGAGACGGGGTTTGGCTCTGTCACCCAAGCTGGAGTACTGTGGCACCATCTGAGCTCACTGAAATCTCTGCTCTCAGGACTCAAGCAGTCAATCCTCCCACTTCAGCTTCCCAAGTAGCTGGGACCAGAGGCGTGCACCACCACATCTGGCCTTTTTTTTTTTTTTTTTTTTTTCAGTAGAGACAGTGTCTCGCCATGTTGCCCAGGCTGGTCTCAAACTCCTGAGCTCAAGCGATCTGCCTGCCTCAGCCTCCCAAAATGCTGCGATTACAGGCGCGAGCCACCATGCCTGGTGGACACCACCTTAACTGATAAAAGAGAACATCATCATTAACAGGACACATCAAAATCATGTCCCTAATGTGATACCATAACAGCATCACTTCTATGTTATTCCTGCCAAAGATGCATAGTCTCAATCAAATCACAAAGATACATTAGGCAGACCCCAACTGAGGGGTTATACCTACAAAAAAACTGGCCTGTAATCTTCAAATGTGACAGGATCACAAAAGTTAAGAGTACTTGAATTAATGTCAAAAATAAAAGGCTGAAAAGCTGTTGCAGACTGAAGGAGACTGCCGACAATAACTGCATGTGATTCTGAACTGAATCCTTTTGCTATAGAGGACAGCAGGGGGACATTTGGTGAATGCGGTCTGAAGATCAGATTGTAATAACGGATCACTGTTAATTTTCTTATCTTGATGGCTGTATTTTGGTTATAAAGAACAACGTCTTTGCTTGTAGGAAAAACACAGTGAAATATTAGGGGGTGATGGGGCATCAGGTCAGGAACTTATTCCCAAGTGAAAAAAAAGTTATGTCAGCAGGGCACAGTAGTTCATGCCTGTAATCCCAGCACTTTGGGAGGACGAGATGGGCAGATCACCTGAGGTTAGGAGTTCAAGACCAGCCTGGCCAACATGGTGAGACACTGTCTCTACTAAAAATACAAAAATTAGCCAGGCATGGTGATGCGCGCCTATGATCCCAGCTACTTGGGAGGCTGAGGCAGAAGAATCACTTGAACTCAGGAGCTGGAAGTTGCAGTGAGCTGAGATCACACTATTGCACTCCAGCCTAGGCGACAGAATGAGACTCGGTCTCAAAAAAAAAAAAAAATTCAGTGTACTATACTTCCAAGTATTCTGTAAGTTTGTGACTGTTGCAAAGAAAAACAAAACAAAACAAAACAAAAACAGTATGAAAAGAATCCTGGGGGCTACGCACGGTGGCTCACACCTGTAATCCCAGCACTTTGGGAGGCCAAGGTGGGTGGATTACTTGAGGTCAGGAGTTCAAGACCAACTGACCAACATGGTGAAACCTCATCTCTACTAAAAATATAAAAATTAGCTGGGCGTGGTGGTGCACGCCTGTAATCCCAGCTACTCAGGAGGCTGAGGCAGGAGAATGCTTGAACCCAGGTGATGGAGGTTGCAGTGAGCTGAGATCGCGCTACTGCACTCCTGCCTGGGTGACAGAGTGAGACTCCATCTCAAAAAAAAAAAAAAAAAGAATCCTGGGAAGGCCAAGGATTATCATTTTATCCCATTCCCCAATGCAACCGGAGGGGAACATCATAGTAAATTCTATATTCCTCTAAAGTTGACAATAAAGTAGCAAAAAATTGGGATCTCAGACACAGCAAACTTGCACAATGCTGTATTTCCTCAAATATGAAATCCCGCATAAGGCAGAGACCTATGTTATTTGGATACTAAATAACCCAGTGGGTTAATATATAAGGTAGTTTGATATATGAAGGTAGATCTCTAATACAGGCAGTAATATGGTAAAGAGTCCATTGTCATTATATTGAAGACAAGATTCCAGTGCAATAGGGTACAAATATGTTCATGTTGTACTTTTTCTAATCACCATTATATTTGGAGTTCCTATCAGCACTCTCAAATCGAAGTCCCCAACTTAAATAATACATTTGGCTTTATTTGACATCATCAAAAAAGTGAACCCAGTTTCTACCACAAAGAAATAAGACAGTGCTTTTAAAATGGTCAGGCATCCAAATAATCAATTAATGCTTCATCTTAAAGTTTATATCTCAACTTTAACACTGAATCTTACATTGCATAATTAGAATGACAGGCTCCTAATGTTTCACAGACTAGGATATCTAAGCAGGTCTAATTCAGGTCTTAACAACAGTGCCATATACTACTGTCTGAAACACCAGTTCCACATTGTTTTGAACAAGGCTTTCTACTGATGTGAACGATGAAAGCACCCTAGGACACTGCAGTAATCTAAATGCAATAGATTACTTATCTGTGTCTTACACCTGCACTGACCCATGTGGTAGCCACTAGCCACATGAAACTAGTGAAATGCGGCTGGTCCAAATTAAAGTATGCTTTGAGTATAAAATACACAACAGATTTCAAAGACTTAGTACACAAAACGGTATGTGAAATTTCTCAGTTTTTTAATGCTGATTGCATGTTAAAATGATCGTATTTTGGATATATTGGATTAAACATTTTTTTTTATTTTTTTATTTTTTTTTTGAGACAGTCTCGCTCTGTCACCCAGGCTGGAGTGCAGTGGTATGATCTCTGCTCACTGCACCCTCCGCCTCCTGGGTTCAAGCGATTCTCATGCCTCAGCTTCCCAAGTAGCTGGGACTACAGCTGTGTGCCACCACAGCTAGCTCATTTTTGTATTTTTAGTAGAGATGGGGTTTCACCACGTTGACCAGGCTGGTCTCAAACTCCTGACCTCAGGTGATCCACCAGCCTTGGCCTCCCAAAGTGCTAGGATTACAGGTGTGAGCCACCATGCCCAGCCAAATATTTATTTAAGTAATATTAAAATTACAGATGAGAAAGCTGCATTTTGAAAAATATAGATATTAAAATTAATCCCACGTGTTTCTTCTTCTTTAATGTAGCTACTAGAACATTTTAAATTACATATGTTTGTGTTATAATTCTACCTGCCAGTGCTGCCTTCAGCCATTTGTGAAATAACACTATCGTATGCCGTAGAAACTATGAGAGAGAGTATTAATGGACTTTCCAAAAGACTGAACTGTACCTAGGCCCAGCTTATCCTTCAAGATCTCATCTTTTTAGTGATAATCTCTGTCTATTTTTTACACTCCATTCAGCTTCAAGAAAGTACATATCTGGAGGTACCTGAAACTCTGACGCACTGCTCCGCAGCTGGCTCACATTTGGTAAAGATCCTCCATGGTACTGTGTAAGGCGCAGTTGCTGAAGCTTCTGAAATTGAACCTGGAAACAAAGTGATTTAAGAACGTTGAGAGGTAACAGCAAAGATCTAAAGAAGCATCAAAGTATAGTATTTTGTAGGGGAACGGTTCAAGAATGAAAGTCTTGGTTTCAATTTCTTCTCAAGTGATCACACCCTCAAGGTTTCCGGTGCTTTCTGGGTTTTGATTACTCTGTTTTCGGAAAGAGCTTACCCATGTTCCAAATGTCCCATATACCATGATAGTAACGTCCTCTTGCAAGGTATTTGAGTGTGTATGTTTGGACACAATGGCATAATCTTTAACAACAATAAAAGAATTTCTGAAAGAAAAACTAAGCTACTATCCACAACCCTAACACATTAACTGTTTTCCCTTCTTCATGCTCTTTTCCAGCCTCCATTTACATTTATGGTAAGAACTGTATAGCTGTGATGATAAGATAGGTACAACCTAGCATGCTCATCATAAGCCTTTTCTATGCTATTACAGAATAATTTTTAACGGGTACATAACAGTTCTTCTGAATTATTTCCTTAGAACACAAGGGTGATTACTAAATCTCTGGATATGGGCCTTTTGGTGGCTCTCAACATATACTGCCAAAATGCTTTCCCAAAGAGTTTACTAATATACATATGAGAAAAGTTTCATCAAAAAAAAACTCACTGACATAGGATACTATCATTAATTGGGGTAAGGAAGGAGGTCAATTCAATAGGTATGAAATGGCATCCCACCATTTTAATATGCCTTTCTTCTGCAAGTTCTTCCTTACTTCATTTTTCAAAAAGCAATAAACTGGTTACAGTTCTTGTAAATCTCAAAGTGGTCTGATCTGGTCTTTAAGAGTTCTGTTTCTAAAATAATAAATTAGCTCCATGGTTACATAACCCTTGGCACTATAATTCATATAGAGAAGAAAGGGTTATAGACGAGAGCCCTGGGGCAGATTTTTACCCTTCATCACTCTCCGTCTCTAACAATAATAAAACACTACCAGATCTAAGCCCCTAGAATGGGCCAGGTGCTGTTCTCGGACACTTGGCCCACTTCATCCCTAATCCTCCCCAGAACCATGCAAATGAGACTGTACTCTCCTGCTGTTACAGACCTGGAGACCCAGACTCGGAAGTTCAGTGACTTGCCACGTGGCTAGCAGGAGGCTGAGCCACGGCTGTCAGCCTCAAAGCCCATATGCCCATTTCTGCCATGCTCTTTTCCTTTGTCCCATCTTTCCCTTGATGATCATACTAATTACAAACTCAAAAAAAAAAAAAAAAGTGAAGTTTGGTTTACCAAAAGCATTGTTGAACCTATGAAGCTCTCTGATAATTTCCTTTTTACATTTATTATGAAAGATTTCAAATAGTATATGTGAAATAAAGACAAGTATAATGAAACCCCATCTATCCATCTTCTAGCTTAAAAATTACCAACTTATATCCAATCATCTTTCATCTTTACCCTCTCCACTACCCGCAGTGCCTCACCGAAAGAAATCTTAGACATCGTATCACTCCATATTTCAATATGTATCCTCAAAAGATAAAGACTTATACCTGTTTGGAAATTTTAAAGGCATATGAAATCCTTTAGTGGCTTTAACTTCCCTTATACCTGCTGTATTTGATTTCTCAAACGTACTGCACAGGGAGACAGTTATAACCTATTAATCAAAACCCAAATCTCAGAGTCAAACATGAGGAGGACGACATGGTGAGTTTTTTCCATCTACGAGTGGAGTTATAGGAATAAAGTCTCTCAGCTTTCAATCTTAACATTCTAAAAGTACTTACCAGAAGCATCTGACTATTCTTGAAATTCTCTGGACAAAATTCTCAGCCACCTTGATTTAAAGCCTTTGATTTCTTTTTTGAAGGATCAATTTATCCATTGATTTACTGATACAAAAACTTAACTGTGTGTCAGGTAGTATGCCAGGCACTGGCTTACTAAGATGAATGTATGCTAAAGTTCCTGCCTTCAGAGAGTTCTCACAAAGTCTTCAACTCTTACCCAAAAGCCTTGACACTTCAACCAAACTAAGTTATAAATCCAGATAGGGACCTGCCTTCAACTGAGCTGAAGGCCATCTCACAATCCCCCATAACTGCTCTCCCTCCCAAAGCACCTATTTCCAAAGCCTTCAAAGACTGTTAAAAAAGAACACTGCTAGCCTGGCCAACACGGTGAAAACCCGTCTCTACTAACAATTAGCCAGGTGTGGTGGTGCATGCCTGCAATCCTAGCTACTTGGGAGGATGAGGCAGGTGAATCGCTTGAATCCAGGAAGCAGAGGTTGCAGTGAGCCAAGATCACTCCACTGTACTACAGCCTGGGTGACACAGTGAGACTCTGTCTCAAAAAAAAGGCCACGAGCAGTGGCTCATACCTGTAATCCCAGCACTTTGGGAGGCCGAGGCAGGCGGATCATGAGGTCAGGAGATCGAGACCATCCTGGCTAACACGGTGAAACCCCGTCTCTACTAAAAGTACAAAAAAATTAGCCCGGTGTGGTGGTGGGCGCCTGTAGTCCCAACTACTCGGGAGGCTGAGGCAGGAGAATGGCATGAACCCGGGAGGCGGAGCTTGCAGTGAGCCGAGATCGCGCCACTGCACTCCAGCCTGGGCAACAGAGTGAGACTCTGTAAAAAAAGAAAAAGCACTGGACCTGGAATCGGATGATGTGACTTTGTAACCTGGAACTCCCGTGTGGTTGGGCAAACAACTCTGATGCCTCCTGCACAAGATAAAGTGACGATTAAGTGACACAGACGCAAGAGTGGTATGTCAAATGTAAAGCTCTGGACAACTTCTTAAGATATTATCATTATTGCTGATCTCAGCTACCTCTTCAAACTCTGAGTTACTTTGACATTTTCCTCTTTTGAAATTTAGACTCATTGAGCTAGAAAAAGAACTTTGAGACTGTCTTCAACACCTTCATGTTTACAGACGATGAACATGTGAACCAAAGAATGATTAGCCTAAGGCCGAGGTCACAGACTGGCAGCCCACAGGCCACATTTCGCCTACAGAGTGTTCTGTTTACCTACCAGATGTTGACCCATTCAGTGTATTAAATTTCAATTGAAAAAAATTAGGACACTGCATAAAAATCTGGATTTCCAACTTCTTCTGACTGAAAGGTCGGACAACACTAAACCCATGTTCTTGCAAGGCATCGCTGGATGAAGCTGAGAAGAGGCCACCCCCTTAGACGGTGTTTGCCAAGTCCTCACTGTACCCTATCATTCCTTCATGATGGCCCAGGATCAGCTGCCATGATCTTCTCATTCCCGGCCCCTCCATTCATTTTCCTTACCCGCCTCACTGAGTTAGCGACCTTTGGCCTACTACAGTCACACATCTTAGTGGAATTTTCTTTAATGCCTACAGGAAATGAGATCCAGGCCTCGTTAATTCCTTCTTGAGAAAAGTCTCACAATAGCCAACACGATTACAATCCAAAATCCCAGCGGGTCCTTTCAGAGGCATTGACAAGATAATTCTAAAATTTATGGATGTGCAAATGTCCTAGAATAGTCAGAGCAATTTTTTTTTTTTTTTTTTTGAGACAGGGTCTCTGTTGCCCAGGCTGGAGTGCAGTGTCACAATCACAGCTCACTGCAACCTCCACCTCCCAAATACAGGCACGCGCCACCACGCCCAGCTAATTTTCGTATTTTTTTTTTTTAGAGACGGATTTCACCATGTTACCTAGGCTGGTCTAGAATTCCTGGGCTCAAGCGATCTGCCCGCCTCTGCCTCCCAAAGTGCCGGGATTACAGGCATGAGCCACGGCACCTGGCCAGAGCAATTTTCAAAAAGAGGTAAGTTAGAGGACTTAAATAACCAGGTTTTAAGCCTTATTATAAAGCTATAATATACAGACAGCGTGCTATTGTCAAAAAGAGAGATATACAAATCGTCGGAACAGAAAAGAGAGTCTAAAAATAAACCAACACTTATATGGCCAACTGATTGCAACAAAATTGCCACAGCAATTCAATGGGCAAACAAAAGTCTTTTCAACAAATGATACTGATACCTTACAGCAGGGAGTAAAAGCAGCTGAAGATCCTTATGGGGGAAATTAAAGTAGCTGAGTATACAGACATTCACTGTGATAGCCAGATTCAAACCCCGGCTCTACCACTTATCAGCTCTGCAACTATGCCTCTCTAAGCCTCAATTTACTCATCCACAAAAATGAGGAAAATTCCAGATATATACACCATAGGCTCATTTTGAGGACTATGTGAGATAATAACATGTGAAAGGGATTACAGTGCCTAGCAAAAGGAAAGTCCTCAATATTTAGCCCAAACCTAATATTTCCATCTTCTCTCTCTCCTCCATTCTGAGACCTCACTAATCTATGACATATCTATCGTCTTATCATTGGTTTATTTTCACATGAAAATAATGAGTCTTCACAAATATTCAAGTCCAATCAACACTCCAGGGTGATACGCTGAGTTAGTCCTGTGGTTCCCCAACACAAGTTGCTCTTCACAGCCAAACTTCTGGAATAAGTTTCCAACCCTATCTCCATTCCCCACTCCCGTCCACTCCTCAACGTCTCACAATTAGCCTTTCACCCAGCACCCTGAGAATGCAGCATCTCTCACCGAGGTTACTGATGACCTCCTCCGATGACCTCCACATGACTAGACCAAAGGACACATCTTTTGTGTCAGACCAAGTCAGCAGCGCTAGGCTCAGCTGGTCGGCATTCCCTCCTCTTCACAAGAGTACTCCTGGCTTTCTCCTGCCCGTCTGGTTGCTCTTCAAGCCTTCTTGGCCAGCTCCTCCACCTCCCTTTCAAATGGTGTAGTTCCTTAGTTCCTTGGGCTTCTCCTAGGCCCTCTTCATGGTTCACTTTCTTTTTTTTTTTTTTTTTTTTTTTGAGACGGAGTTTTGCTCTTGTTGCCCAGGTTGGAGTGCAATGGCACAATCTCGGCTCACTGCAACCTCTGCCTCCCAGGTTCAAGTGATTCTCCTGCCTCAGCCTCCTGAGTAGCTGGGATTACAGGCACCCGCCACCATGCCCGGCTAATTTTTTGTATTTTTAGTAGAGACGGGGTTTCTCCATGTTGGTCAGGCTGGTCTCAAAATCCTGACCTCAGGTGATCCGCCCACCTTGGCCTCCCAAAGTGCTGGGATTACAGGTGTGAGCCACCGCGCCTGGCCTCACAGTTCACCTTCTGACAAGGGTAACAAACTCAAATGCCTACAGCTGCCAAGCAGGGAATCTAAGTGAAGCAGTCTGGGATCACTGAAAAGAATACCTTAGAGGGTGGTAGGGACTGTGGCAAACTGAAGACCACATCCATGGCCTTTCTAATGGGGCAGCCACCATTCAGCTCCGGGCAACTGGTGCCATCCAGAAATGTCGGGTGAGTGTCATTGGATTATCTCATTTTTCAAAAGAAACCAAAGTCCAGATTTTACTATAAAATCCCAATATTCATTGTTAGCCCTAATTAAAACCAACCAACCAACCAACTAACCACATTTTGGGCCAAAACCAAAAACATGTTAGACGGCAAAATACAGAACTTAAGCCACCAGTTTACAATATCTATTTCATCAATTCTTCCTAGGCAGCCAAATCTACTTCTGTGGCTACATAACAAAAATTCCCCCATTTTTCTCAGTAGGTCAGCCTTCCTTCTCGAGCTGCAAAACCATCTAAACAACTGCCTGCTGGACCATCTCTACTTATGTGCCTCACAGGCACCTCAAACTCAGCACTTCCGCACAAACCTGCTCCTGCCGGTGTCCACTTAATGAAGAACACCCTGAAATGGTTCCAGCCCTCCCTCTTTCTCACCTTCCTCACCCATTCACGAAATCTGGTCCTTTCCACCTCCTAAGTATCGATCCGCTCACCGCTCTGCCTCCCGACTGCCACCATCTTAATAAATGCCACTATCACATCTCCTACTAAAATCCTCCTCCTCCTCCTCTCTTCTACCCACCATGCTGGAGCTAGAGGAATCTTTTAAAAAAGCAAATCTCCCATGGTTCAACCCCTTCAGTGACTTCCCATTGTCCTTAAGATCAAGTTCCAAATACTGTCTCTACAACCTGATCCCTGTGAATGCCTCCAGCCTCATCTCACATCCCCTCCTCATCCTCTTTTACTGAATCTCTGTTCTCTGTACCTGCAACATATTCCCTCCCTCAACACACAAACCCTCCAATGCCTCCCCCACCCCCACTGCGCCTTTAGGCCATTGGAAGAGGTGAGAACTCCCCACCATACATGTCCAGAGCTCCACCTACTTCTGTTTCGGTGATATTCACCAAAATGTGTCCTTACTTATTAAATGAATGTCTTCCTCATTAAATCCTAAAATCCATTAGGACACTGTGTTTTGCTTGCTCATTACTATATACCCAGTGTCCATCCTAACCCCTGGCACACACTAAGGACTCACTCAGTAACTAAATTTGTGGGACAAATTAATAAGATCTTTAAAGGACAGCCCCATGTTTTCACTCTTCTCCCTCACAAACACACACCCCATTAACAACAAAGTAGGCACTCAAATACTGACAAATGAATACATTAATAAATGAACAACAGAACAGCCTCTTCCCCAGGCATACCTGCAACCACTTTCTTCCCTCTCTCTCTCTTTTTTTTTTTTTTTTTTTGAGGCGGAGTCTTGCTCTGTCGCCCAGGCTGGAGTGCAATGGCGCTATCTCGGCTCACTGCAAGCTCCGCCTCCCGGGTTCACGCCATTCTCCTGCCTCAGCCTCCCGAGCAGCTGGGACTACAGGCACTCGCCACCACACCCAGCTAATTTTTTTGTATTTTTAATAGAGACGGGGTTTCACTGAGTTAGCCAGGATGATCTCGATCTCCTGACCTCGTGATCCACCCGCCTCGGCCTCCAAAGTGCTGGGATTACAGGCGTGAGCCACCGCGCCCGGCCTTTTTTTTTTTTGAGATGAAGTCTTGCTCTGTCGCCCAGGCTGGAGTGCAGTGATGCAATCCCGCCTCACTGCAACCTCCACCTCCTGGGTTCAAGCGATTCTCCTGCCTCAGCTTCCTGAGTAGCTGGAACTACAGGCACGCACCACCATGCCAGGCTAATTTTTGTACTTTTAGTAGAAACGGGGTTTCGCCATGTTGGCTAGAATGGTCTTGATCTCTTGACCTTGTGATCCGCCCGCCTCAGCCTCCCAAAGTGCTGGGATTACAGGCGTGAATCACCACGCCCGGCCCCACTTTCTTCCCTCTCTTTACCATTCCAGGTACCACCACTCAACTCCTCCTCCTAGTACTCCCTTCTCAACATCTTCCCACTGCTTCCTGATAATGCTGCACTTCTAAAGCTAGAGAAAATCCTCCACAGTCTAGTCCATCCTACCCACTAGGTGAATAGGATTTAACGCCAACTCTGAAGGATTGCTTTGATTATGTAGAGAAGAACTTGAATCCCACCCAACACAGGCTCAGAGGGGAAAGAGCATCTAGATCGATCAGTAATGTCTGCCCTATCGATTAGCATGTCTGTCATGGGCTAGTAATGGAAAGTCAGGATATCTGCCACCCAGTTACCAATTATGAACTGGGCGGATACTCCTCCACCTGGGATCTTTGGATCCTTAGAGACACATTCTTCATAGACATGCTGGGAATCTAAGAGTTCTCTATGAGAAGTGTTCTAATTTTGTGATTTCTTTATGAAAATAACCCTTAAGATTTTTAAATAAGCAAACATTAGTAGCCAAATTCAGTGTTATCATTTACAGATGTGTTTATGAACACAGTGGAGCCAAGCAGTGTTACTTTACTTGTAACTGGCCAAGAGGAAAACACGGGCAGAATTAATATGTAAATGATTCCCTGTACCAGGTAAAGGGCAAAATGGCACCATAATTTTGTAGTAATTAGAATAAAGTGGTGACTGAATTATCATATGGGCCACAGTTGATTAGGCTTGCTAAATTCAAGAGACCCTGAGCTATAGCAGGGTCTCTAAAGTAAGTAAACACTTTTTTTTTTTTTTTTACTTGAAAGTAAGTAAACAGTGAGGATCTGTGAAAAATTTTTGCTTTTAAAAGAGAGTCTGTACATTACTCATGACCTCACCTGTCAGGAATATTTTAAAGGAGATTGATGAACTGGGTGAAAGATTGGATCCACCATAGGTATACAGACATATACAGTGCATGTATTTGTATATAAACAATGTACAGTATGTATCTAAACAACACATAACAACACAGGCCCCAACACTAATCCTCAGCTTTCACCCACCCATTCTTTTCAATGTGCTCTGAACTTATCGAGTTCATCTCTGAATCTAACCAAGGTCACAGATGTAAATGCCAGTGGATGCCAGGCAGGTAATAAATGAGTGAAGCTGATAGGGTATAAGAAAACATTTTCTTGAAATCTTCAGCTTCTTTCTCTGTATATATATATTTTTTCTCAATGTGAACAGAAATGTAAGTACAGGAAATATTTCACTTTTTCCTTAACTTCACTGAAAGAAAACACCATCATGAGTATAAATGGCAACTGTCACCTAGCCTCCCCTTGGGGGACTGTGACAGAGAGTGGCGTGGACGGTGGCAAACTAGAGTTCTCGCTCCATTTGAAAGGGAGCTCAGCTCCCTTTCATCATCACCCAGCTCCAGCAGGTCGGTAGCTGTCATGTAGGAATTCAGTATTAGTGTTACCAGGTCTCCCAATTTTTAATATATATAAATAATAATAAATAAATAATACGCAAATTTGGATTTTGTGTGAAAGTCTTCCAATTTAAAAATTCTGGCAACAGATTCAATAATTTTTCCCAAACACTGCGCTGGCCAAAAAATAATGTGTCTGCAACTCAGCTGGTTTGCAACTCTGCTCTCAGCTCTCCTTCAAGCTGTCTCCCCCACCTCAGTCCCCCAGAACCTGCAGATCCTCCCCCATCCTCCCGATGGTCCTCCAAGGTCAGCATTCAGGATCCTTAAGGCCAGCCCCACTCCTGCTGACCCCCCTTCTCTGCAACCCTGCGCGACACTCCGGTTGGCTCTCCATCCTCCACTGCCTCACTCAGCGGTTACCTAACCTCTCCAGGTGTTTGTCCCGACTCGCGCCTTACTCATTTCTCCAGGTCCCTCCCCAGTCACCAGCGACGCTTGTCAGTTCTCACTAAATATCCGGGGCCGAACAAAGTAAACTGGACCCGATAAAGCACCTCCAAGGAGTAAAAGGGGCAGCCTCACACTCCACACGGAATCCCGTCGTGATTCCCACACCCTGAGCCACCCCAGGGCCGGGCCCTGGATGGACTTGTGCACAGAGCTCCCTCCACGAGCGCGTGGGACCCTGGGGTGCCCGCGGCCTTCCACGCCGGCAGAACAGCAGGGCTCGATGGTGGGGGATGTTCGGAGCGACCAGAAGCCGCGCCACCCGGCCGGCCTCCGAGCTGTTCGCGATTTCCTCTCGGGGCTCCTCGTCCTCCTCCCCCTCAGGCCGCCCTCGCACCGCCGCCCGCCTCCACGGGCTTCACCCCTGCTCATCTTCCCGCACACGGGGCCCGGCGACCCTCCCACCTCAGGCCGGGATCGCGAACGGCTAGCGGGTGTCGCCAGGCGGGGAAGCGCCGAGGCCGCGGCCGCTCCGGTCCCCCTCCCAGCCGCCCGTTCCCGGGCGCGGCCCCCGCCCGGCCCCGCCATCGCCTCGGCCCCGCAACCTCTCACCCGCCGCGCGGGTCCCGCCCGCGGCCGTGGCCGCCCCCGCCCGCGCCGGCCCGGGCCCTCACCCGCGACAGGGTGAGGTCGGTCATGAGCTGCTCGAAGGCCCGCGTCTCCTCGGCCTGTCTCTGCGTGTGCAGCGCGATCTTCTCACTGAACTTCCGCGGGTTGGCGCTGCCCGAGCCCGGCGAGGCGGCCATGGCGCGGGCCCTGCGCGGGCAGAAGCTGGAGACGGCGGCCGCGGGGCCTGCGCCTCGGCCCACCCGTCCGTCCGCAGGCCGCCGGGGCCGCCGCCCGAAGCCCGTCGTCCGGCGCGACCCGGCAGAGGAGCCGCCGCGGCCCCGGAGCCAGCCAGCGGCCGGGAGCGCGCCGAGGTCCGCCCCCGTGCGCCCGGCCCCGCCCCGCCCTCGGCGGGGCCCGCCCGGCCTCCAGTCTGCCCTGGCCCCGCGCTCGCGGGCTGAGGGCTGCTCCCCGCTTCCCGGCCTGGCTGGGGACCCGCCACCGGCGGCCACCCGGAGGGACCCCCGTCAGCCCGACAAAGCGGCCCCGGCGTATGGGGGACGCTGGGGTGCCACTCTACAGAGACTCTCCGACCCAGGGATGGCCTCTGCGTCTACGCGACGTGGAGAACACAGCCTGTGCCCGCATCCCCCCTCCCCCAGCCAAATTACGAAGATTTTCTTCTCCAGGTGGAACCTGGGCGACCGGACCTCGAGCAGGTCACCTCGGGCCCCCGCAGGGGGTGCGCCCATATTGCCTGGGGCCTAACGTCTGCCCGCCAGCCCTGCCGCTCCAGGCCCCCGGCCTCCCGCCTCTGGTTTCCTGACCTCTCACACCCACCCCTCCCCGCTCCAGTCAACCAAAGCTGTATCTGGGCTTTAAAAACTGCCTCCTATTCTGCACAAACTACAAACACCATCCAGCCCTGCTGCAGCCTTGGCTCCATAGCCCCGGCCCTCTTTCCAGGTTCTTTCGAAGTCTCCCTATGGACTCTCCACTCCTGTAGCAGCTTCAGCAGGTGCCAGTCCTACCTTGCAAAACCAGCGCTCAGCCTCAGCGAGTTTCCCCTTCTTTTGGGGGAGTGGATGGATGTCTTTCTCTGTCGCCCGGTCTGGAGTGCAGTGGCGCGATCTCGGTTCACCGCGGCCTTGACCTCCCGGGCTCAAAAGATCCTCCTCCCACATTAGCCTCCCGAATAGCTGGGACCACAGGCGGGCGTCACCACGCCCGGCTAGTTTTTAAATGTTTTTGTAGCGATGGCGGGTGGGGGGGGGGGGGGTCTCGCTATTTTGCCCAGGCTGGTCTCGAACTCCTGGGCTCAAGCGATCTGCCCACCTCGGCCTCCCAAAGTGCTGGGATAACAGGTGTGGGCCTTGGTGCCCGGAGAGTTTCCTCTCTGGAGTCCAGAAGCTACTCTCAACATAAATGTTGATGTGCACAAAGATGTCCCGGAGAGCCCTGAGCGTGTGTCAGTGTTTTGTAAAGTGGCCTACAGAAGAGTACGGAAAATAATATTAATACCACCCACGCCCCCCACTATCAAGATTAAACAGACATCAATACATTTTGCTGCATGTACTTGGGATTTATTAAAGACATACAAAATTAGACATAACGATGGCCCCACGCTCATTTCTTCTTGCGCCCCACAGATAGTCACCATGCTCAAGTTGGTACATATCATTCCAGTTTGTGTTTTTATACTTTTATTACATATGATGTAGGGATCAGCAATGCTACATGGAATACCTAATTTTGTTTTTAAACTTTACAAAAATGACATCATACTGAATAATCATTTTGCATCTTTTTTCATTCACCATTATGTTTTCGAGATATATTTGTGTCAATTCATTTATATGATAATATTCCATTATGTTTTTCACCTGTCTCTCAGACATAGCATATAGCTGGACTTTTTAGAAAATGTATTCTGAAAATATATCTCTGTTAGCTAGAATTTAGCTATTTTTATTAATTATAACTGGATTTTTTTTTCTGTTGTATTTTGTGTTATTTACCATGCTTTTTTTTTGTTGGTTTGTTTTTGAGACAGTCTTGCTCTGTTACCCAGGCTGGAGTGCAGTGGCCCAATCTCAGCTCACTGCAAACTCTGCCTCTTGGGTTCAAGTGATTCTCGTGCCTCAGCCTCCCTGGTAACTGGGATTACAGGCTCACGCCACCATGCCCGGCTAATTTTTTTTTTTTTTTTTTTTTTTTTCAGACAGGGTCGTGCTCTGTCACCCAGGCTGGAGTGCAGTGGTGCAATCTCGGCTCACTGCAATCTCTGCCTCCTGGGTTCAAGCGATTGTCCTGCCTCAGCCTCCTGAGTAGCTGGGATTACAGGCACATGCCACCACGCAGGCTAATGTTTTGCATTTTTTGTAGAGACGGGGTTTCACCATGTTGGTCAGGCTGGTCTCAAACTGCTGATCACAGGTGATCCACCTGTCTCGGCCTCCCAAAATGCTGGGATTACAGGCGTGAGCCACTGCGCCCAGCTTTTTTCTTTACATTTTATTTCTGCTTTTCTGTTACGTTGTTTGGGTCAAGTTGCAGAGAACAGAACCATTCTAGATGGTTTAAGTACAAAAGAATATATTACAGGGTATAAAATGACTTCCAGACTTGTTTGGAGGGCTGAAGCAACCGACTCCAGGTTGAACTTTGAGGAATGACTTTGAGAGCTATGCTGCAAAACGAGCCACCAAAGGAGACACTGCCTCTTTTGAAATCAGGAAGCCATCTACTAAACTGGAAAGCCGTCTCTACACTTACCAGCTCTTGAACCATACAGGTATCATCATGATGAGAAGCCACTGCAGAAATATCAAGCATCGGCCAGGTGCAGTGGCTCACACCTGTAATCCCAGCATTTTGGGAGGCCAAGGCGGGCAGATCGCCTGAGGTCAGGAGTTTGAGACCACCCTGACCAACATGGTGAAACCCTGTCTCTACTAAAAATACAAAAATTAGCCAGGTGTGGTGGCGTGTGCCTGTAGTCCCAGCTACTCAGGAGGCTGAGGCAGGAGAATTGCTTAAACCCGGGAGGGGGAGGTTGCAGTCAGCTAAGATCACACCACTGTACTCCAGTCTGGGCCACAAAGGGAGACTCCGTCTCAAAAAAAAAAAAAAAAAAAAAAAGCCAGGCTCAGTGGCTCATGCCTGTAATCCCAGCACTTTGGGAGGCCGAGGTGTGGGTGGATCACCTGAGGTCAGGAGTTTCAGACCAGCCTGACCAACAAGGTGAAACCCTGTCTCTACTAAAAATATAAAAATTAGCGGGCGTGGTGGCAGGCACCTATAGTCCCGGCTACTCGGGAGGCTGAGACACGAGAATTGCTTGAACCCGGGAGGCAGAGGTTGCTGTGAGCCAAGATCACCCCACTGCACTCCAGCCTGGGTGACAAAGCGAGACTCCATCTCAAAAAAAAAAAAAAAAAAAAGAATCAAACACCTCCACCACAGCACTCCCCAGCATAAATAGCACACACAGACTTCACTTCATCTCCACCTTATACATCTCATGAGAGGAAATGATTGGAAAAAACAAAATTGTGTCCAAAATCCCTGCCACAAAGTCATCTAGGAAATGTAGGTTCAACCTTTCAGCTTGTGCAATGTAGGGAGGACTGCAGAAAGATATTGAGATGAAAGGCCGGGCGCTGTGGCTCATGCCTGTAATCCCAGCACTTTGGGAGGCCGAGGCGGGCAGATCATGAGGTCAGGAAATCGAGATCATCCTGGCTAACACGGTGAAACCCCGTCTCTACTAAAAATACAAAAAAAATTAGCCGGGCGTGATGGTGGTGGGCACCTGTAGTCCCAGCTACTCGGGAGGCTGAGGCAGAAGAATGGTGTGAACCCGAGAGGCGTAGCTTGCAGTGAGTCGAGATCTCGCCACTGCACTCCAGCCTGGGTAACAGAGGGAGACTCCGTCTCACAAAAAAAAAAAAAAAAGAAAAAGAAAGATACTGAGATGAGATGAGTATTAAGCTAAATCTACCATTATCTGTCCACCAATTCACCAGCACAGGCACCTGTCATAGCTGCACTCTGGTTCCATGTTTCTGCAATCTGATTTGGAGTATATTCATTCTACTTCTGTTCTTATTTGATTAACTTAATCATATTACATTTGTTTTTTGTTTTTTTTTTAGAGACAGGGTCTCACTGTGTTGCCCAGGCTGGACCTGAACTCGTGGGCTCAAGCCATCCTCCTGCCTCAGTTTCCTGAGAAGCTGGGATAATTTTCTAATCAAAAAATGTGAATTATTTAAAAAGTGAAATCTATAGGCTTACAATTGTAAAAAGATTTCTCAGGTCCTTTTTTTTTTGAGACAGGGTCTCTTGCTCTGTTACCCAGGCTGGAGTGCAGTGAGTGGAAAGATCAGGGCTCACTGCAGCCTCAGAGACTCTCACCTCAGCGCCCCCTCAGTAGCTGGGACTACAGGTGCATGGCACCATCCCTGGCTAGTTTTTTTTTTTTTAATTTTAGTAGAGACAAGGTCTTCCTATGTTGCTCAGGCTAGTCTTGAATTCCTGGGCTCAAGTCATCCCCCTGCCTCAGCCTCCCAAAGTGCTGGGATTACAGGGATGAGCCACCATACGTGGCCCCCAAGTCCTACTTTAAATGAAGTTAATCCTGCTGTTTTATGATATTTTAAAATTTTAGATAGTAACTGTTCATTTTCTACCGCAGAAAATTATGATTTGGCCATTTTATGCCCCAACAAAAATATAATTTTCCCCAACCTCATTATTTCAATGTAGTTATGTGATCATTCTCGGTAAATCAATATTAAGTGTTTTTTTAATTATTATTGTTATTATTTTGAGACAGGGTCTCACTCTGTCACCCAAGCTGTAGTACAGTGGCATGATCTTGGCTCACTGCAGCTTCGACCTTCTGGGCTCAAGCAATCCTCCTACCTCAGCCTCCTAAGTAGCTGGGACTACAGGCACGCACCACCACACCTGGCTAAGTTTGTTCATTTTTTAGTGATGAAGTCTTAACCATGTTGCCCAGGCTGGTCTTGAACCCCTGGGCTCAAGGAATCCTCCCGCCTTGGCCTCCCAAAGTGCTGGGATTACAGGTATGAGCCACTGTGCTTGACAATATTAAGCGTTCACATAGTGTAGCATAGTTCTATTTTGGTACAATTCTTTTTGGAGTTAAAAATTGCCTCTGTTGTTGATTTGCTTAGATTTCTCTCAAGCCATTATACATCCTTTCCCAAACTCCGACAGAGCTATAAAACATATGACTGAATCTATGAATGATTGGTTTTAAGGGAAGCTTCTTTTCTGGAGCGCTGTGCCTTCTGGCTGCGTCCTGGGCTGTTCCCCAGCCTGCAGCACCGCTGTGGTACAGTCCCCCTCACCATCACCCCAAGCTTCCCTCCGCCTCTTGTGTTCTCACCTCTGCTTCCCGAATCCCAGGTTGTCGTCTTGACATGTGTACACCTTCATTTTGGTGGAGTACATTCTCCAATAGTTTCCTGGAGAGAAAAAGGGTACGTGAAAGATAAAATCTCTGAGACTGTGTGTGAAGATGGTTTTATTTTCCCCTCCTGTTTGATTATTAGCTTGGCTAAGAGTAGCGCTTCTCTGGAAATGCTTTTCATTTAGGTCTTTGAATGCATTGCTTCACTGTTTCCTCACTTTCAGTGTTGCTACTGAGAAGGCCACTCACATTCGGTTTCCTTTTCCTTTGTAGGTGACCTGTTTTTTGTTTGTTTGTTTGTTTTTGGTTTTTTTGGCTTATTGTTTTCGTTTTTGAGATGGAGTCTGGCTCTGTCACCTAGGCTGGAGTGCAGTGGCACAATCTCAGCTCACTGCAACCTCTGCCTCTCGGGTTCAAGTGGTTCTCCTGCCCCAGCCTCCTGAGTACCTGGGATTACAGGCACGCACCACCATGCCTGGCTAACTTTTTTTGTATTTTTAGTGGAGATGGGGTTTCACCATGTTGCCCAGGCTGGTCTCGAACTCCTGGGCTCAAGCGATTCACCCTCCTCAGCCTCTGAAAGTGCTGGGATTACAGGCATGAGTCACAGCACCTGGCATCTTTCTGGAACTTTTGTTAGTTAATGAGCCTCCTAGATTGCTCTTCTAATTTTCTTATCTTTTGTCTCCTACTTTCTATTTCTGTGTCTTTTGTTATTTTCCTATTTCCTGATACATTTTCTCAGCTTCATTTTCCAATTCTTCTGTTGAACTTTTATTTCTACCATTATCTTTTTTTTTTTTTTTGAGATGGAGTTTCGCTCTTGTCGCCCAGGCTGTAGTGCAATGGTGCCATCTCAGCTCACTGCAAACTCTGCCTCCCGGATTCAAGCAATTCTCTTGCCTCAGCCTCCAGAGTAGCTGGGATTACAGGTGCCTGCCACCACGCCCAGCTAATTTTTTTGTATTTTTAGTAGAGACAGGGTTTCACCATGCTGGCCAGGCTGATCTCGAACTCCTGACCTCAAGTGATCCTCCCACCTCGGCCTCCCAAAGTGCTGGGATTACAGGAGCAAGCCACTGTGCCCAGCCTCTACCATTACCTTTTAATTGAAAAGATTAAGGCTGAGCAACATAGTGAGACTTCGTCTCTATGGAAAAAAAATGTATGGCATGGGGGTATGTGACTGTAGTCACAGCTACTCAGGAGTCTGAGGTGGGAGGATCCCTTGAGTCTGGGAGGTTGAGGCTGCAGTGAGCTGTAATTCTGTCACTGCACTCTAGCCTGGGTGACAGAGCAAGACCCTGTCTCAAAAAAGAAAAAGGATTAATAAGAACTCTCTGTGGTTCCCTAAAGTTTCTGTTTTGGATAGTATTCTGTACTCATTTCATGGATGTGATATTAATTTTAGGTTACTTCTGTTTTTACATTTTGTTCTACTTTTTACATTGCCAGCTTCTGTTTTGTCTGAATTCATTTTTATTTGTTTGTTCATTTTGATCTTCCTCTGCAGGCTTTCCTCCAACCTCTGGTTATCTTTGACTCTCCATTAGTCAGAGACACTAAATATGTACAGATTCCTTGTTTCCGGAAATAAAAGATTTTAAAATATATGTGTGTATCTGGCCAGGTGCAGTGGCTCACGCCTGTAATCCCAGCATTTCGGGAGGCCGAGGTGGGTGGATCACTTGAGGTCAGGAGTTCAAGACCAGCCTGGCCAACATGACAAAATCCTATCTCTATTAAAAATACAAAAATTAGCCGGGCCTGGTGGCGCATGGCTGTAGTCCCAGCTACTCGGGAAGCTGAGGCAGGAGAATCAGTTGAATCCTGGAGAAGGAGGTTGCAGTGAGTCGTGATTGTACCCCAACATGGGCGACAGGGCAAGTGTGTGTGTGTGTCTGTTTTGTGTGTGTGTGTGTGTGTGTGTGTGTGTTTTGTGGCAAACATCACTGATTGCCTCCCAATATTCATTCTCCCCTTCTTCCTTTTTCCTTTTTTTTTTTTTTTTTTGAGACGGATTCTTGCTCTGTCACCCAGGCTGGAGTGCAGTGGCACGATCTTGGCTCACTGCAACCTCTGCCTCCTCAATTCAAGCAATTCTTCTTCCTCAGCCTCCCTAGTAGCTGGGATTACGGGCGTGCACCAACACACTCAGCTAATTTTTTGTATTTTTAGTAGAGACGGGGTTTCACCATGTTGGCCAGGCTGGTCTGGAACTTCTGACCTCAGGTGATCCACCGGCTTCGGCCTCCCAAAGTACTGGGAATACAGGTGTGAGCCACTGCACCTGGCCCCTTCTTCCTTTTTTAAAAGAAATCCTGAGCTTTAGCTGAGCACATCTAGGCCCAGCTAAAGCCAGCTGAAGACTACATTTCCCATCCTCCCTTGCAAATAGCTATGGCCACGCGACTATGTTCTGCCCAATGGGGTGTGAGCAGAAGTAATATAGACAACTCTGGGATTCTGTCCTTATACGAAAGAAAAAATGGCCTTCTTTTTTGTCTTCTGACTGACTGCCATGTGGATATTGTGACAGGATTGGGAGCAGCAGCTGGGCACAGTGGCTCACGCCTGTAATCCCAGCACTTTGGGAGACTAAGGCAGGAGGATCACTTGAGCCCAGGAGTTCGGGACCATCTGGGCAACAAAGAGAGACCCCATCTCTACAAAATAAAAATTAGCCAGGGGTGGTGGCACACACCTGTAGTCCCAGCTACCCAGGAGGCTGGTTTTGGTGAAGATGGTTTTATTTTACCCTCCTATTTGATTGTTAGTTTGGCTAAGAAGAGAGCCTCCCTGGAAATGCTTTTCATTTAGATCTTTGAATGCATTGCTTTGCTGTTTGTATAATGACAATGGTATGAGCCTAGGAGTTTGAGGCTGCAGTGAGCTATGATTGTGCTGCTGTATTCTAGCCTGGGTAACAGAGCAAGACCCCATCTCTAAAGACTGAGAGACAGAGCAGCCATCTTAGACCATGAGATGAAAGCTATGTGTTGAGAATGCCAGCACAATGGTAGCAAAGGAGCCTGGGTCCCCAGCACTGGGGAACCACAATATAAGCTCTGGGCTGCCTCTGGACTGTTACATGACTGAGAGATAAACATCAATTTTGTTTAAAGCCCTGTTATTTTAACCTTTGTTACAGGAACTTAACTCGGACCTATTATACTTAAATAGAAAAATTGTTATAAACATATCAAGATGTGGCTAACAATAGTTGCCTTTGGGAATGTAGGGACTCCTGGGCAACTTTTATCTTCTATTTTATACATTTCTAAATTATTTGCTTTTTTTTTTTCTTTTGAGGTGGAGTCTCGCTCCATTACCCAGGATGGAGTACAGTGGTGTGATCTCAGCTTACCACAACCTCCGCCTCCCAGGTTCAAGCGATTCTCCTGCCTCAGCCTCTCGAGCAGCTGGGACCACCGGTGCGTGCCACCATGCCTGGCTAATTTTTGTATTTTTAGTAGAGACGGCTTTTCACCATGTTGGCCAAGCTGGTCTTGAACTCCTGACCTCGTGATCCGCCTGCTTTGGCCTCACAAAGTGCTGGGATTACAGGCATGAGCCACCACATCCAGCCCTATTTGCACCGTTATGTCCCCCAGATATCGGTATCTCTAGGGTTTGGTCTGGGTTTTCTTTTGTTTATATGTGGGTTTTTCTGTTCGTTTTTCTCTCAGACAGGTCAATTTTCTTCTGCCTGAAGAATCGTCCATTCTTCTGTCCAGGTACGTAAGCCTGGCTGCTAGTGTTCTGGGAGCTAAATGGGAAGAGAGAAAAGAGAAGCTGCAGGTCTCAGTGTTTGATGTGTAGACTTTCTCTTAATTCCCGTTTTCAGATGGTACCTCCGTCCCAGCTTTTGCCCTGTCTCACCCTAAGTGCAGAATCTTTCTGGCTCAATTGCCTCAGAGTTCACATCTTGTGTACAGTTAGGGAGAGGAAAAGTAGTCACCTAGCTTTGAGCAGTTGGGGAGTGGATCTGGGCATCTAACTGCTCCTTGCACAGTTTCCATCAATCTTTGTGCTTTCAGCCCTGTCGCTCCCCTCTTTTGGTGCCTCTGGTCCTTCTGAAGTTCTCGAGTGAAAATCAGCTTGCTTCTTATTAGCTTTTCCCCTTCACTTTGGTTCTCAGGCACTTTGGTGTCAGCTTGCTATGTTCTGCTTTGTTGATTACCATTGATCCTTGTGTGGCGGGCCATGGCTAGGCCTGCCCCTGGAAAGCCCCCACCTGGACAGAAGTTAAAAGTCAAGGCAGGCCGGGCACAGTGGCTCAAGCCTATAATCTCAGCACTTTGGGAGGCTGAGGCAGGAGGATCACTTGAGGCCAGGAGTTTGAAACCAGCCTGGACCTAGCAAGACCCCATTTCTACAAAATAAAAAATAAAAATAATTAGCTGAGTGTGGTGGTGCATGTCTATAGTGCCAGCTACTCGGAGGCTGAGGATGGAGGATTATTGAGCCCAGGAGTTCAAGGTTGCAGTGAACCATGTTCAGGTTCACATTTAACCATTTTTTCTTCTTCACAGACTGTTTTCCCATCTGAAAATTCTATTTAATTCCTTTTCAAATCCGCCTTTTTATTTAGCATGCTTCTCTGTTCTTATTTTTTAATTATTTCTTTTATGCTTTTAGTTATACTAATTTTTGTAATTTTTCTCTCAGCATCTAGTTCTATTATCTCAGGATTTGGGAGCTCTAAACCTATTTATTGTATCTGCTGGCTGTTGCTTCTGGTGGATTGTTTTCTAATGTTTTTAACTATGCTTCTATTTTTAAGGGAGCTTAATTTTTTTCTTGTGAGAATCCTGGGTAGTAGGAATATGACTCAAGTATAGTTTTGTTTCTGTTTCGTGAGTCACAGGATATCAATTACTAGACAAAGGACTTTCATTACATGGATCCTATAAATTCATACCTAAAAACCCATTTTTTTAAAAGGTGGAGTCTCTCTGTCACCCAGGCTGGAATGCAGTGGTGTGAACATGGCTCACTGCAGCCTCAACCTCCTGGGATCAAGCAATCCTCCCGCCTCAGCCTCCCAAGTAGCTGGGAGCACAGACATGCACCACCACTCCCAACTCATTTATTTTTATTTTTTGTAGAGACAGGATCATGCCATGCTGCCTAGGCTGGTCTTGAACTCCTGGGCTCAAGCAGTCCTCCCACCTCAGCTTCCCAAAGTGTTGAGATTACAGGTGTGAGCCACCATACACAGCAGGTTTTTGGTTTCTCAAGGGGCTTTTTATTTTTTTCCCTCCCACAGCCCAGCCAGAGACAGTCAAGCTCCCTTGTTAACTTTGCCAGTGGATAGATTTTACCTTTTTGGATCTGGAATTTTACTCTACTTACAAACTAATACATTACCTGTTACTTTTTTTTTTTTTTTTAAGGTAGCTGTGTCTCTTGCTCTATCACCCAGGCTGGAGTACACTGGCGCAATGATGGCTCATTGCAGCCTCAACCTCCCAGGCACAATTGATCCTCCCACCTCAGCCTCCCAGGTAGCTGGAACTAGAGGCGCACACCACCATGCCCGGCTAATTTCTGTATTTTTTGTAGAGATGGGGTTTCACATGTCACCCAGGCTGGTCTTGAACTCCTAGGCTCAAGCAATCGGCCCCCTTCAGCCTCCCAAAGTGCTGGGATTATAGGTGTGAGCCACCGCACTTAGCCTACACCTGTTCCTATTTTCATGGATGATTGCAGGAGGCATGATATTCCTGGGTCGGAGACAAAGACTTTATTACTCACTACAAAGTAGCATGAGGATCATTTTTGTGTCAGTTCCCCTTGCCCACCAAGTCCCACAGAAATGATACAGATGGATGCCTACACATACAATGGGTTCTGTTCTGTTATGGGAGAGGAACAACCTACTTTTTGTCCCAGAAGAAGACATTACCTCATTACCCAAAGTTGCTCACTGCAAACACAACTCTGATAAATGGCCCAGTAAAGCATGATCAGAGCTTTGCATTTGTGGATAACTAGCAAGAATGCCCAGGAATTCTCAAGGCCCATAGAGGATTGCCTCCCCAAACACACATTTTCCTTGGGAGTATAACCTTTTGAGGGTCCTGGCTTGGGTTCCAGGTCTAACTCCCTGACTCATGCAAGTCCATCATCTCCTTTTACCAACTGGGTGTCAAAAACTGAACTCCAACTGTCACAGCAAAGAGGGGCCTAAGATGACATGATGACTAAATGTAATGTATCCTGAGTGGGATCCTAGAAGAGAAAAAGGTAAAAACTAGGGAAATCTGGACAACGTATGGATTTTAGTCCATTTAAAACGAGCAAACAAGCAAAAACCTAAAGTTCCCGGGTTGTTGGATAGATAACCGCATATTTACCATTTGATTTTCAGTCACTTGAGGGTTTCCTTGTGAACTCAACTATGCAGTTTTTTTTTTCTTTTGAGACAGAGTTTCACTTTTGTCACCCAGGCTGGAGTGCAGTGGCGTGATCTCAGCTCAATGCAACCTCCACCTCCCAGGTTCAAGTGATTCTCCTGCCTCAGCCTCCCAAGTAGCTGGGATCACAGGCACCCACCACCATGCCCAGCTAGGTTTTGTATTTTAGTAGAGACAGGGTTTCACCATGTTGGCCAGGCTGGTCTCGAACTCCTGACCTCAGGTGATCCACCCACCTTGGCCTCCCAGAGTGCTGGGATTATAGGCGTGAGCCACCGCACCCGGCCTCAACTGTGCATTTGTATTGTGTTGGAATCAGCATTATGTTGGATCCGCATTTCTAGGTGTTTCCATTTACCTTTGTCTATGACCGTGTTGGAATACAGGTGTTTGTTCAAGTTTTGTATTCCTAGTTCCCAAACCCAAAGACCATGATTTACTGATCTAGGGCACAGGATTGTGCCTTTATAACAAATGATCCTGATATAGGTGCTCTATGGGTCAAACATTAGGAAATGCTGCTGTTAAGAATGGAATCAGTCGGGCATGATGGCTCATGCCTATAATCTCAACACTTTGGGAGGCCGAGGGGGTGGATCAACTGAAGTCGGGAGTTTGAGATCAGCCTGACCAACATGGAGAAACCCCGTCTCTACTAAAAATGAATAAAACGAATTAGCCAGCCGTCGTGGTGCATGCCTGTAATCCTAGCTACTCCAGAGGCTGAGGCAGGATAATCGCTTGAACCTGGGAGGCAGAGGTTGTGGTGAGCCCAGATCGTGCCATTGCACTCCAACCTGGGCAACAAGAGCGAGACTCCGTCTCAAAAGAAAAAAAAAAAAGGAATCATAGAGGATGGGTGCAGTGGCTCACACCTGTAATCCAAGCTGAGAGGGGTGGATCAACTGAGGTCAGGAGTTTGAGACCAGCCTGGCCAACATGGTGAAACCCCATCTCTACTAAAAATACAAAAGTTGGCCAGGCATGGTGGTGGGCGCCTGTAATCCGAGCTACTTGGGAGGCTGAGGCATGAGAATGGTTTGAACCCTGGAGGCAGAAGTTGCAGTGAGTGGAGATCACGCCACTGCACTCCAGCCTGGGCAACAGAGTGATACTCTGTCTCAAAAAAAAAAAAAAGAAAAAAAAGAATGGAATCACAGACTGGGTTAAGTAACTAATATGGCCTGTACTTTTGAAATTGAAAATAATCAACTTCTTGATATGGCAAATACTCCCTATAATCTGTTGCAGAGACCATAAAGGCAGACACCACTTCTCAGCCTCACCTCACAGAGTAGGCGGTGTGACCAGCATAGTTATTGAGACTTGGGAAAGCCCATTGGAAAGCTTCTAGGAAACTTTTGGTTTTCAGATAAAAGGAACATATCCGGCCGGACGCGGTGGCTCATGCCTGTAATCCCAGCACTTTGGGAGTCCGAGGCGTGTGGATCACAAGGTCAGGAGATCGAGACCATTCTGGCTAACATGGTGAAACCCCCCCGTCTCTACTAAAAAATACAAAAAATTAGCCGGGCATGGTGGCAGGTGCCTGTAGTCCCAGCTATTCGGGAGGCTGAAGCAGGAGAATAGCGTGAACCCGGGAGGCGGAGCTTGCAGTGAGAGCTTGGAGTGAGCCGAGATCGCGCCACTGCACTCCAGCACTCCAGCCTGGGCGACAGACCCAGACTCCATCTCAAAAAAAAAAAAAAAGGAACATATCCAGCTGCAACCAGCCCCTTTCTCCTTTGTATCTTGAATGCAAATATGATGCCTGGAGCAATGGAGCCACCTTGCAACCATGAAAAGAGACAGCATAAAAACATTCAATATTCAGAATGATAGAAAACAAGCTCGATCAGTGTTCGCATTTTGAGTAGCTAAATCAACTTGTTACTGTTTTCCTGTAAACTTATTATGTAAAATAAAGATAACCCTGTTTGTTTAAACTGCTCAGTTTTCCTTTTCTTCTTTCCTTCCTTCCTTCCTTCTTTCTCTCTCTCTCTCCCACCCCCCTCCGTTTCTCCCCTTCCTCCTTCCTTTCTTCCTTCCTTTTTCTTTCTTTCTGATAGATCTCACTGTGTAGCCCAGGCTGAGAGCAGTGGCTATTCACAGGCACGATCATAGTGCACCACAGCCTCGAACTCCTGGGCTCAAGCAATTGTCCTGCCTCAGCCTCCCAAGTAGCTGGTGTGCATGACCACGCCCCACTGGTTTTTGCATTTCTTGTAGCCAAAACTATTCCTGATATGGTTAGGTAAACATCTTCATTTCTTTTTAAAAACTTTATTTGGCTGGGCGCAGTGGTTCATGCTTGTAATCCCAGCTGTTTGGGAGGCTGAAGCCGGCAGATCACTTGAGGTCAGGAGTTCGACACCAGCCTGGCCAACATGATGAAACTCCGTCTCTACTAAAAATACAAAAATAGGCCGGGCTTGGTGGCGTGTGCCTGTAATTCCAGCTACTCGGGAGGCTGAGGCAGGAGAATCACTTGAACCCAGCAGGCAGAGGTTGCAGGGAGCCAAGATTACGCCACTGCACTCCAGCCTGGATGACAGAGCGAGACTCCGTCTCAAAACAAAAACAAAATCAAAAACAAAACTTTTTATTTTTATGTAATTTCAGACTTAAAGAAAAGTTGCAATAACACAAAGAATTCCTATATACTCTTTACCCAGGTCCTCCAAATGTTAACATTTTACTGACTAGTTTTATCATTTCTCTCTCTATATGTTCATTTTTTTCTAAACCATTTAAGAGTAAGTTGATACGATGCTCCTTTATTCCTACTTTATTTCATAAAAACAAGAATATTCTTACATAATCACAGCATAATTATCAAAGTCAGGAAATTATTAACACTGTATAATACCATTATCTAGTTTATAGATATTATTAAAATTTTGACTCAGTGTCTCAATTCCCAATAATTTTTTTTTTTTTTTTTTTTTTTTTCTTGAGACGGAGTCTCCGTCACCCAGGCTGAAGTCCAGTGGCACAATCTCAGCTCACTGCAACCTTTGCCTCCTGGATTCAAACAATTCTCCTGCCTCAGCCTCCCGAGTAGCTGGGATTACAGGTGCCCACCACCATGCCCAACTAATTTTTGTATTTTTAGTAGAGACGGGATTTCACCATGTTGGCCAGGCTGGTTTCAAACTCCTAACCTCAAGTGATCTCCCGGCCTCAGCCTCCGAAAGTGCTGGGATTACAGGCGTGAGCCACCGTGCCTCATCCCAATAATATTCTTTATGGCAAATGACACTCTAGGACAACTCATTATATTCAGGTACCATGTCTCTTTAGGATAATTTAATCTGGAAGAGTTGTTCAGTCTATTTGTCTTTTATGACCAAAAATTTCTGAAGTGACAGGTCAGTTATTTTGTAGAATATTCCTTAATTAGGGTTTGTCTTATGTTTGTTCATGATTCTTTTCAGATTATGCACTTTTGGCAGGAATCACACAGGAGTAACGCTGTGTTCTCACTTTAGCCATATCAGGAAGGACACGATGTCAAGGTGTCCCATTACTGATATTAAACTTGGATCATTTGGTTAAGGTGATGTCTGCCAGGTTTCTCCAATATAGAATTTCTTTTTTTTTTGAGACAGAGTCTTGGTCTGTCTGTTGCCCAGGCTGGAGCACAGTGGCATGATCTCGGCTCACTGCAACCTCCACCTTCCGGGTTCAAGCAATTCTCCTGCCTCAGCCTCTTGAGTAGCTGGGAATACACGTGCGTGCCATCACGCCTGGCCAATTTTTTTGTATTTTTAATAGAGACAGGGTTTCACCATCTTGGCCAGGCTGGTCTTGAACTCCTGACCTCGTGATCCACCTGCCTTGGCCTCTCAAAGTGCTAGGATTACAGGTGTGAGCCCCCACGCCCAGCCCACTATAAAATTTCTATTATTTCTTTTTGTAATCAGTAAGTATCCTGAAGGGGGATAATCTGAGATGATATAAACATCCTGTTATTCGGGCTGAGGCAGGAGGATTGTTTGAGCTCAGCAGTTCAAGACGAGGCTGGGCAAGATGGCAAAACCCCGTCTCTACAAAAAATACAAAAATTAGCCAGGCATGGTGGCGTGTGCCTGTGGTCCCAGGTACTCAAGAGGCTGAGGCAGGAGGATTGCTTGATCCTGGGAGGTGGAGGTTATAGTGAGGTGAGATCACACCACTGCACTCCAGCCTGGGTGACAGAGCTAGATCCTGTCTCAAAAATAAATAAATAAAATAAAATAAAATAAAATAAAAAATCCTGTTATTCCACAAGCTTGTACCCACTAGTTTTAGTATCCATTGATAATTATTGCCCCTTTCCCATTTATTTGTTTATATCAGAATGGACTCATGAATTCTAATTTTAATGGGTTATAATTCATTACTGGTTGGGGTTCAGTCAGGCTGGTGGGAAAAATTTTAGTTATAATAGCCACAAACCCTCTTGGAAGGCCTAAGAGTTTGCATAATTTCGGTAATAGATCTGGCTGAAGGCAGCCTAGTCCCTTTACCTTTAAATAAATTAAAGTAGATACAAAGAAATGTGGGGGAGCTTATCTAACTAGCTTCTTTACTCACGTGGTCCTAAGACTAACCTTTGATCTACTGTGGTGCTTAATTGCTTTCTACTCAGGAGGTTGGCAATGTCAATTACCCTCTAGTGGTGTTGACTCAAGCCTTTGTCAATTAATCTTTACTGAACAAATGCGAGTCTCCCTGGCTGGTGGAGGCCACAGTTGCTACTCTTTATAGCACTCTTCTTGGAGTCTGTAAGTGGCCCAGATGCTCAGCTGGACTGGCAAAGCAGAATATCTGTGTCAGTGTACTTTATTCATCTGTTGTTGGGTCTGCGGGACCCCCTGCAATTACTGTTATTATTTTAGTACTTAAAATTATCCCAGATTTACCGTCTGCATCCTTTTACCATGTTTCCTTTTTTTTTTTTTTTTTTAGTATTTCTTCCTGTCTAGGCACCCAATATTTTAGGCTCATGTTGTCCTTTGTCTGCTTGGCCCCAGAATCAGCCATTTCTCCATGGAGCCCTGGTACCTTTTAGTGGAGAAGGGTGTTTGGGCACTGGTTCTCCTTTTTTCTGGGAGCTAGTTCTGAGTTAGCTTTTTTTTTTTTTGCTTTTCTTTTTTTTTCTGAGGCGGAGTCTCACTGTCACCCAGGCTGGAGTGCAATGGCATGGTCTCGGCTCACTGCAACCTCTCCCTCCCAGGTTCAAGTGATTCTCCTGCCTCAGCCTATGGAGTAGCTGGAACTACAGGCGTGCACTGCCACACCTAGCTAAGTTTTTGTATTTTTAGGACAGACGGGGTTTCATTATGCTGGCCAGGCTGGTCTCAAACTCCTGACCTCAGGTGATCCGCCTGCCTTGACGTCCCAAAGTGCTGGGATTACAGGCGTGAGCCACCGTGCCCAGCCTCTGAGTTAGCGTTAAACAGGAGGAGTTCGACTTTAATTCTCGTCACATTATTTTTTTCTGTCATGTGCCTTTTCAGCTCCCACCATACAGGTCTCTGTACCTCCGTCCCTATAAGCATTGGGAATATTTTTCTCCAGAAACAAAGGCCAGTGGCTATGAGCAACTATCATAAGTTTATCAAGTGCACATTCTTATACATCACATCAAAATTATTTTCTAGACAAGTGGGGGCAAAATTTACACAGAACACGTATCTGCAATTTAAGAACAAAAGTTTTAAACAAACTTACCAAAATTGAAATGTAGAATGGAGTCCAAAATTCTTTGACAAATGTGACATACAAATGCACATTTTTGCTTTTCTGTTTCCTAGGTAATATTTACCATTTGTTGAAAGCTTAAAGTCGGGTCCTGTTCTAGCTTCCTCTTTCCTCCAGGATTTCGAAGAATGTGTTCCATGGAACATGAGTTTCACTGATGGCTAATAGGAGCTTCCTAAAGGGTAAGAGGGAGGGGATTGTGTGGTCAGGTACATTTGGGGAAAGCTATGCTACACAAAGCTAAGCAAGTTTCTTGACTGTAGAACTTCTCAGAGCTTTTTTTTTTTTTTTTTTTGGACAGAGTCTCACTCTGTCGCCCAGGCTGGAGTGCAATGGCACGATCTTGGCTCACTGCAACATCTGCCTCCTGAGTTCAACAGATTCTCCTACCTCGGCCTCCCGCATAGCTTAGACTACAGGCGCATGCTACCATGCCCAGCTAATTTTTTGTATTTTTGGTAGAGACAAGGTCTCACCATGTTGGCCAAGCTGTTCTCAAACTCTTGACCTCAGGTGATCCACGTGCCTCAGCCTCCCAAAGTGTTGGAATTACAGGCGTGAGCCACCATACCCAGCCCTAAGAGCTTTTACATATGTGTTGTGACTTCCAAATATGACAGAATACAGCATTTCCCAAACTTCCTTGATCACAGAATACTTCTTCAGGAGTACTTGCCGGCCCCATGCCCCACTATTCCTTCCACCAATGTTCGGTGAATCCATTCTACTTCCTAAATACCTCTAAAATTCTCCCACCACCTCTTCCATCCTAACAACCACTGTCTAATTCAGGCCACCAAATCCCTGACTAATTGAGGCCTTAATTGGTCCTCTTGTGTCCAGAATTGGTGGGTTCTTGGTCTCACTGACTTCAAGAATGAAGCCGCGGACCCTCGCGGTGAGTGTTACAGCTCTTAAGGTGGCGCGGCTGGAGTTTGTTTCTTCTGATGTTTGGATGTGTTCGGAGTTTCTTCCTTCTGGTGGGTTCGTGGTCTCGCTGGCTCAGGAGTGAAGCTGCAAGACCTTCAGGGTGAGTATTACAGCTCTTAAGATGGCGCGTCTGGAGTTGTTCCTTCCTCCCGGTGGGCTCGTGGTCTCGCTGTCTTCAGGAGTGAAGCTGCAGACCTTCGCGGTGAGTATTACAGCTCATAAAAGCAGCGTGCACCCAAAGAGCAAAAGAACAAAGCTTCCGCAGTGTGGAAGGGGACCCAAGCGGGTTGCCACTGCTAGCTGGGGCAGCCTGCTTTTATTCTCTTATCTGGCCCCACCCACATCCTGTTGATTGGTAGAGCCCAGTGGTCTGTTTTGACAGGGCGCTGATTGGTGCGTTTACAATCCCTGAGCTAGATACAAAGGTTCTTCACGTCCCCACTAGATTAGCTAGATACAGAGTGTCTGCACAAAGGTTCTCCAAGTCCCCACCAGAGTAGCTAGAAAGAGTGTCGATTGGTGTATTCACAAAGCTGCTGGCCCAGGTGCTAAGCCCCTCACTGCCCGGGGCGCTCCGAACGCGGGGTCTGCTGAGCCCGCACCCACCCGGAACTCGCGCTGGCCCGCAAGCACCGCGCGCAGCCCCGGTTCCCGCCTGCGCCTCTCCCTCCACACCTCCCTGCAAGCTGAGGGAGCCGGCTCCGGCCTTGGCCAGCCCAGAAAGGGGCTCCCACAGTGCAGCGGTGGGCTGAAAGGCTCCTCAAGTGCCGCCAAAGTGGGAGCCCAGGCAGAGGAGGCGCCGAGAGCGAGCGAGGGCTGTGAGGACTGCCAGCACGCTATCACCTCTCACTCTTGTGTATCAGTCAGGGACCCTGCAGAATACAGGTGGCATAATCCAATTGAGTAATTTGAAGAGAAGTTAATAAAGAGACAGGGCGGGGTTTAGCGATATGGCAGGACCCCCTGAGGCTAGTTACAGCAGGAATCATTAGCTTTCTAGGCCTGAAGGAAGTTGGGTGGGGGATTGCTTACTGCAGTGGGGAGAGGTGGTTGTTTGAAGGTAGCTGCCTGACGGGAGCTCTGGCCTTTGGTAGAGAGAGGCAGCTGATTCCTAGTGACCTGGCAGAATTGCTTTCTTCCAGACCTCCGGTCTCCTGGTAGTGCTTCCTGTTGGCCAAACCCACCCAGAAGCTGGAGAGAGACGGTGATGCCATCCATGTCTTCCCAGGGCACAGGGGAGGGTGAGGAGTGGAGAATGGATCTCAACGGACAAAAAGGAGATATCCAGCACAACCTCGCACCTAGCCTCCCCGCCCTCATCCATCCTGCACATCTCTGACCTCTTCTTGCTCTTCTTCAAATCCATCGATTGCCCCCCTGCCCCACGTCCTTGGAATAAAATTTGGTACTCGGCCAGGCGCAGTGGCTCATGCCTGTAATCTCAGCACTTTGAGAGGCCAAGGCTGGTGGATCACCTGAGTTCAGGAGTTCGAGACCAGCCTGGCCAACATGGTGAAAACCAGTCTCTACTAGAAATACAATAATTAGCTTGGTGTGGTGGCAGTCACCTGTAATTCCAGCTACTCGGGAGGCTGAGGCAGGAGAATCTGTTGAACCTGGGAGGCGGAGGTTTTAGTGAGCCAAGATTGCGCCACTGCACTCCAGACTGGGTGACAACAGCAAAACTCCATCCCAAAAAAAAAAAAAAAAAAAATTGATACTAGCTTATGGGAGCTGATTGCAAGCGTCTCTTCTCAACTCTACTTTCTGTGACCAACAACATCAAGTTGGTAGCTTGAAATCAGCTTTGGGGAAATATTTATACCACAGAGTTGGCAAATGCTACTACTCAAGGCACTTTTTCCTTTCACTGAGCTCACGTACATTAGGTAAAAGTATTTTATATTAAAAGTTGTTTTATCATAAACTCACGAAGTGTTTTTCTCTTTTAAAAATTTTCCATTGAAAAAGCTTAGGCTGGACGTGGTGGCTCATGCCTGTAATCCCAGCACTTTAGGAGGCTGAGGCAGGCGGATCACCTGAGGTGGGGAGTTCGAGACCAGCCTGACCAACATGGAGAAACCCCCATCTCTACTAAAAAAAAAAAAAAAAATTAGCCGGGCGTGATGGCGCATGTCTGTAATCCCAGCTACTCGGGAGGCTGAAGCAGGAGAATCGCTTGAACCCGGGAGGCGGAGGTTGCTGTGAGTCGAGATCGCACCATTGCACTCCAGCTGTGGGCAACAAGAGTGAAACTCTGTCTCAAAAATAAATAAATAAATAAATAAAAATTTTAAAAAAGAAGAAAAAGCTAGAGGCCAGGTGCAGTGGCTCACAGCTATAATCCCAGCAATCCCAAGATCATCTGAGGTCAGGAGTTTGAGACCAGCCTGGCCAACATGGTGAAACCCCATCTCTACTAAAAATACAAAATTAGCTGGGCTTGGTGGTACATGCCTGTATCCCAGTTACTCGGGTGGCTAAGGCAGGAGAATCACCTGAACTTGGGAGGCAGAGGTTGCAGTGAGCTGAGATCGTGTCATTGCACTCCAGCCTAGGAGACGGAGTGAGACACCATCTAAAGAAAAAAAAATTTTTTTATGTATATGTATATCGATATACATGTCATGGAACATATTAAAAAGCCAGGGGTTCATAATGATTTTTGAAAAACAAAGGCTCCCTGGTCATTTAGAGCCCACTAGGGAAGCAGCTCATTCTGAAAACTAGTAAACAAAGGGAGAGAATCAAGCACTCATCATCTGTTCCTGAATGAATGTTCCACAAGGCAACAAAATAGTTGAAGAGAGGAAGTTTTTTTTTTTTTTTTTTTAAGGAGAATTCTGTTAAATAAAGAAAGAATGAGATTAATAGAATATCACCATTTTGCAACCCCTAATGAAACAAGAGGCTGGGCATGGTGGTTCACGCCTGTAATCCCAGGACTTTGGGAGGCCAAGGCAGGAGGATCACTTGAGCACAGGAGTCTGAGACTAGCCTGGGCAACATAGTGAGACTTCGTCTCTAAAAAAAGTGAAAAAATAGTAAAAAAAAAATAGGCCGGGTGCGGTGGCTCACGCCTGTAATCCCAGCACTTTGGGAGGCCAAGTTGGGCAGATCACGAGGTCAAGAGATTGAAACCATCCTGGTCAACGTGGTGAAGCCCTGTTTCTAATAAAAATACAAAAAATTAGCTGGGCATGGTGGCACGTGCCTGTAGTCCCAGCTACTCAGGAGGCTGAGGCAGGAGGATCACTTGAACCTGCCTCTTAGCTGAGCTCACGCCACTGCACTCCAGCCTGGCAACAACAACAACAACAAAAAAGTAAAATAAATAAATAAATAAATGTAGGCAGCCATTACCAGTGGCTGCTGAATCCATGTGATATGTGGTGAAAGCCGATGGGAAACTATAATGAATGGGTCAAGCTGGCAACATCTGAATCCAATGATCAGCCTTTACATCATAAAAACATAAGCCCTGACATGATGTAATAGGAAAACCGAAGTATTCTTGCCACAAGATTGAAACTGAGTCTGATCCACAGGATGACATGAGAAACCCAGAATGTGATTCTATAGGATTAGCATCAAATACATTGCAAGGGAAAAAAAAAAAAGCCTGGGTGCGGTGGCTCACGCCCATAATCCCGACACTTTGGGAAGCCAAGGCAGGGAGATCACTTGAGGTCAGGAGTTTGAGATCAGCCTGGACAACTTAGTGAAACCCCATCTCTACTAAAAAATACAAAAATTAGCTGGACATGGCGGCACTTGCCTGTATCCCACCTACTATGGAGTCCGAGGCAGAAGCCCAGCTACTGTGGAGTCCGAGGCAGAAGCCCAGCTACTGTGGAGTCCGAGGCAGAAGCCCAGCTACTGTGGAGTCCGAGGCAGAAGCCCAGCTACTGTGGAGTCCGAGGCAGAAGCCCAGCTACTGTGGAGTCCGAGGCAGAAGCCCAGCTACTGTGGAGTCCGAGGCAGAAGAATTGCTTGAACCCAGGAGGTGGAAGAAGCAGTGAGCCAAGATCACGCCACTGAACTCCAGCCTGGGTGACAGAACGATACCCTGTCTCAAGAAAAAAAAAAAAAAGAAAAAAGACACAATGACCAATCTAACAGTGAGGAACACCCCTAGCACCCACCCAGACTGCATCCTTGAAATACCATTACCCGCTAACAGTAACCAGGGCTCCACAGAGAAATGGTGGATTCCAGGTCTGGGGTTGAGTAATGCAACAAGATGAGCCTGGAATGTCTTATGCTAGAAATCAAGGAAACTATCAAAGATTACTAGGGTCACGTCAAAAGTACTCGACAGTCACCGTGAAGGAAATTTATTGGTCAAAGAGGGGACAATTTGAGCATTCAAAAAATTATATATGACCGGGCGTGGCGGCTCACACCTGTAAAATCCCAGCACTTTGGGAGGCTGAGGCAGGCGGATCATTTGAGGTCAGGAATTTGAGACCAGCTTGGCCAATATGGCAAAACTCCGTCTGTACTGAAAATAATAAAAAATTAGCCGGGTGTGGTGGCAGTCACCTGTAATCCCAGGTACTCGGGAGGCTGAGGCAGGAGAATCACTTGAACCTGGGAGGCTGAGGTTGCAGTGAGCTGAGATCAAGCCACTGCCCTCCAGCCTGGGCAACAGAGTGAGATTCCGTCTCAAAAAAAAAGAAAAGAAAAAGATATTTAAGAGACCTATCAACTAAACGTAATGCGTGGATCTTGTCTGGCACCCGATTCAAAAATACAAACTGAACAATGATAAGATGAATGGAGAAATTTAAACAATGACTGTGATATTTTAAAATAATTTGATATTTTAAAATAATTTGTTAGGTGTGATGATGGGATGGGGATTTTTTTTTTAAGTCCTTATCTGTAAGAGTAGCATCTCACCCCAGGCATTATTAATATTTGAGGCTGGATCATTCTTGGTTGCGGTGGGCTGTCCTGTTGCACTGAAAGATGTCAAGTGGCATCCCTCACCTCTACCCACTAGATGCCAGTAGCACCTCTTTCGTCAGGCCAATTAAAAATTATTTCCAAACAGCCAAATATCTTCTGTGATAAAAAAAAAAAAAAAACTGTGTTAGAGACATGTAGTGAAGTATTTATGCCTGAAATGATACTATACCTGGGTTTTGTCAGAATAACCCAAGAGGGTTTGGGCAGAGGTACAGGTGAAATAAGCTTAACTGTGTGTTGATAATTGTTGGGCTGGATGGTGGACACATGGGTGCTCATTACATTATTCCCCGTTTATATGTTGAAAGTTCCCTGCAATAAAAGTTAAAAAATTATAGTACCAAAGGAGTATTAAAATATTTCTGTTTTCCCAAGCATATTAACATATTGGATTAAATAAGCTATCTTTAAGTTAAAGAGCTATGAATATAGGCCGGCGCCGTGGCTCACGTCTGTAATCCCAGCACTTTGGGAGGCCGAGGCAGGCAGATCACGAGGTCAGGAGATAGAGACCATCCTGGCCAACATGGTGAAACACCATCTCTACTAAAAATACAAAAATTAGCTGGGCGTGGTGGCGGGTGTCTGTAATCCCAGCAACTCTGGAGGCTGAGGCAGGAGAATTGCTTGAACCCGGAAGGCAGACTGCAGTGAGCTGAGATTGCGCCACTGCACTCCAGCCTGGCGACAGAGCGAGACTCCGTCTCAAAAAAAAAAAAAAGAAAAAAAGAGTTATAATTGGGTCACTTTAAAAGTCTTGGTAAAGCCCCTTGTCTACTTCCCAAGTCCTGAGAAAGTGAATAATGTTTGCATGCATAATAAATTCTCCAAATTAGGTAATTATCTTTTTTTAATTTTTGCTTTCAACACAGTTGGAGAACCTATTCATGTTATAACTTATTATAAATCATTGAGTTTTTTGGATTAGTAGCTAAGGAGTCCTAAGAAATGTGTGACATTGCTGTAACGAAACAATGTTTCTCGGAGCTTACAGTTATAAAAATGAAAAATAGAAATAGAATTGGTCATGAGCCCCATCTCATTCTAGCAAGAATATTTGTCTACCATGTTTCTAAACCTTCATTTTAAAAGACTTTCATTTGTCTCATCAATAAATGCATTTCATTAGACACCAATGACAAAATAACAAAAAAAATGCATTTCAAATATCTTTTAGAATTGTCAAGATAAAATATTACGTTACTGGGCCAGGTGCGGTGGCTCACGCCTGTAATCCCAGCACTTTGGGAGGCCGAGGCGGGTGGATCACGAGGTCAGGAGTTTGAGACCAGCCTGGCCAAGAGACCAGCCTGGCCAGTATGGTGAAACCTCGTCTCTACTAAAAATACAAAAATTAGCCGGGCGTGGTGGAGGGCTCCTGTAATCCCAGCTACTCGGGTGGCTGAGGCAGGACAATTGCTTGAACCTGGGAGGCGGAGGTTGTGGTGAGCCAAGATGGTACTCCAGCCTGGGCGACAGAGCAAGACTCCAACTCAAAAAAAAAAAAAAAATTACTGCAATCAAATATGCACTAATAACTGTAACTATGCAAATGTTTTTCTGGATTGGGTTAATAGGCTTATGGTCACGAAAACAAATTTTTATTTTTGTTACAGATGACCAAAAATAAGATGTCCTTTAAAATATTTCACTAGGATAAAATTCTGAAGGAAGCAGAGTAGAGAAAAAAAAGTTAAATTTGTAAAGATTTTAAATTTCCAGGGGCAGGCATAGTGGCTCACACCTGTAATCCCAGCACTTTGGGACGCCGAGGTGGGCGGATCACTTGAGGTCAGGAGTTTGAGACCAGCCTGGCTAACATGGTGAAATTCCGTCTCTACTAAAAACAAAAAATTAGCCAGGCGTGGTGGCAGCCGCCTGTAGTCCTAGCTACTCAGGAGGCTGAGGCAGGAGAATCACTTCAACCTGGGAAGTGGAGGTTGCAGTGAGCTGAGATCACGCCACTGCACTCCAGCCTAGGCGACGGAGCAAGACTTCTGTCTCAAACAAAAATAAATAAATAAAATAAAAAAGAAATTTCCAACTAAGAGCTTTGTTCATGTACCTTTAAAAATGAGTGAAGGTGGGTTCCATTCGATATTTTTATGAGGTCATTTTTATATTGAAATTCACATGCTAGCAGGTACTCTTGATTTAAACATTAAAAATGTATTTGTCAAACTTAAAATGTGTGAAGGGATGTATATGTTTTCCCCAATTATTTTCAGGGATACACAGGCAAAAGAATGAGCAGCAGGGCTGTGACGACCCTGTCTCCCTCCCCGTTGGTGCAGTGGCACCACCAGCAGCAGCTGGGACTCCATGGCATTCACTCTGCCATTGCTCTGGGTTCCATCTTACTCTCCTACTTTTTTTTTTCTTTTTGTTTTTTGTGAGACAGGGTGTTGCTGTTACTCAGGATGGAGTGCAGTGGTGCAATCATGGCTTACCACAGCCTCAACCTCCCAGGCTCAAGCAATCCTTCTGCTTCAGCCTCCTAAGTAGTTGGGACTACAGGTGCGCACCACCATGCGGGCTAATTTTCGTATCTTTGGTAGAAACAGGGTTTCATCATGTTGGCCAGGCTTGTCTCCAACTTCTGATCCCAAGCGATCCACCCGCCTTGGCTTCCCAAAGTGTTGGGATTACAGGTGTGAGCCACCGCGCCCAGCCCCTACTCTGATTTTCCCTCTTATTTTTCTTATTTAATATTGCTGTACCTTGATAAGCTTTTTTTTTTTTTTTTTTTTTTGAGATGGAGTCTTGCTCTGTTGCCCAGGTTGGAGTGCAGTGGCACGATCTCAGCTCACTGCAAGCTCCACCTCCCGGGTTCATGCCATTCTTCTGCCTCAGCCTCCTGAGTAGCTGCGACTACAGGAACCCACTACCAAGCCCAGCTGATTTTTTGCATTTTTAGTAGAGATGGGGTTTCACCGTGTTAGCCAGGATGGTCTCGATCTCTTGACCTCGTGATCTGCCTGCCTCTGCCTCCCAAAGTGCTGGGATTACAGGTGTGAGCCACCGCGCCTGGCCGATAAGCACTTTTCTTTTTTTTTTTTTTTGAGACAGAGTCTCGCTCTGTTCCCCAGGCTGGAGTGCAGTGGCATGATCTCGGCTCACTGCAGCCTCTGTCTCCCAGGTTCAAACAATTCTCCTGCCTCAATCTCCTGAGTAGCTGGGACTACAGGCATGCGCCACCACGCCCAGTTAATTTTTTTGTATTTTTTAGTAGAGACGGGGTTTCACCATGTTGGCCAGGATGGTCTCGATCTCCAGACCTTGTGATCCACCCGCCTTGGCCTCCCAAAGTGCTGGGATTACAGGCATGAGACACCACGCCCGGTCCTGATAAGCACTTTTCTAACTCCCTTGATTTATTTGCAGGACAATATACAGCATATTATTAAAATATTTCAGGTTTCAATAACAAAGCTACCAGACAGCATCCTTTCCATTTCAGAAGGAGAAACCTGGGGCTCAGAAGGGTACCTTCCGGAGAGTCCCACCAGGAGAGCCATGCTCTTCCCCTCACTCTTCCTCAGAGGAGCATGCGGTCATCTCCAACCACTCGCACAAATCATCACCTCCAATTTTTCATTTTCCCTATTTTAGAATTATTCCGTTTCCCCCCTTATTTCAACCTGTCACTAATTTTCCAATATAGTCTGGCCACAGTTTACCAACACAACAGGATGCTTATGTACATGTTTGTATTTTTAAGTAAGGCTGCCCTCTGACAAGGAAGCCTTTTTTTTTTTTTTGAGATGGAGTCTCGCTCTGTCTCCCAGGCTGGACAGCAGTGGTGTGATCGTGGCTCACTGCAACCTCCACCTCCAGCTTCAAGTGATTCTCCTACCTCAGCCTCCTGAGTAGCTGGGATTACAGGCGCGTGCCACCACACCCAGCTAATTTTTGTATTTTTAATAGGGGTTTCGTCATGTTGGCCAGGCTGGTCTTAAAACTCCTGATCTCAGGTGATCCGGCCCACCTCGGCCTCCCAAAGTGATGGGATTACAGGTGTGGGCCACTACGCTGGCCCCTTTTCTTCTTTTTTTACTGCTGTGATTTACTTTTTCCACACTCAACATCCCCTAGTCTTTTCTGGTGACTTGCATGTAACACAGGAACCCCCTAAGGGGCACAGTCTATGTGCTCAACAACAGTGTGCTGGTCAAAAAAGGTTAAATGCTGTTGCAATTTTAAACTTTCCACCGTTAGTCAATCAGAATTAAGTGACATATAGTGTTTGCTTCCCGCAACACCCTTCTTTTTATGGTGAAGATAACTTAAGCATATTCATTAAAAAGGCTAAAGTCACACATTCACACATTAAAAGTCACTTTGAGACATTCAGTGATTTGATGGTGGACTTATGTTTTCTCCTTTAAAAGGAAGGGGTTGTCTGCTGTTGTGGTTTTAACTATTACATCTCACTCTAGTCAAGGTGTTTAGCAGGAACTGTTAACAATGAAACTGAGAAAAACACAAACATGAACAAATGACCTTTTATTTCATACAGAGATACAAAGGCAACTGTGTGCAGCAACAATCTGATGGGCAGTCCAAACTCTTGGGAGGAAGTAAATTCATGGTAAATGTCATGATGGCTGGTCGAGGAGAAGGTCAAAGGAGGAGAGAGAGGAGACAGAGAATGCTACAGCTAATAAATAACAGTAATGAGAACTGCGTGGTTTCAATGCCATGAGTTTGTTGGGGCATCCTCTATGCTACTAAAGCCACAATTCTCTATCATCATCATCAACATTCTTGAGGTGCATTTTACACTATTCTGCATTAGCAGTTGTGTTGAGGGAACTATAAACCTTAAAATTACTGACACATTTTATTAAAGGAGGTGTAAACTCTGCTCATTATTGCCTGTCTTGGATGTGGCCTTTGGGATTCACAGCCTCTTTTAAGTAAACAGGGTTGACACACTTTGGTTGGTCCGTTTTTGAGGCAATGCTAGTTGTAATAGCATCATCTTTTAATCTGAGGAAAATGTTTATTTAAAAAACCTGTCTTCCAAAATACAGCAAAAAACAAGGTCTGGGTAGTGGTGAATCCTTCCATGGCACTCCACGCCTCCCTGTGGGCTGTAACCATGCACCTGAGTAAAGAGTCTCATAAAAATACTTCTCCAATGCATTTATAATAGGGACACGCTACATAGTTTGTTATTCATTAAAGCAGTTTATTGGCTTAATGTACATCAGTGAATTTTTAAATGCTAAAAATTTATGACAAAAGAATACCGAATCAAAACATCAAAGAAAGAAAATAGAGGCTCAGCAGCATGATTTCAATATATTTTCCTGGAAAAGGTTTTTTTTTTTTTAAAGTATATGACTTTTTATCCAAGAACAAAAACTTCCTAAATTCAATGTTTAGACTTGATTTTTTTTTTAAACTAAGCCCAGAAAACTGGGGCTCATAAAACAAAGGCACAATGTGGGCAGCAAGAGAAAAAAAGGAGAAAAAATGGGAAAAAAATTGGTTTTAATCTCACGTGTAACATAGGTTGGCTGGTTTTGTTTTTGTTTTAGACAATTTAAGGCAGAATTCTCTCTCTGCAACACTGCAGATAAATCCTAGTGTTTTAGCTATAAGTTTCAAGAGTTCAGATATACAGATAAACCAATTTAAAAAAACCTTTTCTTATTCTAAGGCTTTTGATGCATTATATAAATCTTTAAAATTCCTATCACCCACATTTTAAGACATACATCTATACTTTAATAAGGCACTCTTAAGATATAAAACAGTTTTAAAAACAATGACATTCTACATTAGGGCTAACCCATTCCTCTGCCATAGGGATGGAGTGAATTGTCTCTCTGAATCAAGTCAATCTCTGTGCACCAACACAAACAGGCAGGTGTCTTGACCCATTCTGAATTTATCTGAGTAGCTGAATTTTATCAATGGGACTCTCCCATCCACTAGTCGGGGAGTTACACAAACAGAATTGCCCAAGTTTGATAATGAAATTTAAAAACAATATCTCCTTTTTTCTAGAAATGCTTCATTTGAACATATGACTGTCACTTCCATTAGCTCCTGTCCATAAAGAAAAACACAATGGAAGATAACCAATGATTCCCCATATCCTTCAATTTTCCTGATGGGACAGAATTATAAAGAAACTTTATTTTTAAATGACAACCTAATAACTGTTAATAACATGACATTTTAGTTGTGTGTCTTGTATGTATTTATGTCATTGGTGCTAATAGCTTCCACTTCTAAATGACACAAATTTGAATCCTACCATCCCTATTGCTAATTAAAACAAACACCAAAGCTTACAATATAGTAATGCAACCTCTAAGACTGTAACAACACAGAGAAATTTTAGTGGAGTTTCCACTCTTTCCTAAGTAATGGAAGAAAATGAAGAAACCAGAAAGGTCAGACTAAGCCTGAAACACAATTTCACTATGAAAAAAGGGTAACAAATGTCCCATCAGAGCAAGAGGAGTTAAAAATGTGGCATCGGGAGCGTATCAGATTGAGGCGCTGTTGTGGGCTAGGTCTTTGCTTCCAATGAGTAAAGAAGGACCTAGAAAGGAGCTGTGAGGTGCTTCTTTCCTTCATCCTTCTGGGCTGGCCGCAAACGATCAATTACTTCCCGTAGAACTTTTTGTTGAGAAGGAAGATCAGCAGGTTGACATTTACTTTAGCTCTATCAAATAATTTCATGACTGCAACTCCTTCATACTGTAGCTGCAGCAGGTCCTATTAACAAAACAAAACATTTTGACAGTTAATCAAGTCTGTGGAACAAGGAAAAAGGACACAATGTAGGGAGGGATCCAGATGGACTGAGGCCTGCCTTGTGTGCCAGATGTGAACTGGGGCGAAAGAAAAGTTCCTCACTAGGAAACTACCCACTGCACAACCAGCCTGAGAGCTGGAGCAATAGGGCACAATGGCCAAGGGAGGCTTCTGGTTGATTTGGAGTTAGGAAGTCATGTTGTTCATATCAAAATTCATCATACATGGAAAGAAAAAGAAGCATGTTCAGTTGCCACACACATCTAAGCTTTTTATTTCAGAAGGCACAATGACATTTTCCCATTTCATCCATGTTATGGGTCACTAGTTTTAATAAATCTGGAAAAGGTGAAGCATTTAAACCTATGATGAAATATACTAAGCACGGGGAAATGAGATAAGGCTAGTGATGTCACCTCAATACTATCTGCTAGATTCTTAATTTCTATTCCACATGAGAACACTTTCTATCCCGAAGGCAAGGGGAAAAGAGAGAACTTGATGTTTTATTAGGTGTCTGCCATGTGCTTGGCATTGTGTAAGCACATTACATAGCATCTTTTAAAGTCCTCACAAAAATTTTTATGAGGTGTGATTATTCTAACTTTAAAGATGAGCTATTGAGGCTCAGAGATGTTAAATGACTTGCACAACAGGACAGAGATGGAAGTGGTAAATCCAGATCTGACTACAATGCTCCCGCTTTTCCTGCTACTTTCACCATTGTCCTGAAAAAGTTTAAGAAATCTGAGTGGTCTCACTTCTGAACTTTAGAAGAGTGGTGATGAGAAAGCAAGGGTCAAAAGGCTTGAAAGGACCCCACAAGGCTGGGTGTGGTGGCTCATGCCTGTAATCCCAGCACTTAGGGAGGCCGAGGCAGGCGGATCATGAAGTCGGGAGTTAGAGACCAGCCTGGCCAACATGGTGAAACCCTGTTTCTACTAAAAATACAAAAATTAGCTGGGCGTTGGGCGTGGTGGTGCACGCCTATATTCTCAGCTACTCAGGAGGCTGAGGCAGGAGAATCACTTGAACTTGGGAGGCGGAGGTTGCAGTGAGCCGAGATTGTGCCATTGCACTGCAGTTTGGGCAATAAGAGCGAAACTCTGTCTCAAAAAAAAAAAAAATTAGCTGGGCGTGATGGTGTGCGCCTGTAATCCCAGCCACTCAGGAGGCTGAGGCAGGAGGATCACTTGAACCCACGAGGTGGAGGTTACAGTGAGTGGAGATCACGCCACTACACTCCAGTCTGGGCGACAGGGCGAGACTCTGCCCCCCCCGCCCCCCCCAAAAAAAGAAAGGACCCCACAAGTTCAATTATCTGCTGGAAAAATCCTAGCAGCTCCATGAGGGCTGCTGGGACCTGTGCCTAACAGAATACCCCACACCTGGCAGTCACCCCACATTTAATGAATTTGTACATAAATTAATAAATTACCACAGGCAGACTGGTTGGCCTAACATGATTTGGTTAAAAAATTTAAAAATAAAAATATGTTCTGATAACTCCACGTAAATAAAAAAAAATTTTAAATTTAAAAAAATAATAATTTGGTGAAACTGAGAGAATAAGAGGTTCCTTTTCTTTTGGTGGAAGTACTTTAGTTAGCTGTGTGCATCACAAAATCATTTCACATTTGTTTAGCTAACATGTTTTAATGGTCTACTGGTCATTGAGAAGGAAATGAAGATGACTAAGAAATGCTACCTGTCCTTAAGGAGTTTATGGCTTTAGCGGGGAGAGAGGAAGTAAGTCAACACCTACTGTAAACAGAGGATGTCTGCAAGGGCTACAGAAGCGAAGGGGAAACCACCTATTATGGCTTGGCTGGGGGAGGCACACACATGGAAGTACTCCATGGAGGAACAAAAGGGGTAGGGTTGGGAGGCAGGGGAGGGAAGGGAGGGCAGCATGAGCAGAAGCCCAAATGTACATTCACAGGAAGGCACCTGCCCGGGCTGGCAGGGCGTGGCTATGTGAAGCAGTGCAAGAAAGGAGAGAGGAGCAGACTAACCGGTGCCACACACACACACAAAGCTAAAGGAGTCTGGATGTCACCTAGGAATCCTCTCAATGCCCTGTTATTTTTTAACGTGTAAAAATCAGATGTTTCAAAATAAAACTTAGGGATCTTTATGCTACAAAAATGAATTACTCCCAAGTTCTTTTTGGATTTAAGATAGGATTCAGTTTACAAACATAAACTTTACACACACCTTGTCAGAAGTGCATCTAACTTTTAAGTACCTATATCAAATCAAAATCAGAAAAAAGATTTCAAGCTACTGAGTGTGCTTACAATTTTGCAATGTCAGCACGTGTACTTACGCATTTTGTTCAAGTCCAAGGGATCAGCTCAATTTAGTGGCAGCACTAAGTGGAAGCTTCAGATAAATGTTTTCTGAAGATTAACATCTGCAAAAGCTCTCCAGAGTGCACACACCAAACCAGACATGCTGAAACCCTCAGCTTCTTTCCCCACACTGTGGAGCCTAGCTCATTGCTGAATATAGACAGCTTTCCTCAGATGAGTCTCCTCTTTATCTATTTCTACTACTTGGACAAGAATCTCATCCAGAAAGTTTTTGGTTCCTGCTGGTGCATACCCACCTGATAATGTAACATAAAAGTCTCCATTTGAACTCCCATGAATTTGGCTTTCACTTCAAAGTCTCCAACTTCTTCTGTTGGACTGATTTCAAAGATAACATTTTTAAACCTGTTGAAAGATAACATCGTAAGGGTGTGGTTTTTATGTTCTCATATAAAAATATTCTGTGAAATGGGGAAAGGAGATGAACCAAGTCTTCAAGGGTGAAAAGGGGTAGAAAATACAGGTCGAAAGTACTTCTGCAGCTGAAGCAGCACGGATTGCCATGCCTAAGTACCATCTGCTCTGGGACTTGGAGAGAGGAATGGCAACCTCTCTCTGCATGCAGCACTTGCATCCTATCAAAGAGGAACCACTGACGAGTGCCACAAGTGGCGTGTGAAGGGATGACATCACAGGAATTCTCTTCACTTCCACATGGCCAGAAATGAAACCTAATGATAAAAGGAGAAAACGGAGGACACTGGGGAAGGAGAGGGTGTGCGTGTTTGAATACATGCATGTTTGAGGACTGGGATAAGTAAATAAACAAAAGGGCGTCCGTATAAAAAGCACCAAAGGAGGACGTTTTCTAGAAAGAGTAGGTGCTGTGTATATAAGCACACTCAGTATTACCAAAGATAAATTGTTATTATTAAACATACTTAAGTTATCACTCATTCACAACATGTTACATGCCAGGAAATTTTGGGGGGCCAAAAGGAAAAGGGATTATGCAGCCGGGCGTGGTGGCTCACATCTGTAATCCCAGCACTTTGGGAGACCGAGGCGGGCGGATCACGAGGTCAGGAGATCGAGGCCATCCTGGCCAACATGGTGAAATCCCGTCTCTACTAAAAATACAAAAATTAGCTGGGCGTGGTGGCATGCACCTGTAGTCCCAGCTACTCAGGAAGCTGAGGCAGGAGAACTGATTGAACCCGGGAGGCGGAGGTTGCAGTGAGCTGAGATAGTGCCACTGCAGTCCAGGCTGGTGACAGGGTGAGACTCCGTCTTAAAAAAAAAAAAAAGAAAAAGGGATTATGCTGTTCTCCAGATGATCAAAGTATAGCACCCCAGATTTCCAGAACTCAACTATGGAGCTGCCTTACCTATCACGAACAGGGCTGAGAACCGTGAAAGATGCAAAAAGGTCACTGAGAGTTAAAGGAGAAGTCACAAAAACCCATGCACTGAAACACACGTGCATTTTATTCAACTGGAATGCCTCACGGGTTATTCCTTAAAGATATTTATCTTAAGTGATAAATAATTTTACCAGATTTAGTTGGCTATTTAGTTTCTAAGCCCACAGAAGCAAATTAAAAAGAAGAAAGAAAGGCAAATAGAGGTAGGCACTTGAACAGTAGTGGAAAATAATGACCTATAATAATAAATAATAAATAAAACTAATAAAAAAATAATAATAATAAAGGCCTGTAATCCCAGCACTTTGGGAGGCTGAGGTGGGTGGATCACATGAGGTCAGGAGTTTGAGATTAGCCTGGCCAACATGGTGAAACCCCATCTCTACTAAAAATACAAAAACTTAGCTGGGTGTGGTGGTGCATGCCTGTAGTCCCACCTAATCCGGAGGCTGAGGTGGGAGAATTGCTTGAACCTGGGAGGCCAAGGCTGCAGTGAGCTTTTTATATATATATATATATATATATATATAGTAGTTAAATACATAAGTGGGTGAGTCGTGGATAATCTTTATGTGAATAGAAAAAAATACATTAAAACGATTTCAGTGGCTATCTCTGGCTTGTGGAATTACAGGTGTTTTCTTTTTTATGCTTTACTGTATTTTCAAAGTTTAATAACGAATACATATTATTTTAGAATTAGAAAAATATAAAAGGTTCTTTTTTTAAAAGTTGTTTTTTCTTCCCCCGCCCAAACAGACAAAAGAAGAGAAAGATCAGTAGCCTGAGGTCACAGGGCTGACTGAGCAGATGCTCAATAAATGCTTGCTAATGACGCTGGGCCCAGGACCTGTGGAAGGATGATGCGTCAGGGTCCATGAACCACATGCAAAGCAAGCTGATACTTCCCAGAAAAGAAAATGAAGATAAGTGCCTGGTTCCTAGCTGTAAGTGGAATAAAGCAAACTCCTCTTATTGTTACTCTTAATTTATTCTTGGTTCAGAAACAGAAGAAATCCAAGGAATGGCTTCCTGCTTTAATGAGGAAAAATTAAGATCAGACCCAAAGAAGTGAACATGACCTGAGACAAATGTTCTACAAACAAGGAAAAGAAAAACTCTTTTATGACAAATTAACTCTGAGTATGAGGCCTAATTTTACACATAAAAATATATAAATACATAAAAAATACTAAAAGTAACCATCCAGAAAAGAGAAATGAAGACAAAAAGGCGAAGATGTGATAAATGTAGAAATAAAAATCAACTTATAAAACAAAAAGCAAAGACTCACTGATTCACTTGCAGGTCCTCAATTTCCAGAAGAACTCCTTTTTCATGTAGTCTTGCTGCTGTATATTTCAGAGAAATCTTTTTGCTTTTCTTTCCTTTCATTTCCCTAGGCTTTTTGGAGACTCTGTAAAAATCACATCATGTCACTTTCTATAAAACCATCTACTCTGAATCTTCATCATTGGTAACTGAAGGAAACATGTCAGAAACCAAACTTCCAGACATAAGCATAAGTAACATACCAACTCTAAAATGGCAAACAAATGTTAGAATTAGCCTAAGCAATATCTCTGCAAAACAGGGGAAATATTACTAAATTGCTTCTATTTTTAGTTTAAATTATATTTGAGAACACTCCCACGAATTTAACAGTGTCTTAATCCTCCCATGTCCTTCTGGGAACTTAAGTACCTAACAAGTAACTACGAGAGCTTTGTATGCCAGCCTGAGGGAATGGTACTGAATCCCAGGAGTGAAGGAGTTACTCTAAGCCCCTCAGCTGTGTAGAGAAAAAATAAAAATATCATCAAATAAATACTTTTTAAAAGCGTTTAAGCCAGCACAGCAATTACAGATGAATGAGAATAAGGAAAAAGAAACAGGTTAGGAGGCTATTAGGATAATCAAGGCAAGAAGTGCTAACTTCAGAAATATGCCCACATTTGCAAAATGACATATGTACAAGAGGTTATTTGCTGCAGAATTTAAAAAATAATAACAAACAACTGGAAACAACTTAAATGTCCATCAATGGAGAACTGTTGAAGTAAATTGTTATATCTATCTGTATAATGGAATAATATGCAGCATTAAAAAAAAAAAAATGAGAACCTAGGTCTGTCTGCTTAGAAGGCCTGGAGGCCATGACAAATCTGGCAGTGAACACACCTAGTTCTAGATCTTCGTTTCTAAATACCACTCTTCATTCAAAGAAACCAGGGATGCTTGGAGAAACAGTTCATTCTGGGCCTGGGGAGGGGAAACTACAGGTTGAACATGAAACATCTTGTGTCAGAAAGTCAGGAAGTGCACAAAGAACAATGAAAACACATCAAAAGCTCACAGGAGTCAGATCTGCAAGCAGGGTTAGGTGGGCCTGTTTTTCATCCCTTCCCATCGGCCCTGCCTGAGCCCAGGGAGTCTTCCACGGAGAAAGAGAGAAACAGAGCACATGCACGGGCCAGGGAAATGGGAAGCAGATATGGCAAAATGTTAAAAATGGGTGAATCTAGGTGAAGGGCATATGGGTGCTTATTGTCCTATTCATTCAATCTTTCTGAGATTTGAAAACTCTTAAAATAAAAAGTTAGGAATAAATAATAAACTACCCTGCAAGTAAAACCTGCTCTTATCACCCACCTCTCTGGGTTTTCAGTTCCCTCCCTGTAACATGGGCATGCTGATAGTTTGTGGCCAGTGCCAAGAAGGCTGGATCAGACTTTCCTCAGCACCCAGGAAAAAAATCAGAGCCTGTGATCTTGTCCCCAGGAAATATAGAGAGATCTCTTTTTATATTTCCCCAAATACGGCAAGGGGATCCAAATTTGCATAATATTCCTTAAGTGATTTTGAGACCACCAGATGATCTCCTTTCATGATTTTAATTTCTAAGGCCAAGAAGATTTTTTTTTTTTCCCAGACGGAGTCTTGCTCTGTTGCCCAGGCTGGAGTGTAGTGATGCAATCGTGGCTCACTGCAACCTCCATCTCCCAGGTTCAGGTAATTCTCCTGCCTCAGCCTCCCAAGTAGCTGGGACTACAGGCACGTGCCACCACGCCCAGCTAATTTGTATATTTTTAGTAGAGATGGGGTTTCACCATGTTGACCAGGCTGGTCTTGAACTCCTGACCTCAAGTGACACGCCCGCCTCGGCCTCCCAAAGTGCTGGGATTATAGGTGTGAGCCACCTTGACAGGCCCCAAGAAGATATTTTGCAAAAGGAATACTTAGCGATAAGCATAAATGAAATCCCCCACCCACTATTTACATCATAACACTTACAAATGGAACTAGGCAATTATACAAATGAGTAGAGGTAAAATAAAAGACTAATGCAATAAATAGATCCAGTGTATTTTAAGTAAAAATTTCCAGTGTCATTTCAGTTGCCTCTGCTTTTTCCTCACTCTAATTCTTTTCCCTGACATTGATTCTTAAAAAAGAAAAAATACTCACTTGCCCTTGCTGGCTAAGTTATCCAAGCAGGTTTTGATATAGCTTTTATAGTAATCCACCTGCTCCCCATAAAAGGTGGCCTTAGAGTTCAGAGCAGCGTATGTCTGTTGCAGTTTCACTAGTTCGGCCTTTCTCCTCTGTCGGTACCTCCGCTGATTCCGAATATCCTGAGACATAATTATTAAAGTCAGAAAAATAATGACAGGTATCATTATCATTTCACACTAGAACCCAGCAATGCTTAACTCTGCCTTAAATATGACTACATACCTTTTGTTTTGTTTTTTTAGACACTCTGTTGCCCAGGCTGGAGTATGTAGTGGTTGAGATCATGGCTTCTTGTAGCCTCAGCCTCCCAGGCTAAAATGATCCTCCCACCTCAGCCTCCAGAGTAGCTGGGACTTACAGGCACATGCCACCATATCTGGCTAATCAAAAAACTTTCTTTTGTAGAGATGGGGTCTCAAACGATCCTCCTGCCTTGGTCTCAGAAAGTGCTGAGATTCCAGATGTGAGCCACTGTGCCTGACCTAACCATACATTCAACAGGCAGTAATTTGTTTTCACAAATTAACAGAGAAATTCAGATCTCAAATTTTCTTCCCCCATTTGTATCTTCTAGCAGGGAAATGTGTTACATTTAGACTTACACATTTTTAGAATTTACTTGCAAAGCTGGTTTGGACCTCTTAAATATTTTGTTGGGAAAGGGAGAAAAAGAGAACTATAATACCTCAACTACCAGTTCACAGGTGTGCATAATATTATCTTAGTGCAACAGCATAGAACACCTAAACTCTTAGTCCTCACCAAAGCCCCTCGCTTGAGATGATTCATACAATGCAACGATTTAATCAGCTTGATGTGAATTTATATTTCACAGTAATCATGAAAAAGATCTGGAATAATTCTTTCAGGCCGAAGACAAATTCTTTAAGGTCATAGGAGGCTCTAGTTAAGGTCCTCTCCCTAGTAATTTAGGCCATGGAATAAGCCACCTCAGGTAGGGCAAGGCCCTCATGCTGGAGAGTCAGATATGGTTTCTCAGAGAGGAGGGCACTAATTTGCCCACGAACTGAAGCTATGCTGTTATGTGAACAGCTACTGTCTCTCGAGCCTCTCAGCTTTGAACAAGGCCAGTTCCCCTCTGTCCCCCAAATGCAGTACCCTGGCAATGTCGTTGATCAGTTCCTGGTATTTGTTCTTTGGGTCCACGGTTCCAAGCTCTGTTAGCTTCTTTAAACCTGTCTGGATCTTCTCTTTCTTCTCTTGAAGAGTGAGGTTGCTGTCTTCCTTTACAGATTTTGACTTTTTCATCTTGTCAGGTGTTTTTGCATCACGGATAGCACGTCTCTGCATGGCTCTCTGATGTTCTGCTTCCTACAGATGGGAAAAAGAAGTTCTTAGCAAGTTTACCACACTAACCCTAAACTTGAATTTATATAGCACATCTGCACCTGAACTTATACAGTTCTTAAACTCCAACCTCGAAACAGAAGGAAACAAATTCTGCCCCCTGCCAAATGATAGATGAGAAACTGCATGAAGCAGAGGCACATCTCTTTCCACCTAGAAGAGATGATATCTACAAAATCACACAACTGGGCCAGGCGCAGTGGCTCACGCCTGTAATCCCAGCCCTTTGGGAGGCCGAGGTAGGCAGATCATGAGGTCAGGAGTTCAAGACCATCCTGACTAACACGGTGAAACCGTCTCTACTAAAAATACAAAAAAAATAGCCAGGCGTGGTGGCGGGCGCCTGTAGTCCCAGCTACTCAGGAGGCTGAGGCGGGAGAATGGCGTGAACCCAGGAGGTGGAGCTTGCAGTGAGCCAAGATCGTGCCACTGCACTCCAGTCTAGGCGACAGAGCGAGACTCCGTCTCAAAAAAACAAAAAACAAACAAACAAAAAAATCACACAACTGCTTAGGTGCTTAGGGCTTCTTTCCTGGACTCCAGGTACAATCACCAAGACTGGACTCTACTGGCTACAAAGTCATTTTTCTCTACCACATTTTGAGACATGGAAGCCATTTGATTTTATTAAAAACACAGCTGTATAAATGTTATAACTATACTAATACAACAAGACCAGTGCTTAGTAAATCCTTGCTAATTCTTTGTGTCACTTTGTCACAAGGTGGAATCATGCTCGAGCCTTGCCTCTGCTTTCAAACATGCTGCAGACACCACAATCTAACAGGGAAACACCTTCCCTTGATACTGCCATCCTTCATAGTCACCATCCTTCATAGTCACTGTCCACTGTCTGTCCCTGTCCAACATATGATCTACATTCACTGTTTCATTCTTTCAGCACTTTCTTCTTTACTGCTCTCATCACCAATTACCATTCCCCTGTCCAAAATCCAATGCCTTTTCTGTCACCTTGCTCATCTTCTCTGCACTGTCTTCTTGCTCTATGCATGGTTTGGTACTTCCACGTGACCTGTGACCATTTCTCTCTGTTTACTCTCAATACTTCACTGACTGCCTCTGTGTTGACAGACCCTAAATCTTTGTGACCATGGCTCTGGTGCCATATTCTGAGCTGTTTGTACTGGGATGTTTACATTCGGGATGGCTCATAGTTCAAACTTGTAATTCCCCCTAACTGGAGCAATTCCCTTTCCCAATAGTCCCCTTTTTTCTAATGTCAAGACTACTCTGCATCACATAATGTAAAGAGCATAAGCTTTGGAGGCAGACAGAACTGGATCCACCTCCGGTTCTGTCACTACAAGCTGATGATCTTAACTACAAGCTGATGATCTTAGCCAGTTAACCTGTAAGGGTCTTGGTTTTCTCATCTGCAAAATAAGGATGAAAAGACTCGACTCATGGGAATATTTTAAGGATTAAATTAAAGAACAGAGGTGAGAGCACCAAACACATACTAGGTTCTCAATAAAGACTGGCTCCTCCTTCCTTATTTCAAATTTCTTTCTAGGTTCAACATGTTTCAAGTATTGGTTTACATGTCCTTACTTGCCTTTCACACAGATCTAATCAGTAATCAGTCATAGCAACTAACAGCTGAGACTTCATTGAAAACAATGGTTTCCAAATAGTTCTCTGTGCAGCCTCAAGAGTTTGCCAGAGGCATCACAGAGTCCTATAGGGCTGGATTTCAGATGCCCTATTGCTGGCTATCAGAGTAGCTCCAGAGTAGCAGAGTACCTGCTCTATATACTGGGCTTTTAGCTAAATTGTCATTTAATGAAACAGATTACCATGCTTAAAATTTGAAAATGAATGACTTGACCTACTTTCCTTACTTGACAAATGAGAAACAGAGGTCTATGGCCGGGCGCAGTGGCTCACACCTATAATCCCAGCACTTTGAGAGGCCACGGTGGGTGGGTCACTTGAGGTCAAGACTTTGAGACCAGCCTGGCCAACATCGTGAAACCCTGTGTCTACCAAAAATACAAAAATTAGCCAGGCGTGGTGGTGCACACCTGTAGTCCAGCTACTCGGGAGGCTGAGGCAGGAGAATCGCTTGAACCCAGGAGGCAGAGGTTGCAGTGAGCCAAGATCACGCCACTGCAGTCCAGCCTGAGTGAGAGTGAGACTCCGTCTCAAATTTAAAAAAAAAAAAAAAAAAAAAAAGAAAAAGAAACAAGGGTCTTAGATACGACATGACTCATCCAACCCTACAAAATGCCAGGTCCCAACCCCCATCTGCCCACCCCACTGGACCTTATCACACACCAGATGACTCAACTACCATCTGCTCTAATAGCACTGCTGAATTAATGAACTTTTATTAAATGGTCTTCAACCTTACAGAGGCTCTTTATTCCTTATCTCTGCACTGCCAAATTCCCATCTAGTTTGTGAGTTCTAAATAATTTGGTCTCATGTTTTATTTCTCACTACTCACCTCCACCCACAGCTCCATTCTAGACATGTAGTCTAGTCGCGTCATGCTCTTCCCTCCTTTGTACCTTTGTTCACATCGCTCTCCTGCCTCGAATGCCCTCTCTTGTCTTACATGCACACCCAAATCCTTTCCACCTTTATACATCTGGCTCCGGTTCCACTTCTTTTAGGAAGCTTCCTAATGCACTGCTCCACTGGCCTCTTTCCTGAAACTTCTCTTATGTTTTAGTCAGTAACACAGTTAATTTTGAATGGTTTCATCACTGTTTCAGGTATATATGTCACATTTCCCCAACAAGACCATGAGTTCACTGAGTTTAGGAGCCACATTCTGTACTTTTCTTCTATCTACCAAGGCATGTAACAGATTCAAAATATATAATATTCAATAAATTGCAGTGAACCCTACACATTCATGGTTTCAACCAACCCTGAAACTATTTGAAAAAAAAAAAAATACAATACAAAATAATACAAATTTTAAAAATACAGTAACAACTATTTACATAGCATTTATATTGTAGTAGGTATTATAAGTAGTCTAGAGATGATTTAAAGTATATGGGAGAATGTAAGTATATGCAAATACTACAACATTTTATTTATTTATTATTATTTTTTGAGACGGAGTCTCGCTCTGCCGCCCAGGCTGGAGTGCAGTGGTGCGATCTTGGCTCACTGCAAGCTCCGCCTCCCGGGTACACGCCATTCTCCTGCCTCAGCCTCCCGAGTAGCTGGGACTACAGGTGTCCACCACCTGGCCTGGCTAATTTTTTGTATTTTTAGTAGAGACGGGGTTTCACGTGTTAGCCAGGATGGTCTCGATCTCCTGACCTCATGATCCACCCGCCTCAGCCTCCCAAAGTGCTGGGATTACAGGCGTGAGCCACCGCGCCCGGCCAAATATTACACCATTTTATATAAGGGACTTGAACATCTATAGATTTTGGTATTGGCCGGGGGTGGGGAGAATGGGTGCTGGAAAGAATCCCCTGTGGATACCAAGGGACAGATATACTGGATGGACACACTGATTCTGCATGCAAGTGCCAGTGAGCTTCCTGCCCAAAGGACATCACCTCCTGGACTCAGGAACCAAAAACTTTCTCAGACGAGCCATAACTACCACTGTCCCCCAGTTACATTCATGCTCACCCCTAGGTTACCAGCTGTTATTTGTGTCTCCCCTCCTTTCTCTGACATGCGCCTATTGGGAGAGCTTATCTACCAAACAAAGGAGTATGTTAGACCCTAAATTTTACCTGTTCACTGGTGGCTGGTGTTTCTAGGATTTCAGTCAAGGTCTCTCCTGGCTGGAACCGGATGACATCCACAATTAAACGTTTTGTACTGAAACGAGATGGGGGAAGCATTTAAATATTACCAGTGTTCTAGTTCCTCTCAAGTGGACCAAAGCAGCAGCAGCAGCAGCAGCACAAACAGTACCTCACAGAAGTCCCAAGCGGCAGCTGCCAGTACACAGTACTCAAGGCACAAGGCTTATTTACCCAGCCATTCCATAAGTAGGTACGACGGTTAGGATTTCCAAGATTTACATTTCACTGTAGCATATTAGCAAAATAAGGCAGATAAGTCCTGTGCCAAGTACAATACGCGAGGTGATTGGTGACTGGGATTATGACAAGTATGAGAGGTCAGGATGGTCATTTCAGGTAGGACCCAGCAGGTTCCTCTCCAAAGGCCAAGAAACCTTTGGATTACATTCATTTCATTCTTCCTTCTTTTGATACTCACTTCAGTAAGATGGTTCGAGCATCCATTTCTGCATTCTCATCTCCAGGCACATCGAACTTGTTGGTCAGGGTGAGAGACACTTCTGTCTTAGCCAGTGCCTCCTTACTTGGGTCATTTAAATTGCCAGAGGATTCCCCTGAAGTTTTGGGAGGGTGGAAAGAGTCAGCATAATAAAGAGAGGAGATATTGGGGGGAAATAATACAAATATGAGATAATGCAAGTCTAAGATAATACTTGAATCACCTAACACATACAGCGTGACGAGAACAACTTTTACTGAGAAATAAAATGTTATGCCAAATGATAAAAGCAAGGGATCCATAATAACTCCATAAATGTTTGAGAAATCATTTCAATACTACAATATCACAACTCTCTCTGAAAACATTCTTTCTGGCTGGGTGCAGTGGCTCAGGCCTGCAATCCCAGCACTTTGGAAGGCTAAAGGAGGAGGATGGCTTGAGGCCAGGAGTTCGAGACCAGCCTGGGCAACATAGTGAGACCCCATCTCTATTTAAAAAACAAAAACAAAAACAAAAACTCAGGAGGATCGCTTGAGCCTAGGATTTTGAGGCTGCAGTGAGCTATGACTGCACCACTGTACTTCAGCCTGGGCAACAGAGGGAGACCCTGTCTCATAACAAACAAACAAAAAAATTCTTTCCTTTAGAGGACTTTTAATTTATGTATCTGCAATTTTTTTAAAAAAAAACACAAGCTGGCAGTATGTATCTGCATTTAAAATGATCTTTTCCTCTGACTCCAGTTCCTTATAGATAGTGATCACATCTGGGCTTTTGTTGTTGTTGTTTTTGTTTTGTCTCTTATGAAACTATCAGGATCACATCTATTTTATTTCTCAATGTATATCCAGAGTTTGGTATAGTGCAAAAAACAGAGGAGGTGACAATTACAACACTTTTCTGTCACATTCCCTTTTGATCTTCCAGGCAAAAGTTAGAACTTTACCTATCAGGGACTCGATGGTGGGCACCTCGCCGAGGTCGTCCAGCAGCTCGTGGATTGGATCATTGTGCTCCGGAGCAATGGCATCCTGGTGATCCAACAGGAGCTGCAAACACCAATGATCAACTCCATTTATACATTCAACTCTCCAGCCCATCCCTCCCTAGAACGCCTAACAATGATCTGCACAAAGAGGTTCCAACGAAGTTCCTATATTCAAAGAAACAACAAGCAAATCCTCAGCAAACTAACCCAAATAAACAATATGATACATAAAGCACCACACCAGGCTCTGTTGAATGACTTATGTTATGATGTAAGAAGAGGAAATACTGGTATTCTCATAACCTCATGGCCATAAAGGATTCAATGTGCCCTGTGTAAGAAAGAACACTGGCTGGGCACAGTGGCTCACGTCTGTAATTCTAGCATTTTGGGAAGCCAAGGCGGGTGGATCACCTGAGGTCAGGAGTTCAAGACCAGCCTGGACAACATGATGAAACCCTGTCTCCACTAAAAATACAAAAATTAGCTGGGCGTGGTGGTGTGCGCCTGTAATCCCAGCTACTAAGGAGGCTGATGCAGAAAAATTGCTTGAACCCAGTAGGCGGAGGTTGCAGTGACCCAAGATTGCGCCATTGCACTCCAGCCTGAGTGACAGAGGAAGACTCCATCTCAAAAAAACAAAACAAAACAAAACACAAAAAACCCACAAAACATTGAAACTCAAAGTTCAATACTCAAAGTCATCAATGTACCCTACTGCCAGTTCAAATAAGTCACATGCAGACTTTTACTTAATGTTTCCAGTGTATGACATGATTTAATTCAGAGAAAAGCATACCAAATCAATGTTATAATTATTGTAGGGGCACTCAACAAGGTCTTCTAGGTGCCATTATCTCCAGTGATGCCCTCAGAAATGACAGTAACCTGAAATTTCATTTACATTTTTACATATGTCCTTGTTCCTGTTTTACATGTCCATGTCCCCAGAGGGGAAAAAATGATTTGAAAAATCTGAAGAAACATGGAGCTCCAGCTTCCAAGGGAAAAATCCACTCCAAGGCTACACAGAGAAAGCTAGTATTCTAGATCATGTTAGAAAAATAACGCAGAAGGCTAGGATAAAAAGAAAGAAGAGTAAAAGCACTATTTTATTAAGGCAATAGATCAATTTAGTGGGATTCTGATTCAGTAGGCCTGGGGCGGTGTCCAGGAAACTTCATTTTTAACTATCAGCCCATAGGATTCTGATGTAGGTGGCCTGGGAAGACCTTTTAGAAACTTAGCAGTAGATACTGTTAAGAATAACAAGCAAAAGGCCAGGCGTGGTGGCTCACGCCTGTAATCCCAGCACTTTGGGAGGCCGAGGTGGGCAGATCATGAGGTCAGGATGTCGACACCATGCTGGCTAACACAGTGAAACCCCGTCTCTACTAAAAATTCAAAAAATTTAGCCACACACGGTGGCGGGTGCCTGTAGTCCCAGCTACTCGGGAGGCTGAGGCAGGAGAATGGTGTGAACCCAGGAGGTGGAGCTTGCAGTGAGCCGAGATCGCGCCACTGCACTCCAGCCTGGGTGACACAGTGAGACTCTGTCTCAAAAAATAAATAAATAAATAAACAAAAAAGAATAACAAGCAAAAAAAGAGACATCAAGGAGATGCACTGTCAGTTAGATCACAGGAAGGTTAGACACCTGGCTACCACAGATGATAAGCAGCAGCCAGGGATAATAATTAAGGACAATGAAATTAAGTAATTAAAGAAAAATACTTACAGTGTGGGTGTTGATGATTTCACCAATGGAAATGTAGATTACTGGTTTGGTGAGGGTTACTAAATCAGAGTACTCATCCACATTAAATTTATCCTGAAGCTCTGGGACATCACAAGCAGTTTGGAAAAACCGTCTGAAATAAGCACAGGAGGCAGCCCCCCAAAAAGGGACATACACATGAAGTTGGCAAGAGGACATTTCACAAACCTCTCACACAATGAGTGCAAACAGAAGCCAGTCAACAGTTACTTCAAGAGAAAGTGCTGTGTGTTTGCTGTGCTTGACAACCTTGGGATAGCAGTTCGAATAACTTCTTTCTCCACCTAGTTTGTAGATTTAGTTTTACCCATGAGAACCATTGCACCATGATTTAAGTTTCCAGACACCATTAGGAGAACCAATTCTATCTCTAAGACAGTGCTCTGAAGCACTGAATTCAAAACTAGATGTTAATTTACAAAAATTAAAAGCATTCTCCAACTCTTCTCTGATTACAAGGTAACATGTACTAAATGCATAATCATCATTACTTTTATGTTAACTACTATCTATTTCCTAAGTGTTAACTACTATCTATTTCATATGAAAATTCTCTTCAAAGTAAATGGATCATCTTCTGGAGTCCTGGGCACATCAAACATGTCTTCTACAATATGGCAGTCCGGGGAAAGTGAGAGGTGGTTTTTAATCTTATTTTTCCCCTCAACAATAAAAATACATCCACAGACTCTCTTAAGCACTTGTGCCTTTCCCCTTACCTGAATTTCTGGTAGGACTGGGAAAGATACTCATTAATGATGCTTAAGTGGGCATTATCTCCCAGAAACATCTTATTGGAAGCAGCATGCTGAAGCATTTTTGCAATGGAGCCCAGATTTCGGCGTTGGTCTGTGGTAAGCTGGCCTCCTGCTGACAGGTCAATGATGTCAAAGGCATCAGGAGCAACAATGGCTGGATTCATGTATCGATAATAAAGCAAGTTACCAATAATCTGGAACAGACGAAACAGAAAGATGGGTATTAAAAGACATACCACCAAGGAAGCCATAAATGACTTTGCTAGCAAAGAAAAGCAGAAAATGCAGTCCTATGAGGAAAAAATAAAGAAAAAATACATATACACATGCATGCATGCACACATACACACTCGCTCATGGCCTGGAACTAAATGAAATATCCCTTTGTTCAATACAGGAAAACAATGAGAACAGAACTGAAAACTACTGCCAGTAGTTAATGAAAGAGCAGATTCAGAAGGTAAAAATGACACACTTAAAGTCTGTTATTAAGTATCTCAGGGCATCTTTTGTTCACATATCATGGTAGCAAATAAGGTTGCTGTCACCCACATGCACTTGGTACTTTCATGTAGATGGGCTTTCCTTATAAAAAGCTAACAAACATAGCTAAATTCCTTAACATGACCCAATCAGCATAGAGTAACCCCACCTCCCAACATTCTCATGCTGCAGACTTCAAAGGCCAAGTTCATGCCTCTGAAATTAAATTCACTTAACACACATCTCTTCCACAGAAGAATTCAGGGACAGTCACAGCATTTCCCCTAGAGTTTCATTCAGAAGAAATAAAATTAATTCACCTGAACAGAAAGTCTAGAATCGAGGCCTCACTGTAGGAAAGCACAGAACTAGGAGAGAGAAGAAAAAAGCATTCAGATTAAAAAAAAAGAAAAGAGAAGAGCATAGCTGAGTAAGAAAGAGTTATCAGCAACAGCCTTAGCAGAAACAATTGTGCCGCTACTATTCGCCAGATCACCAGCAGAGGGAACAATACTAAAGGGAAAAGATAGGACTCAAAGAAACTCATCTGAAAACAGGAAAAATCCATCTTTCTACTTGTTTGATGTTTGTGCGCCAAACTATAGGAAGTGTTTCATCCTAAGAGAGGTACCATTTACCAATTACAACTGCTTTCAAAAGCTCACAATCAATGGTAAGCTACTGCCAGAACCTACACTTAGGCAGTCAGTAATGATCTATGGTCAGCCCTGGTTTTATTGCTTTGTCCTCAAAGGGCAGGAGTCTGCCGGCTATGAGATTCTTACCTTCAGCAGCTCATCCTCACCAGCATCAGGGAACTTCTCATGCAACGAGTCCTTCAGCACTTTGGCAATGAAGCGCATCCCATAACTGCGGGATGGACAAAACTTAGTGAGAAGGGCCAAGGAGCAGAAAGGCACTTAGTGCTGGGTTCTACTGGGTGTCATGACAACTGATGGCACTCACGGGATTTTGTCCACAGAGCTGACAATGGCTGAGAGAAACTTGTCTGTCACAGCCCGCATGTTCCTGATGGAGCTGTCTAGTCGTGTCTTCACCTCTTCATGAGCTAGCGCCTGCTCAGGGGTCACATCATAGGGCAGTTTGCTGGGAAGACAGAAATTATACCCAACTATGTTAGACTAACAGCCAGGAACAGCCTGAAGCAAGTGTCTTATCTTTCATAAACTGAAAGACCCAGAAATATTAGATAGCTTAAGCTCATCCTCACAGGGCTGGTAAGTGATAAGTCTAGAATCTGAACTCAGGTTTTTAACTGTGAATCAGGTGCCTGAATTGTGTGCCAGGCACAATAATAGGCAATTGGGAATAAAAGTTATCCAAGACATGATACCTTCTCTTCAGTCTTTTACAGTCTGGTGGGAGCGACACGCAAACAGATGATTATAAACCTATTGTGCTGTAAATCAGTTCACCAAAAGTGCTACAGGACCACAGGCAAAGGGCTTCAACTCAGAATGGAAAAAGCAAGGAAAGCTTCCAAAAGGAAGGGATGCTTGAACTCAGGAAAACAGGAGAGGAAGAGTCTTCTAGGAAGGAAGGGGAAACAGGAGAAATGAGAGTGGAAAAGCAGACAGGGAGCAGGCCATGACAGACCCTGCATATGATACTGACAAATCTGGACTTTGTTAGAAACCAGAAGGAGGTCTTCAAAGATAGGAGTGCTATGCCAGGCACAGCAGCACATGCTAGCATTCCCAGCTACTAGGAAGGCTGAGGTGGGAGGATTGCTTGAGCAAGACCTTGTCTTAAAAAAAAAAAAAAAAAGAGGCAGAGAGAGCTTTGGTACACTCAGAAGGGGAAGAGAAGGAAATGTGACCACAAAGGCAGAGGTTGGAACCACACAGCCACAAGTTGAGGGATGTCAACAGTCACCACAAGCTCTAAGAGTCAAGAAACAGAGTTTCCACTAGAGCCTCTGCAGGGAGCGTGGCTCTTCCAGCACCTCGACTTCATAATAATGGTTTCAGATTTCTGGCCTCCACAATTGTGAGACAATGACTTTTGGTTGTTTTAAGCCACCCAATTGGAGGTGATTTGTTATGGCAGACTTAGAAAATACAAGTAGAGGCTGGGTGTGGTGGCTCACGCCTGTCATCCTAGCACTTTGGGAGGCCGAGGCGGGTGGATCACCTGAGGTCAGGAGTTTGAGACCAGCCTGGCCAACGTGGAGAAACCCCATCTTTACTATAAATACAAAAATTAGCCAGGCGTTGTGGCGCATGCCTGTAATCCCAGCTATTCGGGAGGCTGAGGCAGCAGAATCACTTGAACCAGGGAGGCAGAGGTTGCAGTGAGCTGAGATTACACCATTGCACTCCAGCCTGAGGAACAGAACAAGACTCTGTCTCAACAACAACAACAAAAAGAAAAATACAAGTAGATAGGGATACCCCTCTTCATTTGTCATAGCATGGCTAAATTAAAATAGGTAGACTATGAACACAAGAATTCTGCAAAAATCAACAGAAACATTCTATGAGAAATAAATAAATACATGGAACTTAATAATAAAGACTATTGTATATTTTATTATTTATATGAGTTTTAAAAGTAGTAACCAGCAAGAGAATCAATATGCTAAAAAACATTGGTGATAGAACAGAACATTAACTTTGAGATTTTAGGAAAGAACATTCCCAAGAGGTGACAAGATTCCAGTTTGCTACGTGTATGGTGGCTGAAGTAAAAGAAGAAAGCTAAGGGACCTGTGACGCTTACCTGCAGGACAGATCCCCACCACACCACCATACCTCACAGTCACTGGTATCTTAAAAAGAGTTCGAATCAATTTCCTTTTTTTTTTTTTTTTAGATATGGGGTCTATGTTGCCCAGGCAGTGCTCAAACTCCTGGGCTCAAGCAATCTTCCTGTCTTGGCCTCCTGAGCAACTGGGACTACTGGTGCATGCCACCATGCCCGGCTCAATTTCCATTTTATGAAAGGCAAAATAAGACACCAGTTTCTTATAGGTACCCACAAGAAAACCAATCCTGAAATGTCCAGCGGGCTTTGGATCTAAAAATGACTGACTCATGGACCATCAGAGGAAATAACTGAGAAGCCCGGAGCCAGTGTACATGGGGCTATCGGCAAGGAATGCCCTGGGTTGCAGGCAAAACTTCCCAGACGAGTATTGCACTTGGCTGACCACATTCCTAGATGTGGGCCTCAGGTATGCAGGCAAAAAAATTAAAAAGACTTTTGCAATGATCTGAGTCCTGATAACAGACCTACATGGTACTGAGAACCAATGAGATGCCAAATGATTCCTAATAAGGAAACGCCCTTTCTTTCTTTGTCAACCAGGATGGAGTACAGTGGCGCCATCAAGGCACACTGCAGCCTCAACCTCCCATGCTCAACCGATCCTCCTGCCTCAGCCTCTGGAATAGATGGAACTACAGGTGTGCACAACCACACCCAGCTAATTTTTTTTTTTTTTTTTTTTTAAAGTAGGGACAAGGTATCCCTATGTTGCCCAGGCTGGTCTCAAACTCCTGAGCTCAAGCAATCCTCCCACCTCAGCCTCCCAAAGAGCTGGGATTACAGGCGTGAGCTACCATGCCTGGCGAGATAAGCCCTTTCAAGGAGTCAGCAGAATGTTTGGTTCTCCACCCAGCGTAAAACTCCGTTTGCCTGGCATCCAGGTACATGGAAAGTAGAATGATGTAGAATAGTGTTATTCAAAGTGTGGACCAATGCCAGTCTACAAACTGATCAAAGACAAGATAAAGACAATGAGTCAGAATGTAAATCAATACATTGCTTCCTTCATTAAGAAAATCTTGCTATGAAAAAAAAGTATCAGTTGAACTAAACAGTGTGCACAGATGATTTTCCATTACTGGTGTGCAAACCACACTTTGAATAGCAATGGTGTGGAGAGCTGCTACTCCACCTATGCCCAGAGAGCTTCATGCATGATCTAACTCTACTCCACAGCAAGAAAAAACCACAACAGACCATGCTGCTCACACCTCCATCTCCCACCCCTCTGGGTCCTCACCCAAGACAAATAAAACCAGAAACGTTTTGGCATTCTGAATTCCCTTTCCCCAGCATTACCAATATTTGACTGGCACACTTTTGCTTCAGACAAATGAACGTTGGTGGTTACGCTATGGCCCTGGCTCAGTTATCTCCTGTAATATGTTAATTTAATTAGCCCAACTCACGATATTTCAGGGCAGCTCACTTCACACCATTTTCTTTTTCCTTTAATGAAACACAGTGATCTCACCCAATCTATATGAACCTTCTCATTCAACTGTATCCCTAGTTATGCCAGGGTCCATTTAAGTCCTACACCCTCCAGCTTAATGTTCAGACATGAATACTCCGCACCTAGCTCTTATTAAGGCTGGGTTCATCTTAGCCTTTGGGCCTCAGCTAAATGAAATTTTATCTTCTGGGATAGGCTTTCCCTAACCACCTTATGTTAGCTCCCTCTTATAAAGTCTCCATTAAAGAACCCTACATAAAACTTCATAAAACTTTCTTCAATGTTTAATTATGCTTTTATTTTTATGTACCTGGTTGGTGTCTCTTCCACCCAATGAACTATGAAGAGAGGGCAGGGAGCATGTCTGTTTCACTCATTATTGCATTACTGTACACATCTCTAACACAATGCCTGGCACACAGTAATACTCAATAAATATTTGCTAAATAAGTGAATTTATTACTAGGTCAACAACTTAGAAAGCACAGTTTTCTAAAGAAAAACTATTTGAGGCTTGGTGTGGTGGCTCACAGCTGTAATCCCAGCACTTTGGGAGGCCGAGGCAGATGGATTGCCTGAGGTCAGGAGTTCAAGACCAGTCTGGCCAACATGGTGAAACCCTGTCTCTACTAAAAATACAAAAATTAGACAGGTGTGGTAGCGCGCAACTGTAATCCCAGCTACTCGGGAGGCTGGGGCATGAGAATCGCTTAGACCTGGGAGGTGGAGGCTGCAGTGAGCTGAGATTATGCCACTGTACTCCAGCCTGGACGACAAGAGTGAAACTCTGTCTCAAAAAAAAAAAAGAAAAGAAAAGAAAAACTATTTGAACTAATATTAGTTTATAAATAAAGAGAGGGGAAAAAAGAGGGAAAGAATATAACAATATGAAAGAAAAGTGTTATTATGGTTAACATACCTTGCCTCTCCTGTCTGAGACTCCATCTGATTAACCCAAGATTTGTAAATATCCACAGGGTCAGTTTTGATGTTGAGAGATTTGTCATCCATAATTTCCTTCACGACTGGGGCCAAGATCTGTCTCAGGGCATTCTGGCCACGGGCACCACGGTTGAAACTTACAACCATTTTAATAACCGTAGGATTTCCTGTCACAATCTCTTGAATCTGATCTACCTTCGACCTATAAAACATCAGATAAAAATTTAAACTTGTCACAAAATCCATCAACTTAAAAGATCCTTCCTGCTTAAAGATCCTATCTCCCTGAAACAGTTTCTCTCCAAACATTCCCCGGCCCTCACAGAACGTTCCTGCAGCTGCACGCTCAATCATGGTCATGACTGGGTCCGCTACTAGACAAAAATGTGAAATATTTCTGTTCAGATTACTTTTTGAAATTATACCTTAATACAGAATGTTCCTGAAGTTAATTTATCCCTTCCCTAGAAGCAGCAAGATTTTATATCAGTTATTTAAAAATTAGATGCTTCTTTAGAGTAAGTATTTTCCATAACTTAATTGAGATCAAGAAAAGATCAGGAAGGCATCAACCTCCAACTGGGAGCCCCTGTGATAGTGGGAAGGGGCCTGTGCCCTGAGGAAATCTGTTCATACTTGATTTCCTCTTGGAGCGCTGTCTTAAAGAGCCGCAGGAGCAGGTACTCCTCTCGCTGGTTGGACGCGTAGTTGTAGAGTGTGAAGATTACAGAGTCCATGAACTTGGTGGACTTGTTCTGGGGCATCTGAAAAATTAGCTTGGCCAGATAGGTGGGATTGGTCTGAAATAAAACCAAGAGATAAGTCATTTGTAGGTTATATAAAGGCTGGCAAGATATATTCAATTATTTAAAATTGAAGGACTACAATACATATGAGAAAAAATTAATAAATTAACATGTTACAGTGCCCGTCACTCACCCCTCAGTGGAAGTCAAAAATACTTCCAGAAAGATCGATGGTAAGGCTTTCTTGTGGAAAAATAAATTCACTAAATTTTTATAACACTGATTCCAGGAGCCACTTACTTGCAATAAATAAAACAGGTGCTGGTAAGCTTCCAACTTCTCTCTCTTCTCCTTGCTCAAAGCCTTGAGACCTCCCTTCTGTTTATTTATCATCATCATGTCAGACAACTGTTCCTTATTTTTTTTGGTAAGTTTTTTACTGTGGGAAACCACATCCTATAAACAAAAACCAATAAATAGATCAGAAAGCTTTCAAAGATGAACCTCTGGGCATTGAGGAAAGGTTTTGTAGCACGTGCAAACTCACAAGAAGGTCTACTGCACTGGCAGATTCCCACTGAATATTTAAAAACCACTACACTTTATCCTGTTTTCAGTACACCAGTCAAATCCATTCCTATGTTCCAACAAAGAATCTGAGCCATAAGAATGTCCACTGAATTGGGAAACCAACTTCTAGCAATCTATTATAAAAATAAGTCTTAAATACAATAAAAGCTACATATATACAGAAACATTAATTACAATGTCATTTATAATAAACGCTTGGAAAACAACCTAAATGTCAAATACTAGGGGAAAAAGAGGTAAATCATAGTATATCTTCTAAAAATCTATTATGCTACTGCTAAAAATAATATTTACGGCTGGGTGCAGCGGCTCACACCTGTAATCCCAGCACTTTGGGAGGCTGAGGCAAGAGGATCACTCGAGCCCAGGAGTCTGATACCAGCCTGGGCAATACAAAGATACCCTATCTCTTATAAAAATATAATTTGCCAGACGTGGTAGCGTGCACCTGTCGTCCTGGCTACTTGAGAGGCTGAAGCGGGAGAATCACTTGAGCCTAGGAGGTCGAGGTTGCAGTGAGTCATGATCATGCCACTGCACTCCAGCCTGGGGTACAGAGGGAAACACTGTTTCAAAAAAGAAAATAAAAAAAAAAATTATGACTACTTATCATAAAGAAAGAGTCTTATCCTTTAATATGAAGTAAGAATGTAAGATACAAAATGACTGGGGTAGGTGAAATTAGGGGAAGACATTTATCTTCTCTATCAAAATTTTGTCTATTAAGTTGTTTTATGTCTTAAATAATTTTTTTTTTTTTTTGGAGATAGAGTTTCACTCTGTCACCCAGTCCGGAGTGCAGTGGTGCCATCTTGGCTCACTGCAACCTCTGCCTCCCAGGTTCAAGCGATTCTTCCACCTCAGCCTCCTGAGTAGCTGAAATTACAGGCATGTACTACCATGTCCAGCTAATTTTTTGTATTTTTAGTAGAGACAGGGTTTCACCATGTTGGCCTGGCTGGTCTCAAACTCCTGGCTTCAAGTGATCCACCCTCCTCGGCCTCCCAAAGTGCTGGGATTATAGGTGTGAACCATCATGCCTGACCTGTCTTACATAACTTCTTAAAAAGCTTATGATGGCTGGGCACGGTGGCTCATGCCTGTAATCCCAGCACTTTGGGAAGCCAAGGTGAGTGGATCAGTCACTTGAGGCCAGGAGTTCCAGACCAGCCTGGCCTATATGGTGAAACCCCGTCTCTACTAAAAATGCAAAAAAGCTGGGTGTCGTGGCTCACGCCTGTAATCCCAGCACTTTGGGAGGCTGAGGCGGGTGGATCAACTGAGGTCAGGACTTCAAGACCAGCCTGGCCAACATGGCGAAACGCCATCTCCACTAAAAATACAAAAATTAGCAGGGTGTAGTGGCATGCACCTGTAATCCCAGCTACTTGGGAGGCTGAGGCAGGAGAATCGCTGAACCTGCGAGGCAGAGAGTGCAGTGAGCCAAGATCACGCCACTGCACTCCAGCCTGAGCGACAAGAGGGAAACTCCGTCAGAAAAAAAAAAAAAAAAGCCAAAAAACAAAAAACATTAGCCAGGTATAGTGTCACGTGCCTGTAATCCCAGCTACTTAGGAGGCTGAGGGCGGAGAATTGCTTGAACCTGGAAGGCAGAGGTTGCAGTGAGCTGAGATCACATCGCACTACAACCTGGGCAACAGAGTGAGACTCAGTCAAAAGAAAAAAAAAAGCTCTTATGGCAGTAGCTGAGAAGAAAGTCAGCCTCCATCCTCCCCACCAGTCAGAAAGGGGAATGCAGGGGTTACAAAACAGGATGAAGTGTTCCAAGGCCCCCGCTGGCACTGGGCCATACCTGCAATGTAATCTTATTTTTCACTAGCAGTCCAATTTTGATATCCATGAGATTGAGGTCATTCTCCAGCTGCTGGTTAGAACGAATGAGGGTGATAACCTCTTCCCGCATCTTCATAAGGTCAAGCTCCTCCTGAAAATCCTGGTCACTTTGGTCCAGCAGGTGGACAAATTTTCGGACCACAACCATAGGAGGATCCTCAGCATTGACTGACAGAAAGTATGCATCAAAGAATGGAGTTAGCAGAAAAAGTACTACGTCTCAGGAGATAGCATTGTCTTGAAAAAGTAGTTCTATTCACACACATTTAATTTTGAGATGTGCTAAGACAACTATCAGGTGCAGTCTTCTGTGTCAGGCTATTGCTATGTTATGATAAAGGTTAATGCAACAAGCCAACAAGACACCTAGTCACATGTTAGCAAAGGGGCTTATGTCACAGGTCACACCCTCTTCCCCAAGCCTTGCCTTCAGGATAACAAAAGAGGTCTGTGGAGAACACCCTGAACTTGGTGGCTCCCAGCCACTGCCTCAACTCTTCACGCAGAGCCAGTTACTCACTGAGAGTCTTGTAGTCATCCCGAGCTTTGTTTGCCCGAATAAAAGCCTGGATTTTGATAATGTCATTTATCTAAGGAATAAAAAAGAAGAAATTTCTCTGTTCATCTGTCTACCAAAAATATGGCAAAATTGCTCCTAATGGCCTATATGATCCAAGGGTGCTTACGTGGTCCCGGAAGTACTGCAGGCGATCTCGATAGCGCTTTCGAGCTTGGTGCATCCTTGCCAGGGACTGAATCTGTGGAAAAGGGATCCTGGAAATTAGAAGAGTCCTTCATCTCAACACGTGTTATACCTGTGCCCCTCATGGAGAAACCCTGCTCAGGCTGCCATACCTTTACAACTTCATCTTTGTGGGAATGCAGGTAAGCTAACCGATCTTGATATGCCTTCTTCTGCTTGTATCCTCTCCACTGCGACTGAAACAATCAAATGTTACAGAAGACATATTACTTCCCAAGCATCAATGGAAGTTAAAAAAAAAAAACTTTCATCTTGATACATGATCCAAGTGCAATTTCATGATGAAGTTTTAGGAAGGACCACTTTCAGCAGTGACAGGGGAACAAGGGCACGGGCCATCCCTCCACTGGAAGAACACGACGGCTACATTGTACTTCCCCAACGTCAGCACAGCCCTGCACACCTTTTACAGTGCAGCCATACAGATTCATTTACTGGCTTCTTACAACAAATCAGGCGAGGAAGATAAGATACAATGGGGCATTCCCCTTTTACAGATGGGGACACAGACTTGGAGATTCACCACTGTCTGGCAGCAGTGCAGCCATCATTCCTAACTCAGAATTCTTTCCAGGACATTGTGCTACCTTATCATTGAAGCAAAACCACAGTTGTTTCCCTCAAGGTTCAAATCTTACAGAAAGGTACAGTCTTAGAAGAAGAGAGGAAGAGGTACCCAAGAACTGCCATAGTGCCAGCATTAAACACCTGTAGGCACACTACGGTTATATGGTAGTAAAGAGGAGGTACCTGTCAAAGGAAAGAGAAGACTAAGAGTCCAGCACTCAAAAAACACACTCAGACAGTCAATGGTGACAGCTGACCGTTTATTACCCCTGCTCTAGATGCCCGCTTGCTGTCTGTGTGATAGGTTCTGAAATACCTGAATGCAGGTGATGGCAGGGATTTGTTTCTTCAGGAAATTCATCCTGGATCGGAATTCCTGTCGAACTAAGTATCCACGGCAGCGAGCCTGCAGCCTGGTGATCAGGCCTTCATTGGCCAGCCACAGCTGTTCTCGGTTATATGCAGCAGTCACCCCAGAGATAGAACTCTGAAAAAGCAGTGGTCACATTCAAAGACATTCACAGGCAAGAACGGATGCAGGTTTTCACGAAGTATCATCCACAGCACACAAGCTAACACCTCCTGCTTCCTAAGTCTATACTAGATCATTAGCTACACAACAGGAATAAAGCCCTCAGGTCTGTTTTTTAGGACCAGGTTGTTCTCACATGCGTCCTCCCACCTAGAAAACATTTCATAAACAAAAACTTGATCTTCTTTTACTTCATATGTCATCTCACTTATCCACCTATCCAACACGGACTAGGCTGGGCACTGTGCTGGCTGATCTGGGGTCACTGCAGACAAGAATAGAGTGACAGGTACCCAACAGGGCTGTGTGCCAAGTACCAAGGGACCCCTAGAATGTTACAATGCAGGACATCTCAGGGGGAGAGACCAGAGGTGAGGACTGAAAATTGCTTCTCCAGGCAGATTGCAAATGGTCTTGAAAAGTAGCCTAGAGGGTTTGGACTGTTACTAAAGATACTGGAGAGCCAGGAAACTTTGTCAAGCAAAGGAATAAAACAATCAGATGTTTATTATTTATTTTAGAGACGAGGTTTCGTTCTGTCATCCAGGCTGGAGTGCAGTGGTACAATCTCAGCTCGCTGCAGCCTCAAATTCCTGGGCTCAAGCAATCCTCCCACCTCACCTCCTGAGTAGCTGGGGCTACAAGCGTACCACCACACCTGGCTAATTTTAATTTTTTAAAAAAATATTTTTTGTAGAGATGAGTCCTCATTATATTGCCCAGGGTGGAGATTATTTTTAGAAAAACAATACTATTAGGAAAACAGCTGACAGATTAGAGTGAGAAGAGACTTCAACCAAGTGGGTGAATTACAATGCTGCTATTGTGATCCAAGTGAGAGATGGCCCGGGCTTGAACAAGGGCAGCAGCAGTAAGAATGGTTAGGAACATCTAGTTACTTATCCAACATCTACCTTCTCCTTTCTCCTTGGTACCAGAGCCTCGATTTTTTTTTTTTCTGGGCAACACTGTATGCACTTAAAAGACCCTACGAGTGGCTGGGCATGGTGGCTCACGCCTGTAATCCCAGCACTTTGGGAGGCTGAGGTGGGTGGATCACCTGAGGTCAGGAGTTCGAGACCAGCCTGACCGACATGGAGAAACCCCGTCTCTACTAAAAATACAAAAATTAGCCAGGTGTGGTGGCGCATGCCTGTAATCCCAGCTACTCGGGAGGCTGAAGCAGGAGAATCGCTTGAACCTGGGAGGCAGAAGTTGTGGTGAGCCAAGATTGTGCCATTGCACTCCAGCCTGGGCAACAAGAGAGAAACTCTGTCTCAAAAAAAAAAAAGACTCCATGAGGTAGAGCGAGGTCATGCGCTGTGAGCAGTAGTAGTATGGCAAGACCTTTGAGAAAGCTCCTTGAGAAAAACAGACAGCTGGCAGCACATCTTTTTTGCTCTCCTTCCCCTTCTTCCTACTTCCTGCTTGGACTGCTAACTTGATGGTCAAAGCTCCAAACTGTCATTATACGTGACAAGGTGACCTTGAGAATGGAAGCCACATGCTAAGAATGACAGAGCACAAAGATGAAGGATCCTGGGACAGGATCCTTGAGAATGGAAGCCACATGCTAAGAATGACAGAGCACAAAGATGAAGGATCCTGGGACAGATGATACCACGAAGCCACATTTTCCCTGGACTGCTGAACTGCAGAATCATTTCATGTGAGATAAAAATACAACTTTATACACTATTGCAGACTCTGGTTTTTTCCTGTTAAACTGTGTTTGAGGTGTCTGCTGGACTTCTGGACTGCAAAAGGAAGGGCAAAAGCCTGGTGGTGGGGAAAAGGGCTAACGTCTGGAGGTACAGATTTAGGAGTCACAAGCACAAGGGTAAGGGCTGGAGCCACAGGCTTGAAAGAGATCACTCAGGAAAAATGTGTAGAAGAGAAGAGAAGAGAAGAGAAGAGAAGAGAAGAGGGCCAATGGAATCTTCATATAATTCAAGCAGAGGTAGAGAAAGGAAAGTAGCAAGAGAGATTAAGAAGGAACATTCAGAAGTAGGAAAATCAGAAGAGAATTGTATGGGAGAAGCCAAAGGAATTGAGGGTTTGAGGAAGAGACTTTTGACAAGTCAAATATGATAAGTGCTCAGAAATGAATTTGGCAATTAAAAGGTTATTGATGAATTCTAAAATAAGAGTTTTACTAAGTAAAAGCTGGACAGGAAACCATACTGCTGTGAGCTAAGAAGTGGATGGTAACACAGAGTTAATTAGTGACGAGTAGACTAACTTTCAAGGGCTTTAGCAAGAGTATGAATGTAGGTGAGGCCAGATCAGGGAAATTCCATGGGCTTTAAAAAAATTTTGTATTATTATTTTTTCAAAGATGTGGGAAATAAAGATACTTAAGTATGTAAGCTGCTACTTAAAATACAGGTCTTGGGCCAGCAGCATCAACATCATCTGAAAGCTTGTCAGAAATGTAGATTTTCTCAGACCTCGCACTAGAATCAGAGCCTTCATTTTAACAAGATCCCAGGTGATTCAGACAGACATTAAATCCTGACAAGCAATGGAGGAAGAGCACAAAAAGTACAAGGTCTGCAAGGAACTGGGAGAGGATGAAATCAAGCAGTAAGATAAATAATGAGCTTTAGAAAGGATAGCTGTTTCCTCCGGAGAGAAAATGAAGAAGGAATCAGTGAAAATCCAAGTAAGTTGAAAGTACAGAGAGTGGTGAGTAGAGAGTGGGAGGATCTACATGTGATGGCCACTATTGTTGGCAGGGGAGGTAAGGGGTCAGGTCACATGCTGAAAATGAGGTAGCATCCCTTCCCTGTTTAAATTCTTAGGTCCATATATGCAAAACACTATTCAAACATGAGTGTTTCTGTGGAGGTTAATAAGATTCTCAAAGGTGTCCCTGAACTAACAAGAGTTAAAAATCACTCTGCTAGAAGTTGTACCCTGAATTCCTTAGCACAGCACATTAGGCCCTCAAGCTTCAACCTGGGCCTCTTGTCCTGCCACTCCTACCACGTGCCAGGTAATACACCATTCATCTCTCCTTCAGGGGTCCATGTCCTTTCAGTACTCTCTGCTTTTTCCTTTTCTATTTTCTCTCCTACTTCCTTTTTATAACTTCAGCAAAGTCATTCTTAACTTTCCCTTTCTGTCTAGAACAGACTTTTCTTTTTTTCTCAGCTGCTAAAATATTATCTATGCTACGTTACTCCAGGACAGAATGAAAAATTCCCTTAAGACTTCCCTTATTGTGCTGTGATTAGAGCACCACCTCTCTCTGCCTTACATCACGGTACTCAGTTTTGTGTCTGCTGTTTTCACAACACTGTGAAACACTGGAAGGTAGAGACTCTCTGATACATATTTCTATCTTCTCAATGCCCAGAACAGAGTTCAATGAATTTAAATTTCATCACCTGTGAAATCATTAGCAATGAAGATGAAACACTGGAAAGATAAGAGACTGTAACCCACCATATAAAGAGAACTTTAACCACAAGGTAGAAATCACCCATCTGATGTTAACTCCTAAATAAAGGGACTATTTCACCTTTTCCACAGGTGTATTTTTGACTTGTTCCACACAGGATTTGGGAAATATTGCCAAAGGGAAGTAAATGACCTTTTGAAAATCTTTTACTGTCCTTTTTCTCTAGGAATCTTGAATGTCTATTAGTAATATGTCTAATCATGACCTACAGGAGCTTACTGAGCATCTTCCCTCAGTATATATTCCTCCCCTTTAACATTCATTAAACAACTCTGGTTTAATTAACAGGAGTGCAGCACCAAATTAAAACTTAAAAGTCCTCAACAGTCCATCAATGACAATGTAACTCCCCCTTTGAGAAAGTACTGCAAACTTAGCAGCTCACCTTAAAAACTACTAGGGGGCATAGACAAGCACAAATGTGACTAAAATTCAAATCCAAGTACATTAAATTCTGAATGAATACCAAGTTCTTTGGGAACTTCAAAGGAAGATGAAGGGGGTAAGGTAAGGAAATTTTAAAAAGATTCATAGAGGAGGTGACTTGAGACGGGTGTGCTTGGAGGACTGAATTTTTAAACTAAATATTACTTTTTCTGAGACAGGGTCTTGCTCTGTTGCCCAGGCTGGAGTGCAGTGCTGTGATCATGGCTCATTTACAGCCTTGACCTCCCAGGCTCAACTGATCCTTCCGCCTCATCCTCCAAAGTAGCTGGAATCACACACACACACACCACTATGCCCAGCTAATTTTTGTATTTTTTGTAGAGATGAGGTTTCACCATGTTGCCCAGGCTTGTCTTCAACTCCTGGGCTCAAGCAGTCTTTTTGCCTTAGCCTCTCAAAATGCTGGGATTACAGGTGTGAGCCACCACGCCCAGCCTGAATTTTTTTCTTTTTTTATACCAAGAATCAGTACAAAGGGAAGGATAGAATTTTGACAGGTATAGATGGCAGGGGAGAGACATCTCATGACAGCAGAGACTTTGTTTGGTTCATGACTATATCCCATTCCTTAGGAGAGTACCTGCTACATTTGAGGTATTCAACAAATAACTGTTGAATGGGCTGGGTGCGCTGGCTCACGCCTGTAATCCCAGTACTTTGGGAGGCTGAGGCAGGTGGACCACTAGAGGCCAGGAGTTCAAGACCAGCCTGGCCAACAGGGCAAAACCTCGTCTCTACTAAAATTACAAAATTAGCCAGGTGTGGTGCATGCCCGTAATCCCAGGTATTCGGGAGGCTGAGGCGGGAGAATAGCTTGAACCCAGGGAGGTGGAGGTTGCAGTGAGGTGAGACTGCACCACTGCACTCCAGCCTAGGTGACACAGTGAGACTCTGTCTCAAAAAAAACCAAAAAACAAACAAACAAACAAAACTGTTAAATGGAACAGCATAAGCAAAGACACAAAGACACAGAAGATGAAAAAGTACTTTAAAAGCTCTATGAAAATGCTAACTTTATTTGAAATTGCAGGTTGTAGCTAATATAATTTGTGGAACATTCAGAAGAGAGACTGAAAATATAAACTGAGAGAGATTAAAATAGTTGCATTTAATGGAGTCAGCAACTTTTCATTTTTCTTTTATAGATCATCTAACTTTTCTTAGCACATGGTTTATATCACTTAATTGTATAATTCAGATGTTTTACAAATTCAGGCCTTAGTCGCTCCCCCAACTACTACAAAAAGATTATCCCAAAACAGCTCATTACATAACCTCAATTTTAGTCTAGGGCTTCTGACCACATGCCCTGTTCCTCTTAATTAATATTATAGCTTGAAAACACTTTCTCTCAGCTTCTTCCTATGTGAAGAAAGGTGACCTACCTGGATCTCCTCCCGAGAAAGCTGCATAGAATTTTGCACAAAATTTGGGGGTTCGTCCCATCCTCCTTCCTGGGTCTCCAGATTGTGGTAATAATAATATCCACCTTTTACCCAGTGCTTCACCCACTTGCTGTTATTATCTCCTGGCAGAAAATAAAGGAAAGATAGAAGACATCCAGAGCCACACTCCCCAGCTGTATGTCCAGAACTGCAGGATTATTACAGTCACGTCTCACAGTCTAAATGAAGACCACTCCAAAAGCTGCTCCTTGGATCTGTGAGAGTAAAGGGGCATCCTAAGCCCCCATTAAATTATGGCTTTGTAATGACTAATTTAGTTCATTTATGTCTATAAGAAGAAAATACCTATGAAGTCCAATTTATAGAATTAACCATGATTAACTTTGTTCACTCCAAAGCCAAAGTTTAAGGCCTGTCTGTCTTAAAAAATGTGCAACCATTTAGCCTCTCCAGTTTTTCAATTTTTTTTTTTTTTTTTTTTTAGACAGAGTCTTGCTCTGTTGCCCAGGCTGGAGTGCAGTGGCATGATCTTGGCTCAATGCAGCCTCTGCCTCCCGGGTTCAGGCAATTCTCCGGCCTCAGCCTCCCGGGTACCTGGGATTACAGGCACATGCCACCACACTCAGCTAATTTTTGTATTTTTAGTGGAGGGTTTTACCATGTTGGCCAGGCTAGTCTTGAACTCCTGACCTCAGGCGATCCACCCGCCTTGGCCTCCCAAAGTGCTGTGATTACAGGCATGAGCCACCACACCCGGCCCAGTTTTTCAATTTTTAAAAGTCCATAAAATGGGATAAGAAATCTTATTTCTTTCCCTCTTTTTACAGACAAACTACTTTTAATTGCCTATAGGCTTGCTTAATCAGAGCTACTGCTACCCTGTGAAAGATAAACAAGTTAAATATTTTAATCTTTCCCACATTCTCAGAAAATTGGCCTTGTTAACACAGCTGTCCACAAAGGGGGGGAAAAGAATATTTTCAAAAATAGGGATTTTATCTCCTTTAGAATGAGCCTAAGTACTGCACATCTATGCTAAAAGGTCTTTCCCTATAGCTTATCCCTTTCCTCTACATCTGTCCCCTCATATACTCAAGGGTTAGCTTCAGGGCACATATGTATTATCCCAGAACTCACCTACTGCCAGTTTCTTCTTCTTGGCTTCAGCAAGGTCACTCTGGTAAGTTTCACCACATTCAGGGATGACTCCATATAAGCCAACATCAGGGGAACGAAGGGCACTCAGTGTTTTGCCAACATCACCACTTTCTACTGCCTCATTAATGGCAAAGATTCCTAAGGCAACTATTCCGGGAAAGAATTGTTACCAGAATAGTTTAGAGAGTGTCTAATTCACATACTGGTTCACCTAACTATATCTACTGGCAAATTGTTCCCCCACACCTATCTTGGTCAAGCTGTATGGAGCATCTTGTCACCCCCAGCCTCCATCAAAACAGAAATAAAACAGGTGATACATACACTTCTGTGCTTCTTGGGTGTCTTTGTTGGACTGCCAGATTCCACCTTGAATTTCATCCAACCATAACACAGCTGACTCATCCTGGATTTCCTACATATCATTAAAAGCAAAATATTAAAGTCATGAAATCGGGGTGCATGTAACATACATGTGAAGAGGGGGGCTTCCTAGACTCAATTAAATATGGAAGAACAGGCTTAAAAAATATGAGACACGTGGGTTAGTCAAATGGAAGAAGTAGGCATCAAAAAACTGGTAAAAAGTTGGGTGCAGTGACTCACACCTGTAATCCAACACTTTGGGGGGGCTGAGGCAGAAGGAATGCTTGAGCCCAGGAGCTCGAGACCAGCCTGGGCAACATAGTGAGACCCCGTCTCTCTAAAAACAAACAAACAAACAAACAAACAAAAATAACTTGGCCAGGCATGGTGGTGCACGCCTATAGTCCCAGCTACTAGGGAGGCTGAGGCAGAAGGATTGCTTGAGCCCAGGAGGTTAGGCTGCAGTCAGCCGTGTTCTTACCACTGCACTCCAGCCAGAGTGCAGACCTGTCTCCAAAAACAAACAAGCTGGTAAAGGTCATAAGATAAGGGAAATGGCTCACATGTAGGTGAAGATTATATGAAGATGAATTTAAGTGGTTCCGGAGGTTGTGAACAGCTAGAAGGGGCAAGAGGCCCAGATAGACTGGGAAGGGGTCCAGAGACTTTAACAGGGTGACAAGGGCCAGGGTATATATATGAATATGCAGTACTTATTTGAAAGCTCCTTTGCCAACAATGTTCAGAGGAAGTTAACGTTCTCTATGACTACTAATGTTTTTAAGACTGTCAAGTCTTACTTTAACCAGAACCTTTGAATTATCACATTTAAAGCCAGAAGTCACTACAGGCAATCTACATTTCTCACCAGTTGATATCCTAAAACTTGAATGTTAAATCAGTTGCTGGGAACTTAAAAGCAAATTTTCACACAGAAATATAATGAATGTTGTGATTACTTTCCTTAGTACAGCTAACAAAAGCCTCACAGCATAGTCTGAGTTGACTATTGTGGATAGAGATGATGTATGATCTAGTGGAGGTGACTTACTTTCCTCTTCCTAAATTCGTTAAGACAATTTTCTTTGTTAAAGGAGCTTGTTGGTGACCATTTGCTCTGAACGGCATTTTAAACAGAATTAGATTAGTAGAAATACCTTCCTCTAGTATCTCCCAATTTTTTTTTTTTTTATTTTTGAGACAGAGTCTCACTCTGTCACTCAGACTGGAGTGCAATGGCACAATCTCGGCTCACTGAAAGCTCTGCCTCTCGGGTTCACACCACTCTCCTGCCTCAGCCTCCCGAGTAGCTGGGACTATGTGCACCTGCCACCCAGCCCAGCTAATTTTTTGTATTTTTTTAGTAGAGACGGGGTTTCACCATGTTAGCCAGGATGGTCTCGATCTCCTGACCTTGTGATCTGCACGTCTCGGCCTCCCAAAGTGCTGGGATTACAGGTGTGAGCCACTGCGCCTGGCCGTATCTTCCAATTTTCAAGAATGTGGCTGCCATATTCCAATTTGGGGAAGTAGCTTATGGATTAGCCCCACTACTGTTACTGAGAGTTAGCACAATAGGATTCTACTTCTACCTACTCTCAGTGTGAGAGTCAGAATCAGAAACCACTGCTGATACCCCGTTAGATTTCCATGGTCATACTGAGGTTATGTAAACTTCAACTATCTCAAAGGAGTGGGGGTCCTTTGTTAAGATGCCTGTAAGGTCTTTACAGAAAGCATCAATTCAGCAGATTACTGGGGCACTCTTCTCTAGAAAAGACAAGACACTTCAGGTTTTAAAGTGGCCAGGTTGTGAGAGTCATGTTTGTGGTGATCTAGGCAGACCCAACAAAATTAACATACTCCTGAGGCTTGAGCTAACAGCAATTGGTATAAATAGCAGCTCAAAATTCATTTAGATTGCTTGATGTGAATATAATTTGCCAAGGCATGAATGAGGCAGAATAAAGAACTTAGTAAATCACCATAACTATGTGTCCAAATGAGGCAGGGTCTGAGCTTTGAGGCAAAGTGAAACATTTCACTGCCCAACAGCTGAAGTCACAAAACCTTAGGGAAGGCTTGGCTTTCCTCCTGTTTTATTAGAGAAAGACACAACATTTCACTCCATATAGTGAAGCAGCCACAATCCCCGCAATTTATAAAGAGTGCAGGTGACAGGATAAGGCCAGAGGAAAGCATCTGAAATTGAAAGCAGTGATTTCTCTTAAATGCAGTCTTTTAGAAAGATCATTTAACCTAATTATGGTAGGTGCTGGCCTTACAATTCTAAGAGGCACTGTCCCAATTTTAAGAAGCTCAGTCTTCAGAAAGGAAAAGAGTAAACAGATAAATAGAATGCAAGAACAAATATATCACTTAAAAGCTGCAGAACCTAGTACCTTCCTACCACTAGTCGCTTTCTATTACTGAAAATAGAAAATGACCACACACAATCCCCTAGAGTCCTAAGAATAACTACTGGAAATACTAGGCAATAGTTCCAATATGAGACAATACAATGAGTCAGCTGCAGGCTTGTGACAACTTAAATTGTGAAGTCATAAGCGAGAGGGCTGATGGTCTAGCCTCCAAGAGAAGCAGCATAAAAATCCTTGTATCATAAAAACAGAAGCATTTCCACAGAATCAAGCCATTTTTGGTTCACTTCTGGGATAATCATACAACAGATATCTGAGCAGAATCTGCTGTAAGCAAAGTTATGAGACTTAGCACAACCTCTCTTGCATTGAGAGAGAAAGGCAGAACCTTTCTGGGCATTCAGAATTCTTTCTTCCCTGCCCCATGCAGATTAAAGTAAAACCTTTCATACATACTCCTTAAGAAATAAGCAATAGCGCAACAGTATGAAAGGCAATAAAAAGTGAATGGATGGGTGTCTCAGGTGTTTCAGGGAAACATTAATATAGAAAAGCCCCTCACCAGAATGAAGAAGGAAAGAGAGACAGCATACACTACCTCATCCCAGTGTAAGAAGAAAGAACAGGTTCTTTCTGCTCCAATTAGACTGAATAAAATGACAAAACCCAAATCCTTCTGGTAAAACTTGTTTTAAAGAGATCACCTAAGATTAACTCAAATCACTGAGCAGAGTGTTAAAACCCAGGCTAGATATTATGGAGAGAAAACAGATTTGCTGTAAAAATGCTATCCAAGATATAGTCAAGTACAGCTCCCTAACAACTCTGACACTTAGAAACACACTGATTGCATTTCAGAAGAGGTAAAGAGATAGGGACCAGAAGTCAGAATTTAAAAAAAGAGTGGGCAATGATTGGAGTCAGAAGAGGTGAAGAAGCCACAAAACACAGGAAAAGGGAGAAGAGGCAAAAGAATGACTATGTTATGTACATGTATATATGGAAAGCACACACTCACACACCCCTCTAAAGGGCACTTCTCACCACTCAAAACTTTTTAAAAAGACTTTACTTACTATGTGGCTTGGTTTGCATGTGTGATGATAGACCCAATATTACATATATAAATATATAACCACATATATACGACATAAACACATAAACACACATACACAAATCTGTGCAACACGTTTATCAACTACACAACACAAGCACTGACCAATCAGGACGGAGCAGAGTCCTTATGGCCACTGCTGGTTTAGTTGCCATATAGTGGGATTTCAATTAGAGTTGGGGAGCGATGGCACAGATATGGGAGGGTTGGGACAGTAACAATGTACCAGACAAAATAAAAGAATTTCAATGTCCTAACAACTGGTACAGCTGTGCTGGTGTGAACCAGCTGATTACCAGCTACATGTATATAAGCATGTGTGTATAAGTGCATATACACACATGGAGGTCAGAGAGAGATTTAAGTCATTCTTTTTTTTGAGACAGAGTCTCGCTCTGTTGCCCAGGCTGGAGTGCAGTGGCCTGATCTCGGCTCACTGCAAGCTCCACCTCTGGGTTCAAGTGATTCTCCTGCCTCAGCCTCCCGGGTAGCTGGGATTACAGGTGCCCGCCACCACACCTGGCTAATTTTTTGTATTTTTAGTAGAGATGGGGTTTCACCATGTTGGCCAGGCTGGTCTCGAACTTCTGACCTCAGGCGATCTGCCCGCCTGGGACTCCCAAAGTGCTGGGATTACAGGCATGAGGCACTGCGCCCAGCCCTTTTTTTTTTTTTTTTTTTTTTTTTAAAAGACAGGGTCTTGCTTTGTCACTGAGGCTGGAGTGCAGTGGTGCAATCTTGGCTCACCACAACCTCAGCCCCCCAGGCCCAAGTGATCCTTCCATTTCAACCTCCCAAGTGCCTCGGACCACAGGTGCACACCACCATGTCCAGCTAATATTTTTATTTTTTGTAAAGACGGGGTTTTACCATCTTGCCCAGCCTGGTCTCAAATTCCTGGGCTCAAACCATTCACCCACCTCGGCATCCCAATGTGCTGGGATTACAAGCATGAGCCACTGCACCCGGCCAGTTTTTTCAATACGGTAGAAATTAACCAAAGGCTTGCAGAAATTGGACTGTGCATTCAAGAAAAACAGCTGAAACTCAGTAAGAATAGTGAGTTCTGTGGTGCTTTAAACTCCCCATTCCAATCTGCCCCTCCTACCACCCCTTCAAAGCCCCATTCCCAGAGAACTGTCATTAGCTGACCTGTTCAGAGGTCACACTCGCAAGGCTGTCTTTATTTGACCTGACCAAGAGCTCATCCAGTGCAAACAGCCTTTTCTCCAGAAGCAATCGTAAAAAACATTAAGGATAACAGTTTAGGCAAACAAGAGACTAACTAAAAACCTTATAAGGAAGAGCTGGAGAATGAGATGTTCATGGAGAGCTCTGACAACTTGACATATTCCTGGATGGGATCTAGGAGGCCACAGTGCATGTGTGGGCTGTGCACATGCTCAGAAAAGATCTGATAAAGCTCTTGTTTAGCATATCGCCAAGAAATATAAAATGGGCAACCAGTGGCCCTCAGGGCTGCTCTGTCTATGGAGTAGCGATTCTTTTATTCCTTTACTTTCTTAATAAACTTGCTTCCACTTTACTCCATGGACTCTCCCTGAATTCTTTCTTGTGTGAGATCCAAGAACCATCTCTTGAAGGGGTCTGGATCGGGACCCCTTCCCTACACAGTACTGCAGCTCAAAACAAAACAAAAAATATCCCCCACACAAAAAACTCCAGACCATGTGGCCTCACTGGTGACTTGTACCAAATGTTTAAAGAACTAGCTAATCCTTTACAAACTCTTTGAAAATATAAAAGGAACACTTCAAGTCATGAGGCCAGTATTACCCTGATACCAAAACCAAACACAAAGATATTAGAAGAAAATAAAACTACAGACCAAATTTAAATTAAGATCTTTTGTGCGCTAAATTTGTAACTCAGTGATAAATATTTTTAAAAACACTCCCAAATGGCTGATGGAGACTTAGATGCTCAGGTGATGCCAAAAACAAAAACAAAACAAAACAAAAAAAACTCAAACCAAAAACAAACAAACAAAAAACAATTCCACCCAATGTGTAGTTCACCCAGCTGGGCCTGGCAATGTTAAGCAATTTTTCCTTTAACTCCCCCAACTTCCTCTGCCTTTGATGAAGTCTGAAAAGTTATTCCACAGCAAAGGAAATGCTTCAAACTCTATACTCACATCCTCAAAAAGTTTAACTCCGATGACCCAAACAAAAGGCACACACAGCCTTTTGAATTATTTACACTTTATCTATTCCTGACTTGATAGACATACTGTTTTTTTTTCCACCGTGGCTATCAGGAATAATGCTACTATGAAGATAAAGTTGTTAAAGTAATTGTAACATAAACTCATCTTTTAAAATGTTTGTCTTACCTGCTACCTAGTTTGCTGAGGAAATTGACAAGGTTTATGCCTCTTTTTATGCTGTTGCTGTCTAGGAAGTTGCCTTGTATGTAGTAGGCCCTCAAATAATTGTTGATTAAAGCATAATTAACATCTGTTTTCTAATTGTGATTGATCTCCTTTTCAGTGCTTACTAAGTAACAACAACTGGATAGAACCATAGCCTTCAGAAGATTCCTGAAGTGAGGCAGCAAGCGGAAGGGCTAAAAGAAATTTTTAATTCTGAGTAGCCAGACGTATAAAAACAGACCAAGTCTTTAGTGTATTGGAGCTTTTTGCACACTGACACTCGTGTGGGCTCTGTAAGTTTTGGTGAAGGGTAGAGGAGTGGGTAATTTTATATGTTGGTAATATTATGATGTTGACTGATCTCCTTTGATTACACTGCCATGGCAGTAGTTGACATTACCATGTCCTAATCATGTAAATGTAGTATCTGATAGATACTACCAGGTTTCATTTAAGAGACATAATTATGCAGAATGTCACTTGATGCTGTGGAGAGGGTTGAATCACAACTGCTATTTCATAGCCAGGAAATTGAGATCAACTGATTTTACTTACTCGGATAAGAAGTAGTTGGCTCTAGGGAAGCTAGAAATGGAAGTCTCTGTCTTTGATTCATTTTATTGGATTAGTGTTTCCCAAACTTGGATGGTCATCAGAACAATGAAAAAGTCATTTTTAAAATACAGATTCCTAAGCTTAAAGTCTAATTCTACTAATTCAGAATCTCTAATGTGTCAGGCTGCAATGATTCTATGTATGCTAGTGGTAGTAATGTTTGTTTTTGCTGCTAAGAAAGTCCAAAGGGAGCCTTATATCTGACTGTCAGAGGAGTGGGGTTTCGGAGAATAAGCTAGGTCGGCTTCCATATCTAAAAAGGGAAGTAGATTGAAGATACAACTTGTATAGCTGTCACTCATGCTAAGTGTCTATCAAATCACGAATAGATAAAGTGCAAATAATTCATATGTCATCAACTCACGAATGGATAAATAAAATGTGGTAAAGTGGAAATAATCCATGTGTCATCAACTCATGAATAAATAAATAAAATGTGGTACAGTCATACAATGGAATATTATTCAGCAACAAAAAGAAATGAAGTGCTGCTGCTACAACTTGGATAAACTAAGCAAAAAGAAGCCAGTCACAAAGGACCATACATTGCATAATTCCATTTACATGAAATGTTCAGAATAGACAAACCCATAGACAAAGCAGCAGTCTGAAGGTTGCCCAGGGCTGAGGGAGATTAAGGGAAAATGAGTGACTATTAATGGGTACTGAGTTTCTCTTGGGGTGATGAAATGTTCAAAAATTGACTGTGGTGATGACTGCACAATTCTATCAACATACTAAAGTCCACTCACGCTGAATTGTATGATACGTGAATTACATTTCAATTAAGTTGTCACAAAAAAACTTCAGGACATTATCTATTAAAGCTTCATATATGTGTTCCCTATGGCCATACCTCCTCTCTAAAATGTATATCTAACAGAAATGCATATATATGTTTTTAACCAAAATTAAAAATTCATAGAAGTTCTACAAAATTAAAAATTCATAGAAGCACTATTTACAGGCCATGGGCGGTGGCTCATGCCTGTAATTCCCAACACTTTGGGAGGCTGAGGCGGGCAGATCACTTGAGGTCAGGAGTTCGAGACCAAACTGGCCAACATGGTGAAACCCCGATTCTACAAAAAATACAAAAAAAAAAAAAAAAAAAAAATTTTAGCCGGGCATGGTGGCTCTCGCCTGTAATCCTAGGTAGTGGGGAGGCTGAGGCAGGAGAATTGCTTGAACCTGGGAGGCAGAAGTTGCAGTGAGCTGAGATTGCGCCATTGCACTCTAGCCTGGGTGACAAAGCAAGACTTCGTCTCAAAAAAAACAAAGAAGCCCTATTTACAACAGTCTGAAAAAAACAAACAAAACAACAACAAAAAACTTCACCAATAATATATAACCACACAATGAAATAGTACACAACAATGAGAATGAGCAAAGGATGGCTCCATGCAACCACATGGATGCATATCATTAACATTATTTAGGGCAACAGAAGCCAGACACAAAAGAGCACATAAGGTACGATCCCACTTAAATACAGCTCAAAAGTGGACAGAAATGAACTGTGGTGTTATTAATAGAAATCAGAGTAGTGGTTACCACCAAATGGAGGGTGGCTAAGGGTGGAAGGGGATATGAGGAAGGTCTCTGTGGTGCTGGTAATGGGTTCTACAATCTGAATGCCAAATACACAGGTGTGCCCCCTTTTGAAAATTTATGCAACTGCATACCCATCTACCTTGTTCATTTTTCTGGATTATATATATATATTTTTTGTTGTTGTTGTTGTTTTTTGTTTTTTTTGTTTTTGAGACAGAGTCTTACTCTGTCCCCCAGACCGGCATGCAGTGGCGAAATCTCGGCTCACTGCAACCTCCACCTCTCAGGCTCAAGTAATTCCTGTGCCTCAGCCTACCAAGTAGCTGGGATTACAGGCATGCACCACCACGCCCAGCTAATTTTTGCATTTTTTTTTTTTTAGTAGAGATGAGGCTTCACCATGTTGGCCAGGCTGGTCTTGAACTCCTGGCCTCAAGTGATCTGCCCGCCTTGGCCTCTCAAAGTGCTGTGGGATTACAACGCGTGAGCCACCGTGCCCAGCCCTGGATCTTATATTTCGATAAAGAATTTACTGAAAGAGATACAAAAGACTGTCAACAACAAACAAAAGAACAAAAACCCAAATGTGTAAAACAGCATGAGCTCCTAGAAGGTGGAGCCTATGTCTCTCACATTTTTGTGTCCCTCCAGTGCTTTGAATCTAAGGGTGCCCAGAAGGCATTCACTGAATGAATCAAGGAAGATATTCCTACCTCAGTCTTTGTTCTAGGAGGGCTGAGGTGCTCTGAACATAAAGAACAATTCCGATGCCACTCACCTGGGCTTTCTCTCTCTTTGCTCTAATCAGTGTGTCTTGGTAATGCTGGGCCACCTCCGCAAGGACTCCCTCAAGTTTAGCTGCAGGAATCTGTAGGGCCTGCAGAGTCTTTTGGGCATCACCTTCATCCAGGGCTTCATTAATTAAACCAATGGCTAAAATCCCTAAATATAAAGAGACAGAAGGTTTTTTTTTTTTTCTAATTAAGGAAGAATATAAACAAATCAATCATGAAACATGCTAACTAATCATAAATCCACCTAAGAGTAACCGTGATTCAAACTGCAACTTACCATCCATTAAGCAGCACTGTTTTAATTTTTTAATTAGTGTTTATTTCAACTAAACTCGCTTGTATTCATATTCCTATTGAATGCTCAAGTCCTTTTGTTTCATTTTTAATTGCTCTAACTTAAAAGTGATGAGGATTTTTATGAAACTGGCCTTCCTGTATAGCTTTCAGGTACACTGGAATGTGTAATCAAAAACATTCTTGAGTCACAAAGGATTCACAAAGAGTCTTAAAAAGGTTCAAGGGTTCTTAAAAAGTCACCTA